>NC_047171.1:8680734-9024484 GCF_009819705.1 Hippoglossus hippoglossus | reverse complement strand
GTTTGTGTGTGTGTGTGTGTGTGTCACATCAGTGGAGCCAACTTGCTGATTTTTGGTCGCTGGATCTAAGAGGGTCAGGTCTGCTCGGTCCCAATCAATGACTATGGAGCCTAACTGTCTATTCCTTTACTACTTCAAGACACAGCTCACACACACACACACACACACACACACACCTTATAGCAGCAGATAAATCGAAGCTCACTGATCAGACACTGAACAAGGAGCGAAGAAATGGAAATGACAGGTCACCTCTGCCAAATCTGTACACCTCAGGGACTGTGTGTGTGTGTGTGTGTGAGAGAGAGAGAGCATTTGAATGGACACCACTGGCCTCCACACTGAGAGCAGGGGTCTAAAGAGGCTCATGTGCAGAGCAGCGTTATTATTACGGCTGCTGGTGCTGTTCAATTCCCTCCTTGAGTGGGCGGCCGTGGACCAGATTAGATACAACACCTGCCTCTGTGTGCATTTGTGCTTTGTTCATCTGCTCACGGACGAGGCCACTTCACGCACCTCATTTAAATCAGCGGTCACCAATCTGCTGCTTAACAGGGAGACACGGATTGAGCGGTCACCTGTGCTGCAGCTGCAAACCGGAGGGACGGTGTTTTTCTTTGTGTGCGTGTGTGTGTGTGTGTGTCTGTGCACAGCAGCGTGTGTGTGGCCGAGATGGCAGCCGGTTTTGAGAATCCTTTTAATTAATGGACTCATTACCTTGCAATCTTGCCGTGCCCTTTCGTCTGGGTTGTCTCAGCCTCCTGAGGGAAGCTTAGTGATTCTCGTCTGTAGTGAAGTATCACATCCCTGGAAACGAGACCCTGGGCTGACCCTGTGTTTGCCAGCTGGGCCAGCGACATGCAGTGTAAAGGAGGGGTGGCGTGTATTACGAATGAGAACAATTGTGGGGATTTGTCGACCTTTATGGAGAAGAGACAGGGGTTTTAAATTGAAAAAGGTAGGTAAACTGATATTTGTTTAAGTCAAACAGCCTCATATTGAAAAAAAAAAGCCTTAGAGAAAACAATTTGATTTACAACTTGCACTCAAACATTAGGTTGAAATAATTACTTTCAGTTTTATGAGCTGCGTAAAGATTAAGTATATAGTAGTCTACAGATGAACCCAAATATATATAACTCATATAACTGTGAATTACCTTCTGATTAAAAATGAAAGTTCAATCTAGAAATTTTGAATGAGGAGATGAGAAAGAGAGGAAGGGAGAGAAGGAGAAGAAAAGGTGGAAGAAACTGAGAAGTATTACAAATTAGAGTTAGGTGAGGTCGACACAGTTTAAGATGATCCTAACCTGCATATTTAAATTCCTGGTTCGCTGCTAAACCTTCATTCTCTACAGCATTGACCTGAGTGAGATACAGACTTTCACTCGCTCAGGGGGAACATCCAGAAAGTATCTTGACCAGATCCTGAATTCTCTGTCGGGGGTGAGAAAGTAAGAAACACACTTTGGCTACTCGTGCCTGCACTTTTATTCTTTTGTTTATTCCTAAGAATGTATGACCGCCAGTGAAGTTGCCATCCCAGTCTACTCCTCATCATGATGGTTCTATCCAAACTGTAATACAGCAGACGCTGCACAAATCCCCCCCCGTTCATCTCGTTCTCCGTTTTACTGGTCCTCATTAACGACAGAGAACATAACACAACAGTCTCCTTTCCTTGGCTGCACCTTGAGAATAGATATCGCTAATCGAATCAGTGACCAAGCGCAGCCTCTGCAGTCGAACACCCACTTAGAACTAGACTCAGGTTTCAGTTGTACAACGACCGGATGGCTCGGAGCAAAGACCTCCAACTCCCATGACTGCTCCAGTGTTGAAGCAGCTCGTCGGCTGTTCCCCAACAAGGAGTTCACGTTGTTTCCTCTGAATCTGGACAATCATTTCTCTTTGTCTAAAATGAATCTGACATATGAATGACAGAGCATTGGATGCATTTGTTGGAAAAAATTCTACAAAAATTTTTTATCAGGAGAAACAAAAATAAAGAAATCGTTAAGGCATACTGACAAGTGTAAATGCAGGGACAACGACAACATGCCAATCCACAAGTAGCTTAGTTTTATTGACCTCTGGCATCTTGCTGCTGAAGAAGTGAAGCCAAAGTGTCTTGATCGCCAACTGGTGGCTGGCTGTCATATACCCCATCAAATCCTGTGTCCACCATATAAATGGATGGGACATGGACCAATGTAAAAAGTTAAAGTACACACCAAGTACATTCTTCATACAGCTAGTTTCTGTCATTTTAGGTATGTCTTATCCCACTGATGTACGATCAACTGCTCATTTCTTAAGATAAATTTGGTTTTAATTACTTATTCGATGCTCCATCCCCTCATTGCTCCTGCGCAGATTACAAATGTGCAAGATGGCGGCTGTAAATATTTCTATGATGGTTCATAAGTGATAAATTATGCACATGGAGATGTTTTACAGGCGTTAACACCAAATGACTGGGACCACAGGATGATTCATTAGCCCTCAAGTTAGTTGACCACCTCTCTCAGTTTGTTTTGCTCACTCCATCACCCAGGGACATTTAGCTTTCATCACTCTGCTCTTTCTCATCACCTGGTTTCAATCAGAGTATTGTGGCCTCAAGTACCAATCTCTCTTTCCTCCCAACATGAGAGGAAGGGAGCTGCAGTAATTAAGTTGGAGTGATGGATCAGGGTAATACTGTTCTGGGTGTCTTTATTGTAAAATATCTGTAGTAAGCAGGACAGCTTCTGGAACCATAACCCATAATAATGTTTGCATTATGCCTTGTTCACACACATATACTCTATGTGCAGCCCTTGTACTCCCAGATGCTTTCATGCACACACGGGTGTACGATTCAATTAGGAGTTTCACACGCACCCTTACTTTTTCACACCCCAAAAAATTGGCAGACACTATGGCTAAACTGCTGTTTTATTCATCACCTGTCTAATGTTTGAATATTCAAGGTCCTGCCTTGAGTCCAATGAAACAAATTCCAGACCTGCAAAGGTTAAGATCCAAGCTGTCATAAACTGGAATTGTGTTTTAAAGGTATACATTTTATTGACTTGTGTACTATTATACAAAATGTTTCTAAAAATCTTCAAACCCAGAGAAATCCCAATTTGATTCTTGGTAGTGGGAGGTTTTTGTATTATATCTGCTTTACCCATGGCTTTGCACGTCCCTGCTATAACTTCAGCAAATGATATATGACGAAGGAAAAAACACACTGCTTGCCTGTTTTTTTGCATCAGGCAGATTTTCATGAGCAATGGTGGTGAAGACAACAACTCTTATGATCCAAGGCTGCTTCACGACATCCTCATCAAACTAGGTCTATTGTTATTGTTTTGATCGAGAGACCCCTAGTTACGTATTGTACATTTTAATTCCAAATAAATTGATTCATACTTGGGCTTTGAGTGGAATATATTGATTTCACAATTTGTCCTCTGGTTTATCAAAGCTCTGAGTTGATTTTCTTAAACATGCTTATATTTACCCCCAAATAAGGCAGCCTATAGATCAGACATTTTACATATTCGTAAGTTGAATTTAAGCTATAGCACTCAAATACTTCTCCGCCTGCATTTTGTATCCCTCCCAACCAATGAGTTGGTCCAATTGTGCTTCTGCTTGTTTAGCCCACCCACCCTTCAGCAGCACTGTGAACTGGGTGGCTACAAATCCCACAATCCCGAGCTCTAATAGGGTGATGGATAGTTCCCACCTGTCAGCGTGACATTTGTAATGGTCACATCCTTTGTGAGAAAGTGGGAAGGAAGGAATAAATGGAGGGTGAGAAACGGAGAAAGAGAAATGTTTTCTTTGGTTCCCTGTGTCTTCATCTCCACATAGGCTGTTGGGAGCAACAAGGCAAGGACACAGCATACATGATTCACTTTGAAGAGGGAACAATAGATGCAAATTGCCACCAGTTGTTTGCTTCCTGCGTAAATCTTCCGCTTCTCTTTTTTGTCCCTGTCTGGTTTGGATACAGCTGCATTCCGCTCACATTCCCAAACACAAAACCAACACTCAGCTCAGCTCTACCCTTTATCCCGAAGAGTTTATCATTGCAGTGGAAAAACATTTCGGCTAATTTTTCACAGCAATTTTTTTTACAAGTTGCTAACATGGTGCGTTTTAAAGCTAGGCGAGCTGTTCCTAAGGTCGACCACTCTGTCATTCACAGGAAGGGCAGCAGTTAAAGCCCGGACTGGGCAGCGCCTTACTGTAATCTTAGCATTAGAGTGTAAAAAAGGAGAGTGCACACATCAGAAGAAACGAGGCATCGATAATGTTTTTTTTTCTTTAGCACCACCCACTAAACTAAACTACCATACTCCCCTAAACGCACATAAAAAGGCAAAATACCACTTCACTGGCTACAACATATATGCCATGTGCTGTTCTAATAACATATCCACTAAAGCCTGTGTGCTTTTCCAAAAGTTGACCAACTCTGGCTTTGTTGTGGCACTAGTTTTAACTTTGATTGCTGCATTTTTTTTTATTTGTTTGAATTTCAATATAATTTAAATTGGAGGTTATAGTTACGAGGGCAACTTTGTTTGCTTTGTTGCTCCCTGCAGCTGCCAAGGCTCATATGGAGATAAATATTTCAACACCTATGAGAAGCACTAAAGTTTGGTACCAACATTCAGGGTTCTGTGCTGATGGATTCTACAGACTTTGGTGAAACTGTGACTGCTAAGCCCTCAACAACCCTCGTCATCGGCACCCCTCTGCCTCAATAATGTTAAAAAACATTTGTAATGCAACAAACATCTATTGAGTTAATATTTATAGATTTGATTTTATTCCTGTTATAATTCCTCTGTCTTAATTGTTCTATTTTTAGTAAACTAGAAGTACCAGTAGTATAGTGCATACCTCCATCAAGGCCCAACAGATCTGCACTAAATTATTTTATCCATAAATTATTCTCTGAGATATTTATGAAAATATTGAAAAAGATGACAATGTTAAGTATAGGGGCTGCCATGTTTTTCACAAACTGGACAAACTAAACACCTTTTGAGTTTTTATAACAACTGAAGGCTGCCACAGGTTCACATGTTTGGAAGGGGAGGGTGAGTTGAGGGGTGTTCAGCTGCAACGTGCAACATCACCACTAGATGTCACTAAATTCTACACACTGAACCTTTAAGGATCCTGCTTCAACTTCATACAAAAATACACTTCCCATAATGCTCTTGGGGACATAAACAGGAAGTGTGTTTCTGTGAGTTAAAGTGAGGACTCCAACTTGAGCCTGTTGTCAGCCGGTATTTGTTCACATTTTGGCAAAGTGGTACCATTAAACATGTGCTGAATGAACTGTTAGCAGCTCCTGTTAGCACTGCACCCATGGATGAAAAGACAACTATCTCTGGATTTCACTGATACTGAAGACAACTTGGATTTATGATTATTCTCAAGCGAGTTCTTGAGTTACAAGGAGCACCTCGGAGATGTTGTATCCTCGGAAAGAGTAAGTCAGGCTGAATCTAGAGATGTTTGTCTCCTGCCTGTGTCTTCATATTTGCCTCAATTATGAATCTGATAATGCAGTTTTTTTTTTACATTAATCGTGCCAAATGGACTAAGTGTCTTAATCGCCTCCATTTCGAGCCTGTTAACATGCTGAAGTTGGCGTTAAACTCAAATTACCACTCTGCCTGAGTACAGAGCCCTCAGCTATTCAGCAAAAGTTTGTCATTTCCACTGTGCATTAGTGTCATTTGTTTGAGTGTGACGGTCAGGAGTGCACAATTGTCTTCCCCATTAAATTATAATATACAAGAGGAGGCACGAGAGAGGCCCAGAGCCCCAGAGCCCTTGAGCATAGGAGGCCATTGTGGTTCCCAATTCACAACAATTCGATCCACTGTGTTAACATTGTAATAGATAGATAGATAGATAGATAGATAGATAGATAGATAGATAGATAGATAGATAGATTTAGACAGTGGAGTGCTAGAGCTATAGGGTTATAGGAAGAAGCTGAAAGAAAAGGTTGCATGTCAAACCAGTCTCTATTAATACACCCCTCTCCTTCCACGTGCTCCTCGAGTACAGCTTGACATGAGAGAATGTTAATTTTTCTTTTGCTGCTGACTGGAGCAGCAGTGGGATGGAAAACAGCTACTTTGTCCTTGTGTAGAGGTGTATTTCTGCTTGCGTTGGCCAAAACCTTTGAAAGTCTGTGCGTCTCTCTCTCTTTGTGTGTGTGTGTGTGTGTGTGTGTGTGTCTGTGTGTGAGAGAGAGAAAGCTGACTGAAGGACGAGATAGCGAGCGAGGAGGAGAGGGAAGACTGAAGTGGTAATTGATGACTGTTGGTTTGAACAGCTCTTATAAACACAGCATATATTTAGTAAGAGAAGTAGAGACGCGAGGGTGCAGAGAGAGCGAGTGTGTGAGCTGGGTGAGCTGAGTGGATTCTTGAAATGTTGTGAGAAGTAATGAATACGGTGAGCTTATATATGCTAAGTGGACGCTATGAAAAAGCAAGAAGGAGAAGAAGAAAAAAAGACAGTCCAGTGAAATACCGAAACTATGAAATGCACTAGTATGTTGGATACAGGAAACTGGCTTTCAGACATTCTCCGGAGTAAAAAACGTCTGAATGAGCTGATGTGTGAGCAGGAGAACCTCCGCAGAATTCACTACGAGCGAGGATGTGTGTTGATGATGTTTCTAACATGGGACGGATGCAAAACTTTAAAAAAAAAGAAACATTACAAATATCATACATGAAAGACACAGACGAAGATGTCAAGAGAGCCTTTAGTGATAAGCGCCGATGCCTTTGTTGATGTGCTGTAAACAAAAACACGGCATCTTAACAGTGGAATTAAAACGTAACCTCCTGCCTCTGCCAGCTGCACCACCCCTCACCTGAACGCTCCGAAGATTGTTGTTGTGAACGTGAATGTGTGGAGAATCTCCTGTTGCGTTGTTCATATGTAAAATGAAAAAAACGTCAGAGAAAGTCTGGACCCGATTGTGCAGACATCCTCCAGAATCTATGTCTGAAAATGGCTTGGATGGGGGAAACAGGTATGATATAATTTGATGATCCCTCCATCGATCCATTATCAGTATCGCTTCTGAGCATCACAGGGAAGCTGGAGCTGATATTTGGCGAGAGGTGGGGAACATCCCGGACCCGTTGCCAGAGTATTAACATACAGAGACAAACAACCATTCACACTCTGACAATAGAGATTCTCCAAATAGCCTGAAGCTGTAGTACCCGGAGAAAACCCACATAGACATGGGAAGTACGAACTCCACTCAGAAATCTGAGATTCAAACTGGCAACCTTCCTCGCTGTGAGGTGACCCCACTCCACCAACCCTAATGTTTACATGTACGGAAATGCAAATGTTGATTAAGCACATTTACTCATCACAATCTGCCACATTATCAGTGGTGCTAACCATGTAATCACAGTGTTGTAGAGCTGTTGAGCATGACCCAACACACAGTGTATGTGTTTGTGTGTTTTTACGACAGGAGGAGAAAGCCTTGGCTTAGCGTTTCTAGCAGTGTTTGTGTGGATGTAGGATACCATGTCCGAGCACAAAGCAAATAGGATTTTCTAGCATCTTCCTTTTGCTGTTTTTTCCCCCGTGTGTCTATTTGTGTGTGTGTGTGTGTGTGTGTGTGAGAGTATAAGTGTGTGTGCGCATGCGTGCGTGCATGTTCAGAGAGAGAGAGAGAGAGAGAGAGAGAGAGAGAGAGAGAGAGAGAGAGAGAGAGAGAGAGAGAGAGAGAGAGAGAGAGAGAGTCCATTCTACATTGTGAGGCTTACTTTCCCACTGTGGTCATCCGGATTGCCAGTTACCACAACCTTGTGAACGACATGCTAGATAAATCCTGTTTGCACGCCCTCACGCACGCACGCACAAACACACTCACACACACACACACACACACACACAAACACACACACACACAGGAGCACCCTCCGAGCCAAGAGATGTGGGCTAGTGGGTTCAGCCTAACCACAGTGAACTCTAGTTTGTCCAAAACAAATGAACAAGACCATGCAGGCTTGATCAGACTTCCATATTCCTCAAGTGTATCATCTGTTATCTTGAACCCTTCGGCTAACATCTTTTTTTATTCTGGGCTGCAGAAGTCAGAATAATATCAGACATGACACTTGTGAGAACCTTCCACACAAGCAGAGCAGAACACCTCTCTGCCCCCCAAGACAAGACAACATTAACAATGAATTTACTCTTCTACTTGGGTGTAAGTTCACATGCTGCGCTGGAAATCGGCGCCTCTCGGCTCCCGTGGCTTATTTAAAAAGTAGGATTGATTTATTTTGAGATCGAGAGCGGCTCATATCAGAAAAGACAATTAGCAGGCGCTTCTGTTGTTGCAGCAAACAAAGATCCTCGTCGTTTTAATTTAATGAGCTAAGTCTGGCTCAGAACGAGAATCTCTGCTGGAATTTAATAATGGTTTCCACTCCGTCTCGCTCCGAAGGAAAGAAAAAAAAAAAGATAAGTCTCCAGACTGGTGTTGTCACAGTGTTAGGTAGCATTCAATGATATTATGGGAAAACAGGCCCAGACAGAGTCATTAGGACAATGTCCACACATGGCTGTGATATTAGATTCATGACAGTGCTAATACTCAGGCTGCATGGGTAAGATTTCACTTGAATAATGAATGTTTTGTGTTGAAGGGAGCAGATTGTTGAGGTTTGTGGGGTTTTTTTAAAAACAGATTTCTAGGACACTGAAGTGTTTTGACTGATTCAGTTATTTCAGCAAAGAGTGAGACGCTGACTGTCCTCCCTCGAACAACAACAAAGAATTTAGATAGAACGGCGCGATGCCTCTAACGCTGAGCAGACAGCTCCGTTCTCACCAATCTCACAGACTGACACACACACACACACACGGAGACACAGAAACAATAGGCGTCTTTACACTCCATTCCGATATCCCTGTTCAGTATGTCCTCATTTGCACAGAACCAAAATGTTAATGGTAATCATACCATTGTTCGCTCTGCTCTCATGGAAAGCCATTCACACAAACACATGTTGAGACTTAAAGAGTGGATTACAAACAGACTTCTGTGTGCGCTCCTGGCCGGTCTGCACAAGAAAAGCAGCCAGTTAGCATTTAAACTGAGAGCTATATAGTATTGTGGCTCAAATGAAGCATTAGATTAGGGTTAAGCGCTTGAATGGGGGGACTGGTCCACTCGCTCTAGCCCCGGGGCTGCATATACGGGGGCCGCTGCTAAGGCATTAGCATAATTGCTGGACACCGGGGCACAGCAGAAGGTACTGAGAAACCTCCCCCCCCATCCCCATTCCAGCTCACCTAATTCACTCTGATTGAGCTGGGAGGACTGGTGCTGAACTCCATGAATGACCCTGGGATGGAGGAGAATAGAATGGATGGGTCTCTCGGTAAGGCAGTTAGAGAGGAGACAGAACTGCAAGGATGAAGAACAGCAGCGCTGGTTAGACTGGGGGCAGTGAGAGAACACTGGTAGTATTAAGCGCTCGAAAATAATACAAATTATGATTAATTCTTATCAATAAAAATGTGTCAATAAAAGGCAAATAAATGGGCAAGTTTGGCGAGAACAAGCACGGCTGCTACTCATAATCATCCTAATAAAGAAGCTTTACAACAAGTCTGACCCCCCTTCAACCATCACAATGCCTGATGGATTGAGAGGAAAAGAGAGAGCTATTTCAACTTACTTATGTGGCTGAGCACAATAGTTCGAAGCAGCCTTTCTCTCTCCCTCCCTCCCTCCCTCCATCCTCCTCCTCTCCTCCTGGGATGGGTCCTATTTTGAATTTAATGAAAAAAGTAGATAACGCTACATTTCATTGGACACAAATGGGACCCCAGAGAGTCCCAAACCAATTTTTTGTTGGACAATGGTTTAAAACAAAACCAGAGATGTGCACAGTTTTGATGAAATGTGGGCAGGTGGAAGAATAAAAGTGTGTCTGAGAGAGAGAGAGAGAGAGAGAGCAAGAGAGAGAGAGGGCTGGTACTGGAAATACAAGGAGCATAAAAGCATAAAGAATGGAACATAAAAGCTTGACAGTGACAGTGTTTTTTGATTGGGTTATACTTGGTTAGCACGGAAAAAATCATCCGCAGAATAGATTTAAAATATTGAGACAAGGTGATCAACCCTGGTGTGGAGGGTTTTTCTGTGTCCTAATAAATATGATTCACAACAAGTTTGCTCCAATTGGCTCTTGTGACCAGGTCTCCTGCTTTGGTGATGAACAAACGGGAGGTTAGCTGTGAAGTGGGATTGGTTTAACACCATTCCATGGAGCCCTGTTTTTGCACAGCGGCAGCCTCAATGGGCACCAGACCCGGGGCCAGTGCCCTCTACACAGCTCCTGTGAGGGTTCCCTGAACCCGGACAAGCGTTTCCCCTCCCATCCAGCACTATTGGTCCCCTCCCCTCGCCTTGGATTCCTATTAAGCCTGTTTACCATGCCACCAGGCCTATTCAAAGCCCAGTCGGCAGGTCTTCCAGAGCCTTACAGAGCCACTGAACTCTCCCTAACCTACTAATCAGACCTCTCCTCCCTTTCAGCCCTCCAACATAAAGCCCCATCTTGACCACCATTTTGTAGGTCAGCCAGTGTGGGCTTTGTGCAGCCCTATAGCACCACCAGAGAAAGATCCTCCTCCTATTGATGCATCTTGAGCAGCTCCCGAGCCACCCAGACACCTCCTCCTGCAGATGGAGGCATCCAAAGACATCCAGTTTATTAAGCTGTCACCGCGCATCTAAATCTGTTCCCTATTGCACTGGTGCAGGCCTTTCCAGAGAGAGAGAGAGCGAGGGAGAAACAGAGAGAGAGAGAGAGAGAGAGAGAGAGGGAGAGACAGAGAGAGAGAGAGAGACGGAGAGAGAGAGAGAGAGCCTTTGTGTGCCACCAAGGTATTCAAAGAGCTATAAAAAAAAATCACACACACTAAAACTAATGCACACACCGGTGAAATGAGATGCAAATCCAGCGATTCACTTGGCAGGATGGGTGTACTTTTTTGTGAGTGTTTATATGTGTGCATCTTGTGTGCGTGCAGGTGGCAATTGTTGTTATTGTGTGTGTGTGTGTGTGTGTGTGTTGGTGCCTAATTCTTGTAGCATGGTCTCAATCTTCCCTGGCATAGCAGGGCCTGTACAGTTGAGCAGCCGTAACACAGTTGTTGGTAGGGGGGCATTGTGCAACAGTGGCAGGGAGAGAAATTACTTAAGGAGCCAGGACAAAGCCTTTGGTTAAACCGGGCTACAGTAAGGGTAGAGGAGCACAGAAACACCCGCAATGTAGGAGATGAGCAACACAGGGCTGCCGAAAAGGGGAGAGAGATAGAGAAAGAGAGGCAACGCAAGGTTAAAGGCTGAACTGCATCCTGGTTAAAGACTTCCAGCTCCACCCCCCCTCTCCTTTAAACAATCAACACCCACAGATTGGATTTGCATGGCTAATGGGAGTTTAGGCCAGTTGTTCGTTGTGAGGGGGATGACCCATGGATTCCAGAACCTCAGCCCCAGCTACCCAGCCACAAGTATGTCACAGCATTTTAATCCCTGCTCGACCAAATATTTTTGACATTATTGGCAGGGGAGGCTCTTGTCTGCTGGTTTTCATCCGCTGTGTACATGCATTGCTTCCTGTGCATCTCTTGTGCACGTGCCGGCCATTTGAATCGACGTCTCCACTGCCAACGCCAACTACTGCATAGATGACTGCAGACACATTTAATGGCTTATACACATAGTTTGTAATTAGTGTCAAAACGTTTATTTGATATGATGAAAACCTTCAGGGTTATAACTAACATTATTTTTTAGGTGGTAGAATAGCTAATTGGTGAGTAATTGCATGATTGGCTGGATTGATGGAGCCTTGAGAAAACACGTTCCAACTAGTGGGTAAAAAGATCATTTTTCTTTTGAGAAAACTTTAAAACGTGTGAAATTATGAGCTGCTTCTCTTTCTGTGTGAATGGTAGTGGGATACTCGTTCTCCATTCTGCTCTCCCTCTCTCCCTGTATTTGGCTAAGGAGTGGAAATTGAGGGCTCAAGTGGTAAATGCTGGTCTTAGGAAGGGAAATGACCACTGAGGCGTTCAATAACGCACTCTGTTGTTAATGACCACTACCCAGGCTCAGACATCAACATAGTCTGACACACATATGCACAAACCTACACTTGAGGAAAAGAAACAGGAAAGGAGGAAATGAGCAAGTGATCCACTCCACCTTCTACTGTAAATTCCCACAAAGATGTAAAGGCTTTTCCAAACTTCTCTGTGGACTGGATTTAGGCTCGTGTAATGCTTGAGCAGGTTGTTTAGGACAAACCTTTTCTGTGTGTGTGTGTGTGTGTGTGTGTGTGTGTGTGCGTGTGCGTGTGCGTGTGCGTGTGCGTGCGCGTGCGTGGAGGGGAAGCCCCCTACCTTGGTGAGCAATAAGAAAAACATTTAACTCTTGTGTGTTTTAATATCATTAATGGACGTGTTTGTGCAAGCGTTGAAATATGACCCAATTAACAAGTGCTGCAGTTTTGTTTTTATTTCTCCTTGAATTAATCTTATGGAAATCGGAGCTGAGAGCAAGCTAGATATTTCCCATGGCGTGGTTCTGTGAAATGGGTTACACATGTACACCCTCAGCCCAACGCTGCCCTCTCACGTCGGCGATCCCTTTCCTCCGTCGGCTCCCACTCTTTTCTCATGTGGCCGCGTGCTCGGTGCATGGGGTATCCACCGTCGCTGGTCACGGGCTAAACAAACAGTATTGCCTTTCTCCCCTGAATGCGTCTATTTGGTCTGGTAATAATTTTAGGTGAAAGGACTGAGGGAAGCCTGTATGAGTGTTACAGGTGGTATTATAACACGAAAACAGGTATAATTGCACTGTGCTTATAGTGCTGGTTAAGTAAACCTACAGTGGGGATCAGGTTGCGCTGCGCTGCCCTCCCCTGTGCATCGCTTAGTGTGTACATGCTGTTTCAGCTGAGATATAGGAGACTGTATAAATGGCTCATAATTATCCGAAAAGGAATTTGTCATACTTCTGTTTGATACAATTGGTTTGTGGCTGTGGACAGTGATTGGCTGCAGGAATTTGCAGCTATATGTTTTAACAGAAATAAGGTAAGATAATAAGTGCAACACTGCTACAATACTTAAAATTAAAGCTGTAAATCTGCCCCTTTAAGAGCATATAGAAGAGAAGATCTGAGTTTTCCCCGTAGTTTAAGTCAGTAAATGCATATGGTAAGCACACAGCATTCAGAGAAACAATAACTGTAATGGCCAATTGTTTGCCATTTTGAATGATCTATTGCTTCAATGAATCACAGCAGTAGATGGTTAATGTATTAGAAGTGCAAAAGAAATAGGCAAACAGCCCTGAGCTGCAAATACCAGACACATTAAAGCCTGGAGCACTTCCAGGGAAATCTTTCAATTACACAGAGTGAATACCACTCTGGTTCGACGACAAGATGGATAACTTGGAGAATGGGCTGTCAAAGAAGTAAACTGTGCTGTGGATTTAATTAGAATAACACATCTGGGAGCTTATGGTTGCTCGAAGGAAGCGGCATCGAAACAGACAGGTGGACAGGAAGTCAATGCTTTGACCAGAGGGATGAGCTGGTTTTTATCAAAGCTGTGAGACGGAGAGACAAGGAGAAAGGTGGATTTAGTCAAAGTGGTCAAACAGCCAGAGTCAGGGTTGCCACTTGAATTGAAGGCCCTCTATCCAAAACCAGTGCATCACATCCAAAGTTTCAAATGCACTGGCAATAGTGCATTTCTATGTTGTTAAGCTTTGTCCACATGGTTTCAAGACTCAACCAAAGTTAATAAATGATCGCTGACTGTCAGGTCTGGAACAAACAGTGTTCAGCAACATTGTTTTTTGTTTTTCGCTTAGTTATTTGAACGTAGACATTTGGCTACTTTTTCAGATTGCTGACATGCTCGTTTTTCTTGAGCAGTCTCAGAGTCCTGGGCGAGCTGCCACTGTCCAGACCAAGGCAACATTTCACCAGTTTGGAAGGTGCTGCTCATTTTCCCCTCTACTATAGACTTGGTTGGACAATAAGGGCTGATTTTTCATTGTTTGGTCCTCATCTTTGGGCTGTCAAGTTTAGTCCAAACAAAGATACAAGGTTTCTCGGATCACAATCCTGGCCAATGGACCCCAAAATTTAGTCGGATCAAGTGAACCCTGGTACTGCACCTGAATATGGGGATGCTGGTGGCACAGTGGCAACAAAATGAACGTTATGAACCGGTTCATTCAATTTCTTATTTCAAACAGAAAGACTAAAACATGTCAAATTGAAACCACACCGACGTCAGACACACGCACATCTATAAACCAATACATACTGTACGTCTTGAATACACTCTCTAAATTACAATGTGAAACCAAAACTAACCAGATCAAATGTAAACAATGTGACAAAGACATGAGCCATGGTTAGAACCGAACAGTAGCCCCCTGGGAATTATCCTAAACCTCTGCACCTCTGATGACGTCATTTTTGTTTGGTTTAAGTCGAGACCTGTCAGCTGTTGCTTAATCTTAATATTTTAACCGCTTTTCATTTTCAACACAATGTGTGTAATACTTGAATAATAGACCCACTGTCTAGGTAGAGGGAAAGATATTCAAACCCGGTCTGTGGACTCATTTTGGACATTAGTAAAGTTTCTCTCTCTCTCTCTGTGTGTGTGTGTGTGTGTGTGTGTGTGTGTGTGTGTGTGTGTGTGTGTGTGTGTGTGTGTGTGTGTGTGTGTGTGTGTGTGTGTGTGTGTGTGTGTGAGAGCCGACTAAACCTGTGAGCGCTAAGCTTGGTCAGCTTTGTCCGCATCCATGATTCGTGTCAAACCTTCCAGTTGTGCGTGCACATTGCCTAAAGAATGACATTATGCAAATCCATTCAAATAGTTGACGGTCAACCTAAAGCGCATGTAGGTGTGTTTCATATGCTTCAGTACAACCAGACAAAGAGAGTGGCTGAGTGTGTAGGTGTGCGAGAGTGATGAGGGAACAGCGTGAGACAAGCAGCACTGCATGGGTTCTCGTGCCTTCGCTCAGATCTCTGCGAGGCTGGCATTCTTCTGAAACAACACTGCCAAATGTCAAGTGTATTAAATAACCACATCCTTCAATTTCTTGGTAGATCTTTCCAACTGTGATTGTCTGCGCTGGCCTCTCAGTCAGTCTGCTGGTGTCCCTGCCAGGGCCTACAGCATCCACTCCATGAAAGACTTGTCTGTCAGTGCACTCTGAGGCACTTTCTGCCAGACATGTGGTTCTTATTTTGCAGCCAGAGGAGCAGATTAACATAAAAGAGGGTGTGTAACAGTTCGAGCATTCAAAACCCGGCCTGGGGCGAGAGAGGAGGAGAGGCCGCCGCTGGATTACCTCATTGAGGATCCTTTAGAATGCTGTTTACCTTGCAACGTGTGCATCGCAATGAGGTATTGCAGTGACAGCAAGCATAACAGGGTCAGTGGTATTACCGAACAATCCTCTTTGACAGATAACTTTACTCTGGAGACTTTCCACAACACAGAAACTGTATATGTCTGGGAATCAAAGAATAACTCATCATACCTTCTGGCAATTCTAAAACTCTCGGTATATTTCAAGACAATCATCTTTTATATGTGTGTGTGTATGTGTGTATCTTTGTGTCTTAACAGAAAGACAGATCTTAGAGACAGTAGTTGACAAAACAATGTAATCCCCAAGGTCTGTTTAGTAGCAGTTCGGATTTGCATTTGTTAAACTGACTTTGGGTTCTCTTATGAAGTGCGTTGTCTAAAGCGTGCGGTGAAAGTGCATTTAGGTTGTGTTCAAATCCACTTGTTGCTTGTGTATTGGCGGAAAAAGACTTTGCTGCAAGATGCACTGTCCAGGTGTGTCTGCACTTTGGTGGATTGCTCTTATAATGGTGCATTTACCTACTAGTATGAGTGAAGGTTTCTTTGTAGACAAAACTGTTTTACTTTGTGCACAAGCACAACATTTGGGTGTGTAACAAGTGTGGTACTCTTGTAATTCAGGGGCAAAGGAGGAAGTTGTGTGAAGTTGTAGTTGAGCCTCTGTCCAGACAGTGAAGGTCGGACAACCAAACATGGGACCTTTAACACCTCTTGGTCTGACACACTTCTCTTTTCATTTCAACAGGTTTGAAATGTCACTCTTCACTGACTGGTTGGTGAACCAAAGCAAAATACCCCCCCTCCCATAAGAAATTAGCTAACATGAACATAATGTTTCTGACTGAATGAGTGAAGTAAAAAAAATTCACAAAATCTCAGGCTAAATGGAAGTACAACCCAGCAGTCATAGAGATTGTACTGGGACTAACGTGAAATCATTAAGCACATTCACAGGTGAGAGCCATTTTCCAGCTATTTCCCTCTGTTTGCCCCGCTGACCTGTGCGAGGAGCTACTGGCCAGCGAGGTCCATGTTCGTGTCTACACATATCTAATGTATGTCTGTGGAGGTGAGTTAAAACAAAGCAGACACAGTTTACACAGTGTAGGCTGAGGGGGGAAAAAACACAGATTTCTGACCATTACAGGGTGTTGAAACATGGATGGGGTCTTTCTTTCACTCATGCTTGTGAGGAAAATGCAGGTTTAGGACTTCCTTTCCTCCACATTCTTTAATACGTTCAATAATTAAACACTTTAGATTCAATTATATAAAGGCCTCAAGTTGATGGTAAAAGGCTGATGTCTGATTTGTAATGAAAGACTGACATCCCAGTGATTAGACTTACTAAAGCCATTATCGGACATGAGCTACAGAAAATATCTGGATATTTTCCGCAGTTTGCATTTCACATATGAAGAACCCAGCAGATCACAGATTACAGACACAAGCAGTGAATAAAGTCAGTTTCTGTGATTTCTCTGTGTGCACACAGCACTGCAGTCTCTATGCAAATTAGGAATTTACAAAGACACGGCATTCATTTTTATCACAACACAGATGCGAACAATTCTGCAGTTCAAGAACGTGTCATGAAACTGACGTAGAGTTTTCTATGGAAACTTCTTAACAGCAAATTTAAGAAATATTGGTGAATGAGGTCCATTTCCTTTTCATATTTAGTATCTCTGTTGGTGTATTTTACATTTTATATAGAAACACCATCAACATGCCCATTTAAGAGTGGTGAATTTTCCGGATATTTTCCTGTTGTTTTCTCACACAGCCTCACTCAGGCATTTTCCGGCTATTTTATATAACAGGACTTTTATAGGGGGCTTAATGTCGAAGCAATTGACTTGTTCTCACATACAGCCCCTCTGGGAAATTTCAGAAAAAATGTCTGTAGTTCAGTGCATGTCTAAAAGCAGCTGAATATTGGCTTAATAATATATAACACTAAAATTAATTTGATTTAAATACCCCCTCTCTCTGCTGCACACCTTCATGGAGTTTCTCCCTAACACCACTGACCTCTTGC
The DNA here is from genome assembly GCF_009819705.1 of Hippoglossus hippoglossus. Classification (NCBI taxonomy): domain Eukaryota; kingdom Metazoa; phylum Chordata; class Actinopteri; order Pleuronectiformes; family Pleuronectidae; genus Hippoglossus; species Hippoglossus hippoglossus. The sequence goes on along the minus strand of NC_047171.1, from coordinate 9,006,931 downwards.
AGGCTCAAGGGGGAAAAGGCCAGATATGAAGGAGCCCTTTGTTGGACCAAAATGAACATAGTTTTGTGCAGTTTGATTAAATCATAATCCGGCAGGTAATAAATCTCCACCTTCGCTGTTTCATTACTCCGTGCAGTCATGTTATCAAGCCCTAAATATAGCCTCATTATATATTCCATTTCTACCAGCCATATTCAACAAAAAAAAAAGAAATGGTTCCTCCTAACGTCAGGTGTATATTTCATATCACTGATCACACAAGGGCCGGGGACCCTCTCCTTTCCTCTTCTCCCCTCTCACTTCATCTCCTTGAGTTATAGCCTCCACTCACATCTACCAACTCCAGATAAAAGGGCTCTTTGCCACTGGAATTGGAAATAGATGACAGGACCAAGATGAAGCACTTGGATGAAAGGTTCAATTATTTTGATGATTGGTCTCAGGAAATGTCTGACAATGACTCTCATTTAGTCCCAGGGGTGCTCTGTGGACACTTACTTATTGCGAGCCGAAATGTCATCCTCATACTCCCGGCACAAAATAAGCAAAGCCACCCTGAGCCATGTGGTCGGCTTTTCATGAATTCCCCATTGATTTGTCGAGATTTGATTTGCTCATTTGAATTTTTTTACCGTTAATCCATCTTCATGTGACCCGTGTTTAGCTCAACCAAATACATCCAATTACACAAGGTAAATCTGTAATTAGGACTGTGCATAATGAACTTGACCCCCCAGAGGTGGGACAGATGATGTCCTCATCAGAGTCAATGAGCTAATCTATCTCGACAGAGGAGTCAAAGGTCACAGATGAAGCTTAGATAAGAGACGGGCCTAATGCATAACAATAGGGGGATTAAGTGGAAGCCAGTTCCTGACAGGGAGGCGACGTAGACAATGATGTCCAACTGATAGGCCTTTGTTCTCCAAATTGGACAAAAGTCTTATTTTGGAGTTTATGTCACAATATTTTCTCATAGCCAAAGGTCCACTTTTACTGTTGCGAGCTTCCAACTCTGAACTGACTTCAGTTAAATACAATGTAGGTGTAGGTACAGAGGAATTAAGGTTCTCAACATAACGTTTGGCCCTTGAAGGTAAATCTATGTGTGTATCAGTCCAGACATTACTTTTAATAACGGTAACATGAATTGAAATAATATCCAAGTCACTCTGTGTTTTGGGTGTCGGGCCCCGAACATCATCAAAAACAGTTCGCTCCAGACTAAAGACGGCAGCAGGTTTATTTAGTTTTCTCTCCACTTCATTGTCACATATTTCATTTACAACTACAGTAACTTGTTTAATTGTGTTTGGGGGGTTATTTAACTGAGGCAGAGGTAATTAAATAGAAGTATTATCTGTTTCCCAGTTACAGCCCACATTCATCATTAGACTTAATAAAAATGTAAACGTCACAATGAATTCAGAAACAATTGGGTATATTAAAGTGACTCGGTGTATGTGCTTGTACATTAGTGTACATGCATGTGTATGAATTGTACAGGACTGTGTGTTTTCACATATTGGTGTTGAATGGCCAGGTGTGCACAGTATATATAACGTCAACTATGGTTAACCTGATCCTTCACATATGTATAAAATATGCCTATTTATTTTAGAGTTGGTCGTAGTGTGCATTTGTGTGTGTGGCTCTATCGCTCCTGGAGATCCTCCCTGGGGGTTTCCCCTGCTAACCTTAACAAAGGTCATTGTGGGGGAGGACAGACACACACCCTGCTTTGACCCCTGGGGTCAGAGGAGGTCTGTATGATGGAGATAGCCAGAAAGGGTCAGATAATAGAATGACAATAAATGTTCTGTGTGTTATGTGTCTCTCCTGCATACATGCATGAGTCTCCCCATTCAACGTGTTTGCACACTCAGAGCATACATGCAGGCATTTTGTGCATGCATGCGTGTGCTGGTGTGTTTGTGCAGTCTGTTGGCCTGTGTGTGCAGCGCGGGTAATGGTCAGTCCAGCATTAGAAGCCGAGCAGTTTGCCTGCGGCTTGGTGCGTCTGCAGCAGATAGCTGTGTTTGCATCTCCTGTCTCCACACGTCCAATAGTAAATCCTTGTGTCCACAGACCAAATATTACTTTCTATTTACTCTGTGGATTATATACTACAGATAATTGGAGATAACAGTGTTGCTTAGAGCGCCTGTCAGTGTAGCTTCCACCTGGCCGTTATTCCATTATCTATTCCATTTCAAATGTCAACATTTGTTTTTTGGCGTTAAACAAAAACACCTCGTGAAAAAGCCTTTGCAGATTTGAAAATGACCAACAGAATTGTCAACAGATTATTTTTAAGTATTTATTTTCAATTTTGGGGGGGGGGAGTGTTTGTGCTTGAGTCCGTAAATGTGATGCAAATTTAGAAAAAAGGAAACTGTTTTACTTGTGCAATACAGATTTCTCTTTGGTTTGACCTGATACAGACATCGGATATGATGCATAATTTATGATAAATGTATGTGTATAGTGTCTATAGTGGCAGACAGTGAAGACAGACACACACAGAGACACACAAACACACACGAGGCAAAGTAGAAGACTTGAAATAACAGAGAAAGAAGAATGTGGAAAAAAAGCAGTTTGAAAGGAAGGACTCTGAATTCGAACTGAAAGGGGGTAATTATGGTAAGTGGAGAGAAGAGAGGGAGGAAATGAAAAGCAGTTGTAGTAAAATAAAGCTAATTTAATTTGATTAAGTTTCTGTTTTCTAAAAACAACAAAAAGACAAACCTCTGACATCACGTTTGAAGGACTGTATGTTTTTTTGTGGATTACGGAACATAATCCCCTTTTATTTTTTAAGCTTTGTTGAGCTTCTCGCTGTCATTCTCCATCAGTGCTATCGTCCAATTAAATTATTTTTGATATTCTAAAGGAAAAAAGACTCTATATTGAATGTATGTTTGATTTTGTATCAAATTTCCCATTAGGCCATGCGAAAGAAAGAAATCTCACTCGTCACAAACTATATTTTTTTTCTTCCTCTTTTGTTCTCATTTTGGAAAGAGCCCAACCCTGTGCGCGGGTTTGAATCCAGCATATTTTAGCTTCATTTTTGTATAAGGGGAGGAAGTGGAGACGTGTCGTCCATCTTTATAAACATGATGATATAATATGAGTCGTCTTTTCCCCCCTCCAAATATGTTTTTTCTTTCCTAGTACGGAGTCTTTTTTTGATTAAATATCCAGTGTTTTGTTCTGTGTTTTTTTCATTTTCTCTTTTCCTCCCTCTCTTCTCAAATAATGTATAATTTCAGGCCAGCGTTGAGTGATGCTAAAGTGACTATTGAGTGGCACGTACCATGTTGATGAAACTTTTCATCATTATTGCAAACATCAATTTCTCTTCTCCTCGCGGCCTGGTTCCTCTTTGTGTTCACCAGGTTTGATGTCGAGCCAGAGAGTCCAAAATTACCCCTTTTGTCTGTGAAACGGATGATGTATCACTTTTAGGGACCATTATTCAAAACAAGAACGATTTAGTCATGCTCTGCGAGTGCCTTGTCGCTCCAGCTGCACTGAATAATGTTTAGTTTTGCCTTTTTGAGCAAGATAAAAAGTGCCCCTCTGATATGTGCATGGATCTGTTGAATTTATGACTAAATCCAATAGACTTCAACAGTATCTATCTGCTGTAAAACATCTTTGAGTAGCTTAACTTTAATAAAGATTTTGTGTGTCAGTGTTTCAACGACAGATACACATGTCGGCACAAAGGCCGGACTAATGTCGCTCTAATTGCAGCACTGGAGCCCTGAATCATCTCTTAGACTGTTTTTCAGAACATTTAATCGTGTAGACAGGCAGAGTGAACTAATTATCTGCACGCTGTTTTCCCAGCCAAAGCTGGTAATTTAGCAGCAATTGACCTCCTGCCGTTTGCCGGCAAATGAAAACATGTCGGCAGGCCTGCTAACGAGGGGCCGGAGGACCCCAGGGTTCACGCGGGCCCTGCTCCGCACAGTGGACACAGAACCTCTCACTTCAGCTCCAATTTACCTCTTCGCCACCTCCAGGGGAGACATCATCGTCCTCGCACTGTGTAATGACTTAAGCTGGCTGCACAGCAGAGGAAAGGTCTGTTCGAGGAGCAACTCAATACCGTGATTGTCTGGAAAACAGGATGTGCTCCTTTTTCAGTTGGTTCTCCGATGGCACAGGGGCCTTGACGCCTCCAGCTGAACTGTGCCTTTAAGACTCCAGACTACTATTCATTATACAGTGTTTCATGTAATGTTTTTTCCTGGTTGGGATTTAAAATTTATATAAATGTTGATTAATTTAAATTCTTTTTTACCCTTGGCAGCCTGAGAAAGCCTGTGACACCATTAACAACTTCAGGGGACACACCCATCCAGTGGAACCCAGACTGACTGGATTATTCTTATAGGTCAGCAAGTAGAACATGGCATTGTTCAGGCCTTCGCTTCAAAAAGTTTGACTTTGCTGCATGTGACCACAAACACCACACCTCATCGTATAGTATGATAATTAGCCCGTTCAAAATTAAACACCTCAATCAGAGCGTTTTTCTATGACATTATATTTTTACAACATATCACATTTACTGCGTGTTTGCCCACAGGACACTTTAATGGTTTATTGGAGATTCCAGATCCTAGTGGGTGTAATTTTTGGCTTGTATCCTGTTGTAACAACTGCAGATGTAATAATGCAGAAAACACAGCAACTAGCAGCGATTAATACTTGACAAAAGTTCGTCCATCGTGGGGGTTTTTCCACTACAGGTTCTTAATTGGGTCCGGGAAAGGGCGACTGTGGCTCAGGAGGTAGAGCAGGTTCTCCTTCAAACTTTATACTCACCCCACATACTTCCATGCATCCCTTGTGTTTGCATGGTTGTTAAGCAATAAATCGACTAGAGGGCAGCACAGAGTCGAGAGTCTGACTAGAACAAAGATGGCGAATGAGGGGGAAGTTGTGAGGATGAACCTCTTTAGAAATAGGTTGTGTTACAAACATCATGTACTTGCCTTTAGTTTTTTAACAACTCACGGTCTCTCCTCAAAAAGTTCTGCCATTTTAGGAACTTTCTTCCTCGTGTGTCGTCTCACTTGAACTTCTAGCTACACTGCCCCCCCACAATTTTCGGTGGTACGACTCCATTTTGTCTGTAACCATAAGCTTTATGTAGTATGGACAGAAGCCTCCATCCATTCCCCTATACTTGTATAACATTGAGCGTTTATGAGCCTTAAAGCACTATGAGTGGTCGATAAGACTAGAAAAGCACAATATTAATACAGTCCATTTACTATAAGTCAAGCTAGTTTAGTTTATTTTGCATGTGAATAGCACACACCAAGGCAGCCCCTGTATTACATAGAGACAGTAAACACGTGAGGTGATTAGTCCCATCTTCCAGAGTTTTCTCAATCTTGTCAACACATTGTCACCTTTTAAATGATGAAAGGTCAATTAACATGTTGTAACACACAAACAACACGTTTAGGTTGTAATTCCTTTCCACTTTCTGATGTCTCAGGCAAAGTACCTGTGCTCCCAGTGATCATGATGCAAAGCCCAACAGGAGGGAAGCTGCAGGATGCGTTCACAGCACTAAACAGTTTAAAATACAGAATAAATAAGTCTTAACACAGCTTCTACAGTACAGCACAGCTACAGTAGCTGCAGCAGTGATACAGTAGCAACAGCTAAAGGGATCTTGCTCATTTTCTTGTGTGACCTGATCGTTTATATTCATAATAAACGTTGTTTAAGTGAGCTTTTAGTGTGCATACTGCATTAGGCCTCATCATTGTATGTTATTACACAATGTAATATGCAAACCATTAATCAGTCCACTGAAGTTAATTCGATACCCTGGCAGTGGCTCAGCCAGGTGAGTCGGTCCGTGGTCCACCGCTGACAAGAGAGAGATGTGGTTGTCTTCCTAAATCCTGCTTTTTTTTCATGTCTTCTCTTGGGACGTTTTGTTGTCATTTTAAAAGATTAAAATTAACTGATTTTGAATGTGTATAATATATGTGTGTGTGTGTGTGAGAGGGAGAGAGAGAGAGAGAGGGGGAGAGGGGGAGAGAGAGAGAGAGAGAGAGAGGGGGAGAGAGGGAGAGAGGGAGAGAGAGGGAGAGAGAGAGAGAGAGAGAGAGAGAGAGAGCAACACATACACACACAGGAATTTAATTTAATTTCCTTTGTGCGGTTGCTAAAGTAAACATTGTTGCTTTATGAAGAGTGAGTAGCTGCACCACCATGATGTGCTAATGTGTGTGTGTGTGTGTGTGTGTGTGTGTGTGTGTGAGAGTCACTTCACCGCAGTTAATGGTACAGTTACTGTGACTATATTTTATTAGCTGCAGTTTGTGTTGCCAGTAACTGGCTGAGACAGAGGGCATCTGTCGTCAACATGCTTGGAGCTCGCTAACAATTAAAAAGGCGTCATCGAGAATAACCTTCAGATTTCAGAAAGTCCTTCATAATGCTGCCAGTCACTGCTCCTGCTTACAATGTGTCTTACAACAAACCCAAACCTGCTGATACGGTTTAAAATTAATTAGCACCAGGTAATAATTAAGTGTTGCTAGAATAATAGTGCATATGGGTTTATCCTACTTTCCTGGAAGTCCTAGTTAAACTGCGGTCGAGCTGGAGACGTTAGTTCTGACTTCAAAGTCTTACACCTTAATTTATAGGAGCAGGGTTCAGACAGTAGTGAAATAAAGTCCTGATAAAGTGAAAAACCTGATCAAAAAAACTTTTGACAAATAAAGAGTTGTCTGTTCTTCAACTTTCAGCCGACAGAGTAATTGTCCTTTTCTAAATCCTATTACCTGACCTGGTGCAATGAAAACCAACTTCAGGCCTGATCAGGCTGCTGACCTGTCCTCTCACAGTTTTACCGCAGGTGAATGAAGATTCGTAACATTCTTACTGCTGCATATTTTCTACTCGTGAACAGTATAATACATTATTCATATACTCTATGGTTCATTCAGTTTGTTATGCAGTATCTTCAGTTACTTTGAATGTGCAATTATAATTTTTTCGGCCACTTGGGGGCAACTGAGAAAAGCTGTCAACACAACATTTACATATTACCACCATTTAAAATTGATATAGATATTGAACTTGTGCTCACAGGGAAGCTAACATGCGCCTCATGTACAGAGGCTTGAGTCTCACCTGCAGCGGTTGCAGGTTCGGTTTCTGACCCGGCCCTTTGCTGCATGTCTCCCCTGCTCTCTCTCCCCCTTTCATACTTCAAAAAACTCTTTCCTATCAATAAAAGTCCTAAAGTGACCAAAAATATATTTAAAAGAAAAAAAAGAAGTGCTTATATTACACATCCAGCAGCAACATTAGCTTTCGTTCATTTATGTTTCCACGAAGTTGAACCCAAGTGGCTCCTTAGCTGCTAAATAGTTGCCAACACATAGTCTCAAACTCGTCTGCTGTTTGGTGCTGAGCAGGGACTGTACAGTGGGATTATAGATTTTTTTTTTTTCTTACTGAAAGTCGACACTGAGAAAACTGAGAATGAACTCAAACAATTGTTTAGTGAGTTGTGAGCCGGACAGGTAAAAAGTTTGAGAGAGCTGCGAGTCACCAATAAGCTCCACAAAGCCGAGGGGAGCTGCAGTTTTCAGTGTTAATTCTCTCCAGGCTAATCCCTGCATTTGAGGTTTCATTTGATACTCTGTTATTATAAGTATTGATTACAACCACTTTAAAGAAGACTTTTGAGATAGACCTTACAGTGAATTACACTTTGCAGTTTGACAGAAAACCCTCTTAAAGAAGCTTTAACTCCCCTGACAGAGCTTCGACTCCACCACTCCGCCATAATCCTTTAATTACTTCCTCTGTATTGCAACGGTACAGTACCAAATTCTATGTTACGGCCATTTATTCAATTTATTTTTGGCCGGCGAGAGAATTGCACACACGATACTTTAAAGATGATATTATCTCTGAAAACATCCACATTATTTCAGTTTGGACATGCTCGGTGAGCTTGGCGCTGCGCGGACAAGATGAAGCTCAGTCTGGATGCTTCTGTACGAGCTCCGGCCAAAACACCATCTGAATGTTTCCAGCGCTGAATGTTTTTCAATATCAGTAAAACATTGTTCTGTCTGCTTCCCAGGAAAGTCATTGTTCGTCAGAGGCTGTTCGGGGTAAACACTTGCACACTGGAGTGAGACTAACAGAGAAGCAGCTTGTGTACAGTATGGCAGCACGCTGTAGTAATCAGAGGATGTAGCTGCATCCCTGTCAACCTGCGGACATGTTCCTTATGCTTGCCCAGCCTCCGTTGCATTGAGCTGCTGTTCCTGATTAGTTTTGATTGGTTTCATTTGTTCCCCTGTGTTTAGACATCAATCATTTCCTTCCTTTACTGCGTCTCTGCTGTCTCCCAGCTGCCTGTATTTTCTCTGCCTGTGTGTCTGTGTGTGTGTGTGTGTGTGTGTGTAAGCCTCGCAGGTGGTACTCTTTAAATCTATAGGTGATGAGAGGGAAACAAACAGAATGTAAATGGCCATGAGGTGTGAAGGGGGGGGGGGGGGGGTGTCTTTGTGATGCCTCTGTGCTGGCAGTCTGCCTGTATGTGTTTGTGTAATTATTTACAGTCAGCGTATCAGTTTAACAGGCTGAATTTGTTAGTTAGAATATAGTACCCGTAGTACCCGTACTATCCTGTCCACAGCGAGGTTTACAAGTGACAGATGTAACAGTGGTTGTCTGATAGAGTGTGGAGACCTCTTGATATTAGAAATCTAAGAATATGTTAACTTTCATTAATGATATAACCATTGAGCAGCTTAACAACATTGTCACTTTCTGGAAGTCATCATAAATTTACTTTGGTCAAAATTGGAATAATTAAAAGTATATTTTTTACAATTCATCTTTAACTAATATAAGCACACACACTGCTGTTATTTTATATATTGAGGATAGCATACTGGCATACAAAAGAGCCTTAAAACGACATGAGAGCCATTTCTCTGTGACCTATATTAAAGGAGGTATGAGCAATTAAAGTCACAGTGTCGCCCCAAAAAGTTCAAACTAAATTGGTTTTGCCCATATCTCCCTGTAAGGATCCGGGAGCCATGACATTTTGACCCTGCAGGTTTCTCATGTGACCATTACAGCATCAAAAATTAATTAAGATCTGTGATGGTGCGACCCATAAGTGTGACACTGAACGACCCAGTGCTAAAGATATTATATTATTATTATAGCTGGTAGTAATGTATTAGAGTATCTTGAGTTTCTGCTCCAACATAATAATAATGACATCTTGGAAAAAAGACCCCTGTTGGTCAAACTTGCAAGTGCAGGCCTGTTTGTGTTACAGATTTGCAAGTGATGGTGTGTTTATTCAGACTGATTTGCTTAGTATTTGTGTGGGGCCAGTGGAGGATAGCACAGTAACTCAGTATCTTCAGAATCCTTGAGCAACCTCCCGAGCTGTCACTGCTCTGATTCCTGTTGCTCGCTGACATGAAAAAGAACTGTGCTGCCCTGCCTGGACGATCCCAACCGTGATTTATCGCTTTAGCAAGAAGTGAGATAATCCATCTCAAAGACTTTCTGCTATCTCTGCCGGGTATGATTGAGAGGGATGGAGGAGTGTCGGGATGCAGCTTCTGGCACAACAACAAAACAAAACAAAAAAACTTTCCGTGAAAGCCTATGGGAGGATGAGGTGGGGGTTTGGCAGAGGAAGAAGAAAGGGAGGGATAGTGTGTCAGAGTGAGATGTCTGACATGCGGTTGAGTTCTCCGACCTGGCAGGGCCCGGGACGGCCTTGGCACTGGAGTGCGGCGAGGGAGGGCCGGAGAGGAAGACAGGAGAGATCATGTGTGGAAAAAGGAGGACAGTGTTGCCCTTCTTCTTCGTCTTAACCAGACAGGTCAATTGAGAACTTGTTTTTTTTTCGGTAAGTGCAATTACAGTGCTGTTCTTTCTGGAATTGCCCATGTGGTTTTGCCCCTGGCAGACACTCCGCTGTGGACGGACAGACGGATGAAGAGGAGGAGAGGAGAGATGGGAGGACAGTCGAAGTGTAAGCCCGGGTGTGCTGGCAAAGTGAGCAGAATCTAAGTGGTGGAGGAGCGCCCTGGCAGACAGCATGGCACCTCTAATCACATTCAATCAGTCCTGTGTCGAGGCCTCAAGCCAACCTGACTTCCAAAACTCCACCAGTCTCTCACTTTCCCTCATTTATTTCTCCAGGTCGGTCAATTTACCTCCCTCCCTGCCAACCACCCTGTATCCCAAACAGAAGCAGCGGTGCCACACGAGCAGCTGCACCAGCTGTTCTTTCATTAAAATGTCGCCTAATTGGCTTCGTGACTAATTGTATATTTATGCATCACAAAAGTAAAAAAAAACAGGTTTTGCCCACACAAACTGTTTCTTACTCAGGCTACAGATTGTTTAGCACTGAACCTTCACACTAACTAAGTGCCAGGTGTAGCTGTTATGTCCTGAACAAGTGAATTATCAGAACTTCTGCTAGAGTAAGAGAAGAGTGAAGACAAGTCAGACCTGAAACTTGGTACAAATTTTGTTTTACAATCATTTAAAATAGAAATCAAATCAATTACCTTTTTATTAATCAAAAACAACACTACTCAACTTATTGTTAGAGTCCACCTGAAATGGAATTTAGGACCTGACGCTGATACCAATATTAGGGAACTTAAGATATTATAAATAAAATCAAAGCACAAATACAACCAAATATATAGAACTTGACTATAATAAAGATCATATACATATTTCTTTTAACAAAAATGTAAACATGAATGCATAAAATAAATATTTGTATGTGAAATGTAAATCTTTTCGTTTACTATGCTAAATACAAGTTTACATATCAATACACACGTCTCATAAAAGCTGATTTTTATTGGCTAACCAATAAATCGATTGGGCTTTGCTTACAATCAAATCATATTGGTTAGTTTAACTTGATAGGTAACCTCAATCTTAATATGTATTTCATCCATGTGTTCATGAATGCAGCAAAACCATAACTACATCTGTGAAAGTTATGCTTCAGCTTCTGACGCTACGGTGACTTACTGTTATAACCTATGTATTGTGTTGCCTACACTCATAGTGTTCATGCATTGCTATTTCCTCCTTAGGATGCATTATTTGCCAGAACTACTTTGGTGTTTTGCAGTTATATCTAAAACCTCTTTTTGTTTGTTTTCCTCAAGATGAAGGTATTTGCGTCATAGACATATCAGATGTAAACGAGCTTTGGTGAGCATGCCTCAGAAATGACAGGACCATGAAAGACGGTATCTGATGCACTGCTCGTCTGTGTGGGTCCGTGGGAAATGGATTAGAGGTCCATCCCGGGCCAAGTAACTGTTTTTCACACGGGGCAACTTTTGGTAACGTAGCAGCTCATTCTGCTGTGACAGACGAGCTGCGATGAGAAAAGCTGTGAGCTTCTTTATTTGTGGACGTCACCCTCGGTTAGACACTCCACTGACCTGAGATGATCACACGAGAGAGAGGGGGACCGCAGTTGTGTGCATTGTTGTACAGATAGTGAAGAGAACGAGCACGTTTGGCTGGAGGCCAGACTCGCATGGTGACGGCGCCGCTTAAAAATAAATTTGGGCTTTTTCTAAGTTATGAATCATACTTGTGTCTCTGAAAGCATTTTCACTCGACTGGGCAACGTGAGGTTTTGTCGACCGCACAGAGCGCTGCTGTCTACTGTAAATCAGGGAGGAGGAGGGGTGGTCATGTGGAGGTAAGGGATGGCGTGATGCTGAGCGTGCGTGTCAGTGAAATTGTGCCACTGGGCCTGTGTCACAGCGCTTTAGACTGCAGCATGCGTGTGTATGTTGGTTGGATTGCACACGCAAGCCATGCAACCCTCCCTCAGGCTAATTTGGCATATTGTTTGCTTATGTATACATGATAATTAAAAGCAACGTGTGAAGGATTCGTGTTTCTGCTTGACATTCCATGCTGTATTTATATATTTATAAAGATAGATAGATAGATAGATAGATAGATAGATATACATGCAATGTTCTTAGTCTTCTCCCCCTGTGGGAGATCTCGTTCTTCTTGAAACAATAATGAGACAACAGGACAAGAGAAAGGATGCTATTCTCAGTCAGCTATTGAATTCTTATAATCAACACCCTGAGCCCACGTGTTAATATTGATTTCTTCTTTTAAACTCACGGCAGAATTTAGAGCCACGCTCCTGACTTGAACTCTCTGAACTTCGCATGTACTCAATGCCGACTGCTTACCTGAACAGGCAGCTAATCAACCACAGATCCACAGAAAGCAACGCAAAAAAATAAAATATCCCCCTAATTGGGCGCAGTTGCTGTAATTTTCGTGTTTGTTTGTGCCTTGCAATTAGGAGCGTTTCAGCTGCCAGTTGGACTGTATAGGGTGTTTTTGAGGATGAGTGCACGCTTCATAATTTGAATCACAGAGAGTGTTTCGCAATCATCCATATATTAGAATGGATCAAACAAGCCTCTCCTCCGTGGCAGTTCAGATACGCAGGGATAATTCATTCCGGCATTCATCTGTACGAACGGAAAAACCTAATAAGTAGTTAGCTCTCAAGTGAGGATGGGGAAACTTGTGCGATGATTCTTTATATGGAAATGTTCGTAGCGCCATAGGAGGCTGGTGCCAGGGTTCTGCTTGTTGATGAATTCCTATGATGAGATTCAGAAACAGCTGGCTGCTCAGACTAATTTTCTGGGCTGTTGTTTCCGCGATGCTTTCTTCACTCTCTCTCGCGTAGATTGTGTGCACACACACACAGAGAGACGAGGAAGAAGAAGAAGAAATGAGCATGAGACATGAGAGTCAAGGTGTCAAGGTGAAGTTCATCTCTGATATCTTTCCCCATTACTGAGACACACTGCGCTACAGATTCCTTCAGTCTATCACAGCAATTACAGCAGTTTCCCACAAGCTCCGGCAAAGGGTCTGTTAGCGAATATGCTAATGATCTGAGGTGGTCCCTGTGTTCTCAGCATGGGTCTCTGTTGGCAGAGAGAGAAAGTTGGAGAGACACACAGAGGGATTGTGACAGTTAAAGACAGACAGAGGACAATACACACCTGAAATCTCTCTGCATTCTTGCGGTTGGCGGGGTTGTAGAGCACAAGAGGCTCACACTGTTTGGGCCCTGTGCCTGCATGTCGGTGAAAGCATGTTAAGCCCTCTCCAGAAAGCGTTTTAAAGTGTGTGAAAGAGGGCAGGAAGAGCAGCAGACGCTCCTCCACATGAAAGACGGGCGCTCCGAAGACTGATGAGGGTTTCACCGCTCAGCATCACAGTGTTTAGGGGGGGGGATGTCGTGCAAACACACACTCGTCACCGTTGCCGTTTCTGAGCGCTGTGTATGTGTCATAAAGCAAAGCAACATAATGACACGGGCCCATTACACACAGTATTTAGAGATTAGACTAACACTGCGGTTTTGAGGTCAGAGTCGTGCTGATGGTAACCATGTGGGCCAGAGGATACACATACTTCCACTGCTCTGACAAATAATGGGATCATGGACGCCAACATACCTGATACATGATGAAGGGCCGTTAGGTTATTACGGGAACAGGGTTGGTTACGATGAGTCACTGCATCGGTTTGACCTGTTATTCTCATATAACGTAGAATAAAATACGTCTACTTTTATTAGTATTCAGTATTTTATCAAATTGGAAAAGTAAAGTGTTGCTCCAGCCAAGATAACACTGGACCTTAGACTGTAAATTTTGATGGACAACATGGACGACATGACTGATGCCAGAAAAGTCTTGATTACCCCCTAGTGGCCGGCTGCTGTATAGGTCATAACATGAAAAACACGGTAAAACATCATGACTGACAGCTGAGACTGACTTGCGATTGGTGGAGCGAGTGTATCTTAGGACTTCGACAATGAGGCTCGATCCCTAGATCTTTACTGCACAGACTTTGACTCCAAATAACGCAAACGTTGCAAGATTTCATTTTTTCTACCCTGGGTGTTTTGGCTCAATTACCGGATAGTGGGAGGAAGTGAAGACGCGTTAGATTCAGTCTATGCACTGGACAGCTGTGGGGTGTTGTTGTAGCTGTTTAAGTGGACAGAAAAGTGTGAATGCATCCAGACTCGTTGTCGGTTAGAATTTTCTATACATGGCCGCTTTTGTCCTTGTGTGCAATTTTATTTGAGGAGCATGCAATGTGAGCATTGTCAGCAATATATAATCAGTAATGTGACAACCTCCTATTATGAGTTGATGTGATATTTTCAACCGAGCAAACATAATCATCCTAACGCCGAGAAGCACACATAATTGTTCACTTGTTCACATCGGCAGCTCGACATCCCGTTCTTGTAACATTTCACTTGTGAGTTCCTTTTTGAGAGTTGGGTTTTCTTACAAGGTCAAGTGAACTTTATAAAAGTTTCAATAAAGCTTTTTAATGCTCCATAAGCTCCTTGTAAATACTTGTTTATTACTGTTCGCAGGGCAGCACGCAATATGTTCGCAAAGTATGGATTTTATACTTTCTTGGGCCAGTGGTATCGTTCTAAAGACTGCAGTTGTTATGGGAAAGGTTTCTCTCCGCTTGTAACGGACATCTTTGAAACACATTACACATGAAGGAAGGTATTTCGTGACACTGCAGTTCTCAGTAGTTTAGTTGCCTTGTGGTTGAAAGGTTTGACTAATAAATAGCTGTATTGTAAGACTTGTTTAGCTATGTTTTCCAGTGGGTTTGCAATCTGCATAAAAGGCATCATCGCACACTAGAGAAGGTAGCCACAAAAACACAAAAAAAGGCATTCCAATGGGGATCAGCACACTGATGTTTCAGCAGAAGGTTCTTACAAACGCAGTTGGGATTAAGTTTGTAGATGTGCGCCACGCCCAAAGCTTTGGTTTTCACCAAGCTTGCCAAACATTTGGGCTCCACAGGCGAGACTAGAAGCAGATGACAGAAACACACAAAATCCACGGAAGAGTGGTTTACAATCGTAGACAAAGACGTTACTATTAAGATGTTTGCATTACATCCTGCTCTGTTTCAGCTTCAGCTAAGAACTTGTCAATCTCACAGCAACACACATGTTTTATGGCATCCATCTGCGGAGCACATTAATCCTCATGTTGCTCGGTAGCTTCATACTTTCCTGTCAAAGCCTCATGTATTTTTCCTTCACAACTAAATCCGCCATATAAATATATATATATATTTATACACCTTAATGAAAATGCAATGTGTAGGCAGAGAAACTGTAATTTAATGAGGAGGTGCTGAAATAATCATATTAATGTAATGTTATTAGTGCATCAGTGAAAAGGCTTCTCAGCGTCACTCAGTGCTCCAGCTGCCTTTTTATGCCCAACTGCTCAACTGTCGCTCAGGTAACCTTAACAACAGTCATGATTAATGAAAGAGGAACACCTCATTTAGCAGCTTTGGCAGAGAGCAGGCAACAAGTGTGTGTGTGTGTGTGTGTGTGTGTGTGTGTGTGTGTGTGTGTGTGTGTTTGTGCGTGTGCGTGTGTGTGTGTGTGTGTTTGTGCGTGTGTGTGTGTGTGTGTGTGTTTGTGCTTTCTGATTCCACAGTGTCTCCCGGTTTGCCGTGTCTTCCTTTCCCCGCAGCACCAGAGGTAAACACAAAAGTCTGTCACAGTACACCACACTGTGCGTGGACGTGAATGGTGGGTGACTGTTTGTGCACACTTGTCTGTGTGTGTTTGTAAAGATGCATATACTATGTGTGTGTTGCATATGTATGTTGGGCAAAAAATACATACATATGTGCTTGTGTATCCGTACATATAAATATGTATCTTCCGGAAAAAAAGTGTGGCAACAGTCTAGACAACCCAGATGCACCCAATAGGAATTACAGATCTGCAGAGCCATCGGCCAATTAGATGCTATTATGAAAGCTGTGTGATACTGGCACACTCATGCACACAAACACACACAACTACAGGGCCTGTACTCCATCATCTGTATAATTAAGGTGCTTTTCTCCTGAATATTTTAGTAAAATGTCTCTGCAACAGCGCAGCAACAGACCAAGACTGCTGCTCTGAGTGAAACCATTAGAAAGTGCACAGACACGCACACACACCCATCGTTCCACTGGCTGATGCCTTTGTGCCATAGAACATGTAGAACTTAACATTTTGAGCTATAATAAATATAAATAAATGCATGTTTTAGACCAAATAATACACTTAAATGAACAAACCTCTCTATATGTTTTGATACTGACAGATAATTTTTTATGCCTGTGCAATGGCGACAGTAGCATTGTGTTCTTAGGTTGTCTGTCAATCCCATTCTTTTAAACACAATATCTCGAGAACTCCTGTCTTCAAATGTGGGACAAAGGATTAACTGATTGTATCCTGGTGGTCGAAGGTCAAGGTGACCTCACAAATCACAGTTTTGGCTTAATGAACACGATGTCTTCAGAGGACCTTGAGGAAATGTCTTCAAATTTGGTACAAGTATTCATTCGGACTCGAAGACGAGCTGATTACATTTTGGTGGTCGAAGATCAAAGGTCAAGGTCACTGTGACCTCACAAACCTTTTTTTTTTGCCTCATGAACACGTTATCTCAAGAACGCCACAAGAGGATTCTTTCAAATTCGGAACAAATGTTTAATTAGACCCGTGGATAAACTGATTAGATTTGTGTGGTCAAAGGTCAAGGTCAAGGTGGTGTCAATAAACATGTTCTCATCTTTTGAACATGATATCTCAAGTCTGCCTTGAGGGACTTTCTTCAATTTCTGACCATTTGTCACTTGTAATAACTAGTTCAGATGCCACACGCTGCCCTGTTTCCATATGACATCAACATGTTTGAATAAAAATGCAAAACCTTTTGGAAGTCAGGTTCATTTCTGCCAAGGTCTTATTTGGCAGACGTTTTAATACCGGAGTGTGTGTGTGTGTGTGTGTGTGTGTGTGTGTGTGTGTGTGTGTGTGTGTGTGTGTGTGTGTGTGTGTGTGTGCATGAATCTAATCCTATAGCAGATGGAGAGGAGGAATAGTATCCAAGACAATACTGGCAGAAGGAACAGCAGATCGTGAGATGGGGTTAGGACACTGTCCCTCAAAGATTGATGAGAGTGTACTCTGTGACTGACGTCTTCCTGTATTGGGACAGCATTCCTTCCCAGAAAACACAATACGTTCATTCACTTTATCTAATTTCCCCCAGCAGCACTTGGCTGCGGCTCTCGTGTCGCAACACTATGAAATGAGTTGATTATTACAGACAAATTAGTGATCACGTATTCTGCCTCCAACGATTGTTTTTTCAACAATTAAAACGATTAATCTTTCACATTCGCACATACAGAATCACTGCCGATTTCTACAGAGAGAGGTGGAAGAGTGAGGGAGTTTCCGTCTGCTTGTTTGCATATTTGTGTGTCTCCTTGTGACAAAAACCTCAGTGCCAGCCATCAAGGAGACCAAAAGTTGTTTCCACCCTCTCTAATTACCAGCTCTTATGGTTTAGCCTTGTTTAGTTGTCCTCCGGTAAATAAACCCTCATGTCAGACTGCTTTGTTTCAGGACTTTCCATGGTTTGAGGCCTTGGTGGATGGTTGTGTTCCCAGGTAGGACGGAGTGATACACTGTTTTTAGAGGGATAATCAACAACAGTCATGTATATATAGTAAAATGTTTATTATACTGGTTTTTATTATCACGAACTATAGATGTAACTTTAGTGGTGTAAACACCAGCAAGGTCATGAAGGCTGAGTTCCTCCTGGTCAGTATTTCCCAGGAAAGGATTGTCAGTGATGTGGGAATTTGTTGTGTCTGTCATTTTACTGGTTAACTAGTTTCAATTGGTTGGTATGCATGAACAACAATGG
Organism: Hippoglossus hippoglossus; assembly: GCF_009819705.1. Lineage (NCBI taxonomy): Eukaryota > Metazoa > Chordata > Actinopteri > Pleuronectiformes > Pleuronectidae > Hippoglossus > Hippoglossus hippoglossus. The sequence goes on along the minus strand of NC_047171.1, from coordinate 8,989,001 downwards.
ACACCCAGGTTGAATCTGGAAAGAAGAGAACACCAGCAGAAATGTCAACCAATTCCCAAACAAACCCTGTATCCCTGTAAAACTACTGGAAAAAATGTCAACTTCCCAAAACACGACTACTTTGCATGTCGTTGTAGAGAAAACTCCCTTATCTGATGTAATATGACGCAACGATGAAAAATTCACCACTTTTTGCTCTGATATTTTCTTGTAAAACAAAAATCCTGAATCAACTTTTCAACGATCATTGTCAGTCGAGGTAAAGTACAAATTCTGTAAACCAAATGTACCTGGAGGTTGCTCTTTAAGAGGATTGATAAGACACCACAGCAATAAAGAGAAATGCGAGATTTCCACATACTTTTATGTTGTGACATTGGATTCTGCTGAAACTGATGTTTTTATACTTGAGTAACATTTTGAATACAGTAGTGAAGTATTTTTTGTATTACTACTTTTATGTAGAGGATTAAAGTACTGTTTATTGTGCTGGCTTTTGTTCTGCCATGTTGCTTTATTCAGGGAAAAACACAACCATCTTGACATTTGACATTATTTTTTAATCAAATTCTATTCATATCCATTGATTTATTCTCATTGTTTCTTCCCCAACAAGCACTTTGTAAAATCGTTTATTACTGTCGTTGTTTTTATTATTATTATTTGTCATAATAATAATAATAATTATTACAGTAAGCAATAATCCATATATTTTGTATTAAAATAAGCCCAACAGGAGTAAACCCAAAACATTTACTCCCATCATGCTTTGCTCTCTCCTCCCTGCCAGCCACTGCAGCAGCAGTGTGATGGGACATGGCCGAGGCTGAATGTGGAAGGAGAGAGAGAGAGTGGCTGGCAGTGGGAAGGAGGCCCAGCTCGGTCTCACAGGACCCAGTCATGGCAGGACGGTCGGTCCTATCAGAGCAGCCTCCCGCTGCCTGGCCTCTCTCTGGGTGAGAGGCACACTTTGCCACATGAACCATAACCCAATTAATCATTGGTGCAAATACAGGATAGAGAGGGGCACGTGATTTCTTTGTTTAAACAGACACACTCAACTGGACAAGGAGAAGCATAAACATGAGGTAATGTCCAATTCAAGCTCAGTTTCTCTGCCTGATGCTAAATTGAAAACTTTTAGCTGAAATTGGTTGCAAAACAACAACTTTTACTGCTTTAAATCGATTTTATTGTATCACTAAATTCCTGAAAGGGCGGTAATGGTGCAGTTTCTACTAAATGGTACAGAATATTTTCTGTGTGGTTGTGCAGCTCTTTCAATAGACCCAAATAAATACTGTGTCCTTTCAATTTCTGTGAACAAACGGAACAAATGGTGCCGTCTAACAAATATTAGTATTATATGATTCCTCCTGAATGAAAAGGTGACATATTGTGTTGTAGTTTTGTTATAATAAAAGTGGGTGTAATGTAAATTTGAAATAAATAGTTCATTGACTGTGCCTCGATGAGAACAGAGACCTGGTCTGGGCAGTTTTCTCCAGTTTGAGAATCCTCTGCAGTTCAGTAAGAAATAGACGAGGGAAGAGGCTGTGGAGCAGTGGTGCTGGCAGTGGTAAGAAAGCGTCCCTGGTATGATGTTTGGTGTGGGGGGATAGTGTTACATGCCAGCAGCCTGCTGGCTTCTCCTCCTTCTGTACGCTGTGAGTACGGAGGAATGTGCCGTCTCAGAACCACAGGGAGGAAGAGTGTTCTGACAGTGTGTGGTAAACACACTCAGCCTATGTGCCTGTTTGTTTGTTTGTTGGTGTGTTACCGTGCAAGAGGGGCCAGGCCTTGGCAGCTTCAAAGCGGCTCCCAAGCAACATCTGTGCCGTGAGTTCAGAGCGCTGCGCACAGCCATGTCGGGGACACATCGCAACTTACAAATGCAGCTCTAAATCAATATTTTCCTCCCATCTCACACTGGATTGTTCCACTGGCTGGAGTTCAAGAATGGACAAGCGCTCATTGAGGAGAGGGAGGAAAAATGTTTGAGTGGATAGACGGGAGGGACCCATCGCGTTTTTTTCCCAATTCACCACAATCAGAAACACATTTTTCGGCAATTAGTCTGAACTAACTTGCAGGTTTATTGACTAAAAACACAGTGACAGTGCCTCTCAGACAAGCATATGAAAACAATTACTACTGATTATGTTTGACTGTCAGAATTAGGTTCCTCAGATGCCACATTATAATCACATTCACTGTGGACGCTCGTAATCACTCACTTCTTTGTTCGACTGTCACTCTCCTCTATTGTACTGGGGGAAATATTTTAATTTGTGGACACCCTCGTGCAACTTCGAACTCTTTAGTTTCCCTGTAAAAGTGCATGTGAAGTGTACCATAATTCAAATCAAGATTAAATGATGCAAGTAATCCCTAAATGCCTGCAAATCCATTATATACAAAAATCCTGTCAGTTTCCCGGTTGTTTGCTGAGAGAGCTCCTCACTGAAACTAAACCCTCGTGTGTGCAAACGGTGAGTCCAGAGCCAGCAGTCTGTGAATTGATTGTCAGCAGTGGGGCCCTCGGTATTAATCTATTTCAGTGTGTAATAAGTGAATTAGTGGGATGTAGGAGATGATGTATGATGGAGGCTGGCACGTCTAAAACCTGCTGTAAATCCACATGCCACAGCCACTTAATAATGTGGCCAGAGACCTCCTGGCATCATTCTTCACTGTATCCATTGACGACCCGAATCTCATAAATCTCCCCCTGAGTAGGACGCCGGGCTGTGAGTTCGCAGTTAAGTCATTTGTTCTAAAATATGTACATTAAACGCACTGTAAAAAACACACACACACATACAAACCAGTTAATTTTAAAAGGACACTTCCGTCGACGTAATATACTGAGTGTGACAAATGATGAAATAAACGTACTCCTGAAAATGTAGTAGCTTGTGAAACCAGAGGTGTATCCGTGCTTGAGTTTTTTTTTAATGCAGTGTGTAATTTGCAGTCTCGACACACTTCCACAAATTTAGGTTTAAGTGTTTCATTCTGTCTTCCTAAAATTGTTCTTCTCAAACAAACTTACAAAAATACATATATATGTAGTGAGGCCTATACGTGCTGACAAATTGCATTCAGGAAATTCTAAATTCAATTTTTTTTTTTGTAACCATCCCTTCGAATATGAATATAGCTGTGTTGTTGGCCTCCGTGTGCGCTGCTGCTGCGTTGTTTAACTTTTCCCATACGTCAGATGCCTTCCCAACCTCCAGCCTCCAACCCCCCACCACAACAGCTGGCCTCTCAGCGAGGGCCCTGACATTACACTGCCACCCTTTCAGTGTGGATCAAGTATTGTGGTGTCAGGACAGACCCAAATAGACCCAAATATGAGCACATCGCATGTCCATTCACACAGCGGTGTATATATAACTTTGGCCTTCGGTTTGCAATCATTACAACATGGAAAACAGTATTTTAACAAAGTTTTTTCCCCCCCTTTTTTTTGTCTGAAGGCACTGCAGGCTATTCATTGTATCTTGTATGATCATTTAAATTATATTTGACTTAGTTATTCAAATGAAAAAATAGGCATAAAAATAAGTTTAAAATGACGTCACTCTCTGGCTTTGATAAAAAAAAAAAAAAAAAAGCTAAATATTAAAAATTACTTCTGTCTTTTAAAAACTCACCGTAAAATAAAACAAACAACTGGCTTCTATTTGTTCCAAAATGAGGTTATAAACATGTTGTGTTTATGACGTCCCAGCTACAGTCCAGACTCTGCATTCAAACTGACAGGATCCTGTTGGCTGCTCCACTTTTTTAGATTTAAAGCAAATGGGCTGTGCTGGTCGTTCCGCAGTCCAAATAAAAACCGAGTCCTTCCTCGTGTTTGAACCAAATTCACAGACCATTTTTTGCCTCTTTTATTAAAAACATCAGGTTCTTGTTGGCCCTTCCACTGCACTGTTTAAAAAAGGGAAATGGGGAAAAAAGTACATTTGATTTACACTCGCTATGTTGGAATAAAAGGCCTCCAGGTCCTGCCTCCATGTGCTGCACTTCAAATAAAGCCTATAAGTGACATGCTGCTGTACCAGCAGGTCACATATTTCCTTTTAATAACCAAAACCTATAACTTTATTATTTAACCAACTTCCTGGGAGAATAAAGCAGAGGGAGACAGTGAGTGGAAAGAGAGGAGGTCAACCTGAGTGAATTATTAGAGTTGTGGGGACACATGGCGTTTCCCATTTTTGTTCCCAGATAGATCTCTCATATTTTTCTTACCCTCCATTACAGTGATTATAGCTCACAGCTCTTGGATTGACTTCTGGTGTAAAAAAAAAACAAAATGTGGCTGAGTTGTGTCGTTCACGTCAAGGAGACAGGACTGGAGCTGACCTGTGGTGAACTTGCGCGCTGTGTTTTCCAGACTCTGTAGGACCCAGCGGAAAACTGCTCCAGCCGGAGGGAGACGAGAGCGAGAGAGAGGGAGAAGGGCTGAGTGGGGAGAAGACGCTCTCAGATCAGTCAGTGGCTTCATGGAGTTATGTACCTCTGATCCGCCGCCATGGATTGCAATCCGCGATCACTCCTCTTCTTTTTACCGCTTTTGTTGTCCTGCGTTGTTCCTGCGTTCCCCGTCATCTACCCCCACAATGAAGGTAAGGGCAACTCTCCGGCTGCGGACATGTGCGTGTTTATGTGACCGTGTGCGTGTGTGTGTGTGTGCGTGTGCGCTCCCGTGCGCTAAGGCACACGTCGGGTCCAGCGGTGCGCAGAGTGTCCAAAATTGGAAGTGATAACAATAACAAGCTGATCCGGAGCGCACGGAGCGGAGACTAAGAAGCACCGGGAGCCGGAGTGTGATCAGTGCCAGACAATAACAAGACGGGAAACTTGACAGCAGCTCCAGACACGGTAGCCTCATTTCGGGATTATGTCGCGAAACGCGGGGTTAATAGTTGTTTAAATCGGAAGTGAGCGTTGGCGAAGCAGCCCCACCGACGCGCACAATGGATTGTTGAAGAGGATGTGAAGATGTACAGAAAACTCCGCTGTCCTCTGTTTCCACGAGAGGTTCATGCTGATGCGTTTCATCCAGGAACCCGTTTGGGGTAGACGCCCCAGTTACGCTCACAGTCGCGCCGATTTAAAGGCAATAAATAGAAGATGAGCGCACTCGCATTGTGCGTAAAAACGCGGATGGTTCTTCTTCTTTTTTTTTTAATGGTTTTGACCTGAATAAACCCAAAGCGGAAGACTATGCCACATGGGGACCTTGCAAACACACGATCCTTTATTACAGCTGTGATGATTGTATTTTATATATAAAACAGAATTAAAGCCAATGTCTTGTGTAAAAAAATAACTGTCGTGGGGGTGATTTCCATTCCCGTTTTTTTTCCAGAGCAAGTTTCGCTCACTTCTTTATGTGGAGACTCGGCAGAATGAAGTCCACTCTCAGGACAGTCTCTGCTTCAAACACGGGAAACTGTGCTGGAAACAAGTGAAACAACATCATCCTATAAATCAGGATTTGCTTAACTTTATTCAAAATAAATAAATAAATAAAAAAACAAGTACCACTCTCTTACATCCAGTAAATACGTATTGAGGCTTATAGGTGTTTTGTTGCGGGGTCAAAGTGGAGAAAAAAATACAATATATTAAAATACATTCAAGTGAAAATTTGGCCCAAGAGACCCACACTGTTGGGTCCCTGGGAAATAGAAAATATTAACACACCAAGTAATTACAAGTGTGTGGGTGTGATCTGCTCTCAAGTAATTAAATGAGTGGAAACAGACAAGTAGAAGACAAACAGACACTATGAAGCCATCCTGAGGGTTTTGGGATGAGTTTGAAAAGTTTTGGCCTCATCACAATAGTTCGGTCCTAATCTGAAAGAAACACAAACAAACAATCGATTGTGTTGTTTCCGTGGAGATATATATTTTTTCCAATGACCCGTGTTGAGCAACAAACAAATTGCTTGAACTTGTTTTATTTTTTTTATTTGTGAACCTAGGCTGTACTTTCGCCTAAACTTTTAAATGACCTTGGGAAGTCTAAATGAAAACTGTGCTTTTGTCCTCTGAACGAAAAGTTTGGTTGATTGTTGAATTCATCCAACAAATAAAAATAAAAAACTTAAGGGCTGTGAGTTTGTGCCATGGAGGGAGTGGGGTCCTGCTGCTCTCTGCTCGTCATGGAGCAACACATCACTGGTTCCCATCTATCGTGTACAAGAGGCATGGATCGGATGGTAAAAATAATATAAAATTATAAATAAATACTGAATAAGTCTAGGTCAACCAGGTCTGTGCTGCGAGATTTTGTTTGCTTTGCTCTGAGAAACTTTATTTACTTTGTAAGAGCCGAGATGTAAGTAGCTTATTGAAATATAAGGCTGACGGACGCAGAGCGGCTTATCAACGCGCTCAGCACTGGAAAATAAACAAGAACACACAAAAAATACACAACACTCTCACAAAATATACAACAATCCACTGGCAGAGAGTGTGTGTGTGTGTGTGTGTGTAGGCCTGAGTGTGTGTTGGAGAGGGAGTCAGTGTGTGACAGAGGGAGAGAGAAACAGATCCTCGAACCAGTTTGTAAGAACACAAAATAAAAGTGTCAATATTTAATTGTTAAAAAAACCCCCCACACAATCGCAACAATTCCCATTTATTCCAGCACATGCATCTGCCAGAGAGTGTCAGTATCGAGCTGCTCCGTCTTGATACACACAAACGTATACACGATTTACAATAAGCACAATCAGCTCCCATTCTCTTTTACAGCTCGAGTTTAACAGTGGTGATGTAGATGCGTCCTCTTGCTTTGTTATTGGACAGAGCTGCAGTTTTCAATCACAAGACGTGGTCCTAATATTAATTATTGTTCACGAGCAGGACGAAAAACGTACGTAAAGTTACTACAAGAGTGAGGTAACTACACAGATGCATTTTCCCCTTTTGGAACAAAGTAAATAAACAGACACTGTAACTTCAAGGTAATTATTGAGTTGAGTAGAATTACAGTGAACAAACTCTGAAAATGGGATTTTTGATTATTTCACTTATTGGTTTTATTAAAGTCACTTTTAAAGTCACCACACACGTGATCTTTTAAGAAATAATATATATATTCACATATATAATTGGACACAGTGAGAAAGCTAACAAGTCAAGAAACCCTCTCTCTCTTCGTCTCTCTCTCTCTCCCTCTCTTTTACCATATCCACGTAATTTTTGAAAAGAGAGAGAGAGAATGAGCAGAACAGTGTTCACGTAGATTTAGTTTTTGTTGATGAAATGATGAAATGACTCAGAGCTGAGCACAAAGAACGTTTTAGCAAACTTTAAACCCTGTGGTCCCAAAAAGTATTCGATAACACATCCGTTATGTTCTAGTTTATATGAAAGACATATTTATAAATGCACCAAATAGCTGTTTGGTAAATAGAGAAAAATATACATTAATGTAAAACAAACTTCAGCTGTATGACGGGATGACGGCGAATTATTATTTTATTATTTTCCTTTCTATTCATAAGGAGACCAGAAGTCTGTATTTCTTAGCCAAACTCGGCTCTGAGCCTCGACCATTTAAAAAAGATATATAGCATTTAGAGTTTGGTTTTCATTAGGTCGCAATAAAACTGTGTAAAACTTCTGGGAAAGTTTGATGAAATACAGAAAAGAAATAGCTGCGGAAACCTTCGAGTGATTTATCCCAACTTTGGGGATATTATGACATTTTTGTCGACATATAATCGAAGAAAAAACTAACAAACAAACCTAAGTTGTGAGTCACTTTTTTTGGTCCTGTGCTGCAGTGTGTCTGTTTGCGTGGTGTGACGCCGGCCCGCTGCGGGGCGTCCGGGAGGCCTCTGGTATTTTTAGCCGGCGGTGGGGAGGCTTGGCCCGGGGAGCCCGGCGCAGCGGTCCCGCTGGGACGAGCGGGCGTTTGTGAGCGATGGCACCTTTCAGAGGTGCTGGAAATGTGCTTACACACGCCCATCTTTAAAATACACCACCAGCCCTGCTCTGGTTCTACATATACTGTGTAGTCATGTCTGTGTCTTCAACAAACACCGAGCTGGGGATGGAGGGATGCCATTCTCAGTTTAACAGCAGGTGGTTTGAGATTCAGAGTCTGATAAAGACAGGGTTTTGTGCGTGTGTGTCTTTGTGAGTATGTGTATGTACTGTATGTGTGTAGAGATATAGAATTATAGAGTATGTGTGCAGGAGTGCTGTGTGCTTTTATGTGAGTGTTCAAGTGTTTGTGTAGGCTAAGATAAAGAAAGAAGGAAAGAAGGAGAGGGAGAAAGAAAGAAAGAAAGAAAGAAAGAAAGAAAGAAAGAAAGAAAGAGGAATGGGGGCAGAGGGGCTGGGCAGGCAGCAGCAGCAGCAACATCAGACAGAGCGACTCTGCACTTGAATTATTCATAATGGGAGGTGAACACTTCACCCTTTAACACAGACACAAGTCGCCTTACTTTGCCTGCACTGCGGCCTGCCAACCTTCACATGCACAGAGGCTGCACTGACACAGCCCGTCCACCCATCACACACCAGATCTCAGAGATGTCCATTCTGTCCCAGCGTCTCTGACTTGACGGCTCCTCCACTAATTCAACATTTTTAATTGTGTCTATAAGGCTGAGGATTAAATTTTCCGTTGCGCATCTGTTGGGAAACCCACTTTCTTTCATCGTGTTTTACTGGGGGTGTGTTAGCAAGTGGCACAGAGTCAGGGGGGTGAAATAATTAACGTTCCATCAGTTTGTGCCAAACAGGACAGTCATTCGATGCCAGCCGCTGCCATTACGAGAACGTAGGCACGGAAACAGCCGCCCTGTGGATCTCTGCTCCGATGATTCATGTTAATATTTCAACACGTGCTTTGCCAAATGATACTAGGTCACTGTAGCAAGTGACGAGATGAGAATTAATGCCACATGGCCGTGGACTTTAACTGCGTTTGGAAGGTGCCCATTGGGTTGGGTGGCCAGTTGGTATGCAGTCCAATCAGTTTATTATACCAAAAAATACATGCAGGGCTCTCTGGTTGGCTGTTTAGTTTTCTACCCCCCATTTTGTGGGGTTGTTTTGTGTGAGTGTGTGTATGTTTGTGCGATGGCGGCCTATAGGTATGTGTTATGTATTGATTCACCTGTTTCTACCTCTATGATGTTTTGCTCCCTCCCAGACAGGCTGACTCAGTTTGCTATTAATACTCCAAGTTCCCGTTTAGAGGCACTCCCTGATGGGGCAGGGACTATATGCTTGGCTGACGCTAGCTTGCTAACTGACTGTGTGTGTGTGTGTGTGTGTGTGTTTTTCTGTGTGTGTGTGTGTGTGTGTGTGTGTGAGAGAGAGAGAGAGCCCGAGAAAAAGAAAACAGCGAATGTGTCTTATTCTGCTCCTGATTCAATGCGCATGTGTGGGAATATGTGCATGTTTTGATGAGCATCTCAAGAGTGCATGCAGTACAAGTGGGTGTGTGCATAGCCTATGTGCGTGTGTGTGTGTGTGTGTGTGTGTGTGTGTGTGTGTGTGTGTAAATGCTTTTCTTTTTAAGTGTGGATGTGTGCGCATCATTTCAGAAGATATATGTGTCTCGATTTTTGTTCACACGTCTTGTTCCTTGGTTTGATTTGGTACGAGTCTGTGTCTTTTTTGCAACTGTGCTCAGTCTGAGTATCCATGCATGTATTTGTGAGCGTGCATGTGTGCGTGCACGCGTGTGTGGGTGCTGACTTACCCCAGCCAAGTGCAGCTGGAGGGGGCTTTTTTTCCTCCTGCGATATGAGAGCCATCTAATTTTCTGCTCTCAAATTCCCCCGCTCAGCTCAATTTGAGTGGTGGGCTCGGCTCGTTGAGAAATGTAAATTGGAAGCAATGGCCCTGGATGCTGAGCTGCTATTATCTGACATGAACAGATAGCTTCATTAGACTCTAATAGGAATGTGTCTACTGCCACTCAACTGGCTGAGTGGCTTTAGCACGGCTACAGCTCAGGTGAGCCTCAATTTACTCAGCTTTTGGAGCCTGGAATTTGATAATAAGTCTGTGTGTGTGTGTGTGTGTGTGTGTGTGTGTGTGTGTGTGTGTGTGTGTGTGTGTGTGTGTGTGTGTGTGTGTCTCTTATTTTCCCAGCTTCCATCTCAGGCAGTTTTTTATTTTTGCCACGCAGGCTGATAGTTATCAAACCTGCCTGAAGAAAAAGGATGATTTCCATCTCAACCTTTGTTCTAGTGTGGAACAACAATTAGCTCATGCAGAGCAGGCGAAATCCCAGCTCCCTGCCAATGGAGTTCATGCTGCTCGTGGGGAGTAAAAACTATCTTGACTTAAGCATTTTCCACGGTGCCACATTGGTCTTTCATGACCCACGACTCCTCTCTTTGACACTCTTCAGACATGTGTACGCTCCTGCTTACTGAAGCTTTGGATGGGGGAATACAGGGTGAATGGAGATACAGCTGCAGGGCCTTACCGCACCGCTGCTTCCTTTTGCTGTGTGTATGCTTTCATGGGTATATGTGTGGGTCTTTTCTTGAATGTGTGTGTGTGTCATGAGCTGTGGACTGACTCTCAGCAGTAAGAGGCTGAGTCAGTCTCAGGTTCTAACTTGGAGGGAGAGACCAGAAAAGTGAAACATCATTGCTCCTCATCCAGTTTATATTAGCTGATTATTTATCCTCGACCTTTTAGTAAGTAATTTAGTGTGCGTGCTCAAGACGACAACATGTTAATTCAAATGCATGTTTTTTAGTTTTGATTCGATGAGGTTATGTTTTCACCCCTGCACATTTGTTTATTTTTTGGGTTGGTTGGTTTGTTTGTTTGTAAGCAAGATTACACAAAAACAATGGAAGTGATTTTCACGAAACTTGGTGGAAGGATGCTGAATGGCTCGAGGGAAAACCTATTAAATTTTGGTGAGGATCCAGTTTAAGAGAGCAATCCAGGAATTTTTTCTATCACTTTCCTTTAATATTGCAAAAAAGGGGCCCTTTTCACCATTTCCCCACAGAATAATTCCTGGATCTTGATGGAAAAAAACAATCTGGCACATGATATCCACGACAGTGTGAAATCTGGTGCAGCTTGATTGAATTTAAGGGGACTTTTGGGCCTGGGCGGAGGAATACGCTCTGCTGAGTGCCATTCTGGTTAAGGCATGTATCCAGAAAGAGGCTTTAGAAAAAAGCTGTTTCAGAAAGTTTAGTACATTTTCTTTACTCAGTAATAAAAAGGAGACGTGTCAAAACAAACATGAATATAAAAAAATTAGCAACACATATTTACGGTGGTTGTATTTCAACTTCACTCTGGGTTAGTTAGTTTCATCCTAAAGTCACTTCTTATTCACACATACAACAATGCAGTATATACATTTTCTCAGTTTTCTCTTTGTGAAATCTAGCGAAGAAGGATTAAACATAAATAATAAATATTTCAAAATTATTCCCATTACTTAAGTATTCTATTGTTTTACTGGAAGTGAAAGTATTGTCTGGTATTTGTACTAACCGCTGCAGGAGAAGTGGGGCAATCTATGGAGCGTACGGCTGCCTCCATGCACATTCCCCACTCACGGCCCATCTGTCAGCGTGTCGTGGTCCATGCTGACAGGTGTCTTCGATGAAAATCATTCACACCACAGCCATGTGTATATACTCAGAATAGAAAATGTTGTAGCTTATGTATTTTTTTTTTTTTTGCTCGAGGAAGACACTATATGTCAGAGTCGATTTCGCTGACATATCACGGGTTGGCAAGAAGGATCTCCTCACGTTTTCACATGAGACCCTCGCCTGAGGATGTGGGCAGCGACGGTGCAATTTACCAGTATGGACACTTGAAAGTATAGCACTCATATGGCTGCTACTTCGCCACCATGACGTTCGCCATATGAAACCCCTTTTTGTGTGAACCCCGAAGCCTCGACTCGCAGGATGCGTCACGCCAGTCCTCGTCTTATTCGGTTCTGTTTCAGATTGCTTGTATTAGACATGGATTTCCTTCTCCCCTGCCTGGTTCCTGCCTAAGAACGAGTGTTCTTGGCAGGACACTCGTGTATAATTGTATTTCCATTCATTATAAATGGATTTAGTTTTTATTTTCACAGTGCCCAATTGAATTTCTGACCACCTCTGAAGCTGGCAGCGTGCGTCCCAATTTAGATGTGGTGTTGCTTTGCTTCACCTGGTTGCAGTCCAGTCTTCATAGGTGTGTGTGTGTGTGTGTTTGTGTGTGTGTGTTGTGTGTTTGGCTACATGTAGCAGGGGTTAAGATGGGTCAAAAGAAAGAAAAATAAACTGTGAAATAAACACTTCTCCTTGTGGTTTTTGAAATGTTGGCTCCACTTTAGATCAATACCTCCTCAGGATATCTGTGTTGTGGCCAACGTCCGGCTTTGATGGTTCACACAGCAAAATGAGCCTGCAAGCCCTCGCTGTTGGTTAACGCGCGCGCGCGTGTGTGTGTGTGTGTGTGTGTGTGTGTGTGTGTGTGTGTGTGTGTGTGTGTGTGTGTGTGTGTGTGTGTGGCAGCTGAGTAAACAGAGTCATGATCATTGCTCAAAGTTGGTGCTCCCTCCTGCGGGATTAGATAAGGGCTAATTGGGGGTAACAAGGACTAGACACTTATATGTTCTCTTTGTTTCCCCCCCTCTCTCTCTCTCTCTTCTCTGTCTCTCTCCCTCACCACAGTCAACCTGTTAGACTCTAAAGCAAGCCAGGGGGAGTTAGGATGGATTTCCTACCCATCGCATGGGGTGAGTATATTTTCCACCTCTGTGTTTTCCCACTTCATGTTTTAATATCCTCATACATTCGGGAGACAGATCCACCCACGCGGAGTGGAGGTGGGCTTCGTCATCCCCACACCACTCCAGGATTTTTTTTAAAACTCTCCCCGTGTCAGGACGACCCAACAAGCCAAGTGCAGATTAACCCACTTTTTCTTTAGACATTTCTTTTGTGCATTCTCCATCTCGCAGGTTAAAGGTTAAGCATTTGGAGCTCGCCATATGGTCGACATGCTTAAGGGAAAATGTACTTGTGCGCCTGTTTATTTAAGTGTGTGTGTGTGTGTGTGTGTGTGTGTGTTTAAAGGAAGATTAAGGCATTAACGGATTTTGGGGTTCCAGGCACAAAAGCATCCACATATGAATGTCAATAAGCTTAGCCCCCTTTTTTTTTTCAAGTAAACATCACATCAACAACAGAGATGACATTTTACTGCTGTTGCATCCAAACTTTGTAATTCCATTCGGATTTTACTTGTTAATCCATTTGTTCTCCACGTGCATCACCTCATTCTGTCTGTCACACATGTTTTGTATTCAGTACTCATCAACTTTTAACATGACCCATTCTTTCATTTAAAAACGTACAATTACATTTCAAAGATGCATTTTTGTTCTGCAAAATTTCATAAATCTTTATTAAAAACAGCTTCCATTAAAAACTAAAGCAGGAGCAACATCGTCCAATACAATTGTGGAAAAAAAAAAAACCTATGCAGCCTCATCTATCAGCGTCTCTCTGCAGGTCCCTCCAGTGGGCTCTCACTCAGTGTTTATTTGTTTAAGTATTTGGACTACTGTGCCTCGGGGCTGGCCCACTGACACACACACACACACACACACACACACACACACACACACACACACACACACATACGTTCACACACAGCTCACTTCCTCGTTTTTCCTTTATTAAGTGTTAGAATTACTCCTTGGCAGTGGCTTAAGGTAATCCAGTCATTTGTTCCGTGGAGCTGCCAAACCTCGTTTCCCTCGGCCATGTACAGAACTGGCACCGTCAAAATGCTCAGAGTTTCATCAACAAGGTTGAACCACAAATGAAAAAAATTGAAAAAAAGACAGAAAATGCTCCATTGGAAAAACTGCGGGCGAAATGCGTTTAGTCGAAAAAAACAATTGCAGGCTACAGGACAACTGCGAGAGGGATTGAAGGGAGAGATTGATGTCGTGCTGATAGATGTTTTTCACGTGTGAGCGAGTAGGAAAATAAACATCGATATCGGGGACATGATCCAGCACTGGACAGCGGAATGTGTGCCGGAGGTTATGCAGCGAGGTCTGCTTTACTTCAAGTCATTTGCTTTGAACAAGTTCAGGAGACAAAAAGCGTGTGATTGTTCAGTTCATGAAAATGCTGCAGGAATAGAAGCCAATGTCACTGTTGGATGAAAATGACTTCAGATGGAAAAGAGAGAGAGAGAGAGAGAGAGGGGAGAGGACGGGATCAAAAGGAGGGGAGACGGAGAGAGCGAGGTAAGATGGATGGAAAGTGAGTGAGAATAGAGGAGAGAGAGGAGGACAAGAAAGGACGATTGAGAGACACACACACAGAGAGAGAGAGAGATATTGCTGATGATCAAGTCCTCAAGGTGAATCATCTGTAATTACTCACGTCATCCACTGACTGCGCTCCGATAAGCAGCCTGCCCTGGGAGACTGCTGCTCACAAATGATTTCTCATAATGTGGCAGCCCTCACACACACACACACACACACACACACACACACACACACACACACACACACACACACACACACGGTCATTCACGTTGATGGTGAGGCCGGCGCTATTGGCCTACCGAGACCCAACGTGCTCTGGTCAGAACAAATTAAGAGCTTAGCCTCCCCAGGACGTTCACTCCGGAGCCACCGACCGGCCTGTTTGTGTGTGTGTGATCCAGATATACTTTTATCTGTCTGGGAGGCCGGCTGATTGCTGAGCAGTGTCCAGGGGGCTTAGTCCTTCACTAAAGACTAAAGAGTGTTAAAGATTACATTCTTGCTGCTTTGAAAGCATTCTTCAGCAGCAAACCAACACCCCAGACACTGGCTCTGCATACAAAATAGAATTAATGGGCACACACAAAGTGAAGTCCATTTTTCATATAGGACCCAAGAGGGGATACAACCACATTACTGTTTTTGCCAGGACTGTTGTGTGTTGACGTGTTTCTTTATCAATCATTATTATTTAACATGTGTAAAGATTAACTAGGCTATTGTGAGTTTAAAATAGTGATTGGAAACCGCTTCAGTTCAAGTCTAAACCCCATATTTCCAACATTTTCAACAGTTTTTTATGCTTAAATAAAATGAGTTCATGACAATATTTTATAAATCAAAGGGTTATTTTATTGGCTAAATTGCGATCCCTGTCCCTTGTAAAAGGGGCCTAATACATTTTTACAATAACATTATAAGTTAAACCAATTGGTAGTGTATGAAATCAATGGAACTGCTCAATCAACATCCCAAGGAAAACCACATACAGAATTTGCTTTGTATTTTTAATTGTAATATTTTACATGTTTAGGTTTATACTCTCCACAGGATTGTAAAAGTCTTTTCTAAGCTGTGGAACAATGGCACCCACTGACCTTTTGTGTCATGCTAAAGAAGCTTGACATTCATAGAAAAAAACCCACCAGCGGTCACAGTGGGTGAACTCTGCATACACAGTCAGGAATAATGAGAAATATTTAATTCACACACACACACATTCACATCTCACATTCC
The DNA here is from genome assembly GCF_009819705.1 of Hippoglossus hippoglossus. Lineage (NCBI taxonomy): Eukaryota > Metazoa > Chordata > Actinopteri > Pleuronectiformes > Pleuronectidae > Hippoglossus > Hippoglossus hippoglossus. The sequence continues at coordinate 8,973,437 of NC_047171.1, read as the reverse complement.
AGTCCTCACGTGGGGGCACATGTGTATGTCTCTTTTATTTTTTGGGCTGAGGCCATCTCTTTAGTCGGCCAGCTTTCCTTCTTTTTTCTTTGCTGCTCTTACAGACGGCGTTTTCAACTTCTTTAGTCACCCAAGAGCTCTTAAAGCTTTCGGTGCTGTGCTGCCACCCTGTCTGTGAAATCAGCTTGACCAGCATATTCCCCTCTGACACCACACACACACACACAACACACACACATAGAGCGAGAGAACAGAGAGGTCCATCCACAAGGTTTAGCTGGCCAAGTCGAGGGGGCTATAGAGAGGAGGAAGGGGAGGAAGAGGAGGAGGAAACTCAAAGTGTGTTATAGATGCTTTCTTCTCGGTAAGACCACTTCTAACGCTGACTGACAGCAAACACATACACCATGATAACATGTCCAACATTAAATAAAATATACCCTTTAGTACAAGAATTATATCCCAATTTCATCCATCCATTATCTGTACCGCTTTTCCTTTGAGCGCCGCGGGGGGGGGCGTATCACAATAATCCACACTCACTTTGCCACTTTCACTTTTCACATCCCAATTGTTCATGATTACCACTCAAACAATGAAAATGTTAGATCTCAATATTAATAAAAAACAACCTAAGCAAATGTACAGATATACTATGGATGTCCTATATGTGTCACATATGGAGCTAATATGGAGCTCATGGAAAATACATAAAAGCGAATGAATTAATGAACAAGCTGGCCAATGGCCTTAAAGACGCATTAAAAAACCATGTGAATTACAGTGCACAGATCCTCCTTCTCCAGAATTGTTTGCATATACACATCAGGAGGCTCTCATGCTTCCATCGTCCTTCAACAATTGCTGCTGACGTGTCCTTGAGCAAAGCGTAAACAATGATTAGCGATGGTGAGGCTCTGGGAGGAGTGAGGAAGATGGGGAGGAATGAAGTGTGTGTTCAGGTTTCCCTTTGGTAAGACCGGCTGGTGAAATGTCCTCTGACTGATATGCTGCAGTTGTCGTGTCTGTGACCACCGTGACCTCCGTGGAACCCGAAGCGTATGAGCCGCATACTTGTTGTGGACACTCCAGTTTTTTAGCTCCACCCCTCCTCTCCAGCTGTAAAGCTCTAATGGATACTTGCACACAATATGTGAATTCATTGCTTGAGTTTCATTATGAAGCCCTATTTAGTAATTCCATGTCCAAAAGGAATTACTAATAGATTTTTTTTCACAGATAAATGAAGAGTTTGGTTTAATAGCAAAAAAATATGCCAGATTTTGATTATAATGTATGAGACGCTTAATATGTCCCTTATTTATTCCAACCTAGAACTTATTTCCCTATAATTATTGTTAGAATGTAGATTTGGCAGTCATTCCTATACATAGCGAATTACTGAAGGAGTGACATCACTAAAATAGACTGCAGTCTGGAAGACAAAACTATTAGGCTGTCACAAAAATCATTGAAATAAAGCCATTATTGTCAAACCTTGGAATCGAAGGTTCTCTTTCTTAATCTTATTCCCTAAAACACAACCAGTCAAATGCATTGTTAACCTAAACTGGTCCAAGAACTTAACTCCCATTGACCTTCATGTCTTTGAAGTGGGTGGACTGGCATGCTGACTCCGTGATTCTGAGACGTGCCTGTTGCAGTTAGTTTTAACGTCCCGGGCGGATCGAGTTACCACAGTCCATTTTACTGTCCCTTTAGCTGACGCACCTACCTACAGCACAGATCAGAGAAACGAGCTCACACCAAACTGTGCCCCAGCTGTGACCGTCAGGCGGAGGGTTTGGGGGGGGGTGGGGTCAGAGGTTACAAGGACTGGTGTAGGGTCCCAGTGTTGTTATATATCAATTAGAGGGCATGGAGAGGTGAGTTACGCCCCCCTGGAGAGAGACAAGGGGGTGGCTGCTCGCTTTTGGACCTTTATTTATCCTGGTTGACACACAAACACTTCCGGACATTCCCAGCGGGAGTTGACTCTGCTGGTTGCAGATATTTTGCAGAAAGCAAGAAGTAGAGGTCGTAAAAGGTGGCTCTGGATTGTTGTTTTGTTTTTTGAAGCGTTGTAGTTGAATATAATTGTGTTTTTCTAGAATCGATCAACATTATTGCTTTTGTTTAGCAATCTGGATTCTTAGTTTGTTCTGCGAAAAAAAGACTACTGACAGGGGCCAATCAGATTTCAGCTGGGGCCAGTGCCCCCCTGACCCTGCCCCTGGATCCGCCCCTGGGAGTTAGGTAGTGGTGTAAAGACATTATCCCTTTTTTCCCTCACTCTCTTTTTCTTACTTTTCAAGCGAAGGGCAGTTAGAAAAAACTATTCTTGCCGAACTAAACCCAGGAAAGTGATTCAAGGTTGGAGGACTCCATTCTCATGATGTAATGTTTGGGGGAGTTGGGTGAGGAGGGTAACTCCATGTAATAGATGCTATCCTCCAGAGTGAGATCCTCACATCATAGCGGAGGTCTCGTTTACTTTGGCTCTGACTTGCTCAAGTCGAGTCATCTTCTCTGCAAAAGGATGTAGAATACTTTAGACACACACACACGGAGACAACCACACACCTGGGTTTGATTTTGAACCCTGTGTGCGTTTGCACTTGGTCAAATTCAGACCCCTCCCGAAGGCGGCTTAAAAGCAGAGACCCATCACTTCTAGTCACTTTAGATTTAGCCCGGTCGGCATCATTATGCTCGACATGAAAGTCCATAAAGGAAAGAGACATTACAGCGGCTCACACAGACATCTGCATATAATAGAATACACACATACATTCACAAGCACCAAAGCAAACATACAACATTCTCATAGAGAACGAGAGAGGAAGTGAAACATCTGCTTTATTCACAAACACACACATTTGCTTGCTCAGTGTGATGCTGTACACCTCACATGCTTCAGACACACTCACACATGCAGGCTTTGCACCTTGAGGCCACTTTTTCAGGGAATAGGCTCGTTTATGCTGCCTTTACGAAAAGAGATACGTCCGTTTCAAACAACATAACCCTCACTGTCCACAAACGTCTATGAGTTCTTCACGTTGTCAAGTAATACATCCACTAGAGGGCAGGGCAGTTTCAAGAGATCTGACAACAACAAACATCCCGATAGTCTTTTATCGTTGTCTCGCTTGAACTATTGGTTACACTGCCCCCCATGATTTCCTTCGGTCCTGCTCCATTTCATCTGTTTTGTATTGGTAAGTTTTTAAAAGACGAGCACCAATACGGATTAAATAAACGCAGAGTACGTAACAGAAGTCCCCGTTTGCGTATATACGTATCTAATGTTGAGCATAACTGAGCCTTAAGAGGAAACAACTTGGCAAAGTGAAATATTACAATACTTCCCTCAATAAGTGGAGAAGCTCTTGAAGTAATGAGACACAGTTGAGACACAACCCAGAGCGACACGTAAGCCTGCTCCACTTATACTGATTGATGTTTTAGACGAGGAAGCAGTACATTTTTGTACAAAGTGCTAGACAACCAAATTTGGGGCACATGGTTACTCTATAAATGTTTGGCTTGGGTCAGGGTGACGATTGTGGTTCTGCTTAGCAATAGAAAAAAAGAAATGTCAGTATTTTTTAATACCTAACTGAGACCAAGATCTTTCCATAACCTTCTTCTAAAACCAAAATATGTTACAATACCACAAATTAAACAGAAACTTTTTGTCACTTTACAGAGAAATCCGTTTCTCATAAATAAAATCCAATAAACATTGTATGTCAACACACTTATTACACGTAGTTGCAAATACCTAAATGTAAGAGTTGCAACAAAAGCGACGCTTAATGCTCTGACGTCCCAACACAATTTTACACACATTTCAACTTTCTGTGTCAACACCTTCATCAACATTGAAGTGTCCTATTTTTATGTCTTTTTGCACCAAATGTGAACCTTTCTATTTCTGTATATAGTCTTTTTTTTTTAGCAGGGTAATATGTCCGTGGGTCACAACTGCACAAAAAGGTTACATCTCTGTTTGTGCTGCTTCCTGTCCCGGCAGAAAAATGTTTAATTTTAAGGAAGAATAATAGACTGTATATGAAGCTGCAGCAGAGTATAGGATACGTTGTTTTCATTATGCTCAAGTAAGTACATTATCTTATCAGACATAATGTCAACAGCATCACTGGAGTCAGTGGGAGATCTTGTCTTGCCTCTCTGTTGTGTCAGATTCTGTCAGCGTACCTTTCTGCATGTCATCACATCATTTTTATATTTACATGTAACGCCGAGCGGTTTCCACGTCTTAGCGGAGCGAGGTGAAAATGTTAAGTTCAGCTCCGCCTCTCTATATTTAGCCCCACTCAGCTCTGTCCACTCACCCCTGTTATTGTTAGCCCCACAGAGAGCTTGGACTACACTCCTGATGAATGAGGTGACGCTAAGCAAAGCATGACGGGGGAGACTAAACACCAACGGAATCACTCACCCCTCAAGTTTCCTCTCACTTTGTCTCTCCCTCCTTTCGCTGTTTTCCCCGACTCGTTCTCTTTCACTTTCTCTATTTTCCTCTCTCGCCTCCTCCCAGGGGTGTTTCATTAACTTGGCCGTGAGATGAAAAGCAAGTGGCCATCCTTCAGCCTGAGAGCTCCTTGAAGCACCGGACGCTCATAGAGACGCTTTACTCCCACACACACCCACACCCACACACACACACTGAAACATGTAATAGAGAACCAAGTCTTTCTTAGCTCTTCATTAATTTCTGTGTTCAGGCTGAAAGCACCTGCTGCGTCCGCCCGCTACGAGCCTCCAAACGCTTCACAAGAGCCCTATGTGAATGTATATGTGTACTTTGGTTTATGTTTCCATTAACTCCTGTGTGAAAGCGTTAATTCAGTCTCCCGCTCTCCAAAAAAGGTTCTCTCTCTCTCCCTCTTTCAAGGCCTATACATCCATTCTGACTTTCACAGAAAGAAAATAGAAAGAAAGCATCCATTTCCACATTTGCGCCCATTTCTTTGTCCTAATGTCATTTTTAACAACAATGAGCCCAGTGTTTCAGGTGTTTGCCCATTCATCATCGCTCCGATTCAGTGTTGATTTGCCTGGACACAGAAAGCCAAAGCGTATGATCAATGAGTCTTCCCGCTGTGTTGAATTCAAAAGGAATGACCCCAGCTTTCTTTTTTTTTTTTCTCCTCTCCTCTCTCATTGCTTTCTCCCAGTGGAGGGAAAATGTAAGATAGACACGAACGTTCCTGGTATACACTCACATCTGTCTATACGTCGTAGTTCCTTTTTTTTATTTTGTTCCATAGTGGATTGAGCACGTTTCCTTCAGTAGCAGTAGTACTGTGATGCAAATAACCAAGACTGCAGCTTGAGAGTCCTCACTCGTAGAGAAAAACATGTTAGTTAAAAGGGTGAAAAAATAAAAAGAGACGCTACGAGATTTTGTTAATATTAACAGTAATTAAGCAGCTTCACACAAATTTAGTAGGAGACTTTCACAGAGCCCCAATCTAGAAAATTTGGCTAAGGCAGCAAGTTTGCTTTTAATTAATTGGAGTAATTTATAAGAGATCTCGTAGTGTGCTTTTTCTTTTTCAGCCTTAAATGTTTATTAGATGCTTAGTATTCAGCAAGAATCTGAATCTAAATAATTCATATGTAAATGCTTACAGGGTGGATATAACTTTATTTCTCTCTCTGTTATCTTCCCCTCTTTTCCTCGTATTCCTCCTTCTCTGACTCCAAATTCCCTCTTTCTTACTCACTCTTCTACTTTTCTCGCTCGCCTTTCTATTCGCCCCCAAAACAACTCTTTACCTTTTCTACACATTTTTAAATCGCTTCCCCTCCTTCTATTCTTCTTTTGCCTTCACCCTCCTATCATTTATTACAATTTTGCTCTTACAACTCTGCCTGCTTCCTTAACAATCCTTTGCTGTGCTACTCCCCGATTTCCCTTTGATCTCCCCTCTTTATTTCTCTTGTATTTGGTTTTCTCTATCTCTTTTTCTGTTTCTGTTGCTCCGACTCTCTGTCTCTCTCCTACACCTCTCCCTTTCTCCGTCTTTTTCAGTGGGAAGAGATCAGTGGGGTGGACGAGCACTACACTCCGATCAGGACCTTTCAGGTCTGCAACGTGATGGAGTACAGCCAGAACAACTGGCTCCGCACCAACTGGATCCCTCGCCAGTCTGCCCAGAAGATCTACGTGGAGCTGAAGTTCACCCTGAGGGACTGCAACTCCATCCCGCTGGTCCTGGGCACCTGCAAGGAGACCTTCAACCTCCTCTACCTGGAGGCGGACGACGACCAGGGCAGCCACTTCAGGGAGCACCAGTTCACCAAGATCGACACCATCGCCGCTGACGAGAGCTTCACCCAAATGGACCTCGGCGACCGCATCCTCAAGCTCAACACCGAGGTGCGCGAGGTGGGTCCCATGACCAGGAAGGGCTTCTACCTGGCGTTCCAGGACGTGGGCGCCTGCGTAGCTTTGGTTTCGGTGAGGGTTTACTTCAAGAAGTGCCCGTACATTGTGAGGAATCTGGCCTCCTTCCCCGACACTGTGCCCATGGACTCGCAGTCGCTGGTGGAGGTCAAAGGCTCCTGTGTCAATCACTCCAAAGAGGAGGAGTCTCCGCGAATGTACTGCAGCACAGAGGGGGAGTGGCTCGTGCCTATTGGGAAGTGTCTGTGCAACCCGGGTTACGAGGAGCGAAGCAACACCTGTCAAAGTAAGACTGGTCTTCTTCTAGCCGTGCATTTCATTACTCTGCAACTCTCCTTGTCTTCTGTTGTCTACCTTTCTTTACGTGTAAAACCTCATTTCTGTTTTGAATCTATATCCACAGACTGCATCTCTGTCCTTATTTATTATACCGTGTGTGATACAATGCAAGGTTCGCCAAGGCTGCAGAAGTGTTTGATGTGAAAAGTCTCACACTTCATATCTGTCAGCCGAGAACCTTTGATCTCAAATGTCCAACCTTTTATGCAGCATGCATGTGTGTATGAGTATGATTGTGAGTGTATGGGCATATTGTGTGTGTGTGTGTGTGTGTGTGTGTGTGTGTTGCCTTCAAACGAAGCCCAAAATCCCCAGAGGGATTGCGGATAAGTCTGCAGTTGTACGTTTATATTTATCTGTGTTATCTGGGTCTTTGAGTTATAGGTCGGAGTCTTCAGTAGTTCAGTTGTAATCTTCTCTAGTGACACATCATTAGCTCTGGGAAGATCTTAACCAGAGGAGCGAGGATGGGGCAGATAATGCAGAAGAAAGGAGCAGGGGCCGGAGTGGATGGTGAATAATGGAATAGTTGTGGCGATGGCTGCGGGTGTTAGCGGAGGCATGAGTGGGTTCGACACTGGAGTCTGCAGTTACTCAAGTCTCACCCCCAAAGTCTGTTGTTGCCTCGGAGGTGGTTGAATAAGTCAAAGTATTTGCCTGGAGGTCTTTAATTTTCAGCCCATCCTCTTTCCATCTGCTACACGATCATCACAAACGCTTTGCGGAGGATTCAAGGTTTCGACAGCTGATTGCTGGAGAGAAATCAAAATGTTGCAATGATCGAAATCACTGAGGAATGGACTGGTGATAATTCTTTGGACTCACACACTGCTCTGCGAAACACGCACCACCTCAAACTTTTGCATTTGTCCTTTGACTTTTCTTGTTCCTCTCCAACAACTTTCATATCCCCTTTGGGATCAAGCAACCGGTGGGTTCAGAGGTTAAACGTCATGCCATGTCAGTTTTAAAAACACAGTATAATGGGTTATAAACTTCCTAAATGTGTACAGATATTTCATGAGGGCTTCACGAGAGCATTTCTTTAACACATGTTCTGTAGGGTTGGGTTTAACCCACACTACAGAGCAAAATCAAACTATACCACTTCAGAAAAACAAAATTTCCTTTGGGTGGCTTCTGTGGATGTTGTTCACTTATTTCATCAGTGTATTTTCACATCTGTTCCACACAGCCAGTTTTCACAGAGCTCTGCATTCATTTTATATTTAAATAACACAGTGCATGTGGTATGTTGCATAAAATGACAATAGATGCATGAATATATCTATGTTTGCTTACTTCATGCTCTTCTGGTTTGTGTTTATGTATACTCCGTTTGATCATGTCCGAGCTGCTCCCCGCAGCTTTGGCCAAGGACACAGAAGCACCAGCTGCATGTGCCATGAAACCCTCACTTTCTCTTTGTTGTGGCAGGATGCTGCGGTGCACTCCGTTCTATATGCGCTCCTCTTTTTCTCAGTCTCAGCAAGCTCCACAGCTAGAAGGCAAGAAATTAAAGAAGCCAAGATACAGCGTCTATGTGAAAGTGGCCACCTCTGCTGTTCCAACCGCTACACAAAGTTAAAACTACATTGCATGTCGTTCTGTCTCTCGGTCTTAGTTATGAGCTGCTCCCAAATGCTTCCGTGTTCATCTACTGTCTCCTCTGCAGAGCCGTGCCCGGTGTTAATTAAAGATCAAAGTGTGTCCCCCAGGTCAGGCCCCTGCTGTCGGGGCCGAGGGAAGCTCTTTTTCTGGGGCTGTGAACTCCAGACGAGCCTGTCTCCCTGTCCAGATGCGAGGAGAAACTTAGGGGCAGCTGTGTGTTGAAAACCTGTTATGTGCAAAATGTAAACTGGTTCGGTGAAATATTATATTATAGACAAAGAATGGCAACAAGGATTCGGCTACACTACGACCTTTTAGTTTTAAAATGCATCACTGCTTGTGGAAGCAGTGAAGGCAAAACATCATAAACACCTTCAGTAATCGCCGATCCAGAAAAAGGAATTCCTCGTCTTTCTTTTCACCAATGCTGTCTCTCGTTCATGGTATATGCTGTATGTATGCAACCAACTACAGAGTAGACAGTCTGCTTCCTGTTTACATGCCCAGGGTGAATGGTCAATGTGAATGGTCACATGATTTTAAGATGTGTTAGTATAGAAGGGGATTTTTATTGATGCAGAGCTAAAAGGCTCACATGGACAGAGTTCCTTCTAAAATGAAAACGTATTAGTATAGATGTAACTTAAGATATCTCCATAAGGGAGCTAAACATCTTTAATCATTAGAATAACTCCAAATTGTAGTGTCATATGTCCACATTCCATTTCACTATCTTAATCCAAAATATATTAAGGCTTTATCAAATCTGTTATTTCCTTGGCCCAAGTTTCAAGAAAATCTGTTCTGTACTTTTGTGTAATCCTGCTAAAACAAAGGACAAATAAACTATTTTGCTAAATCACATGAATAAAAAATGTCACAGCTCCACGGCCCAAATTTTGCCATTACCCCCAAGAATGGGACATTATGTAGACAAATGGCAGACCCCTGTCCCCCGTCCTGCCACCCTCCTTTCGCTTCCTGCCTCTCTGTGAATTGTGTGAATGTTTGGATGTATTTGACAATCTCTTATTAGTTTCAGAGAGGTCTAATGGACTCTAATAAGGTCTTATGTTACCCTGGAATGGGACAGCTGCACCAACAGGCCCCCACAGTCCCTGCGTGCAGCCACCGGGGGCCCCAGCGCGCAGCTTGCTCTGCAGGCCCTCTGTGTTAACAGATAGATGACTGCATGGGGTTAGGTCACCGTACAGGCAGGCGGCGAGAGAGATGAAAACATATTTACGGCACTATACAGGCGGCTGAAACAGATAGAGGCAGGTGTCTGAACCACGGTTTCTCAAGTGGTTACATGGAGCAGAACCCACACACAGCGAGGCCCCAAACCCATTTGGAAAGATAATAACCAGATTCTTAGAAAAAGACAAGATTTGTACTAAGATAAAGCTGTTGTTCTCGAAGCTGCCTCCTTGACTCCCCGGTGTCTTAAATTGTTATTTCACGAAAATAATCAAACATGTTTTTAAATTAATCTTAAACCACAAGTGAATGTTGAAGTGGTTAAACGTAGATGCTGTCAGGCAGCAGCAGTAGAGAGTGTGGTGAGAGAGGTGTTTGGATTGAGTGTCGTTCGCTCTCACTCAGAAGTGGATGGAGCACCTTCACTGTATTTTTCACTTTTTTGACGAGAAGTCTTGATGCGGCATCTTCCACTTAGCTAAGTCTCTGTTCTGTGTGTGTGTGTGTGTGTGTGAGAGAGGATATGAGAGAGCATGGGAGCAGTTTCCTATGTTTATACAGACTCCAAAGTGTGTTTAAGGGCTTTAATAGAGTACACTCTAGTATTAGACTGTCATTATCTTGCCGGGTTGTGTATGTGTGTGCCTGTTTGTGTGGTTGTGTGTACTGCAAGAATGTTGTTTTTTCGGTGGCGCCTTCAAACAAGCCCATGAATTCTGTCTGGCTTTGGCACTGGGTCACCATGTGTGAGCTGCCGTCATAGGAGTGTGTGTGAGTGTGTGTGTGGCTGATGTCTGCCATGTATATATGTCATTAAATAGTTCACAGGACCAGAAGCATATTGCTGTGAACACATTTTGATATTTCATCATCCATATCGGAGCAGAACTTGTCATCGGATCTTTTTTTTTCCAGGGACTGGACTCTGGACTTTTTCAGTTTTTCACACTGCTCGATGTGAATTCACGTGTCAGTCATCGTCTGGATTACAGTATGTTTTGTGAGCGGGCTTCGGCCTTTCCACAGAGAATGTGGGGCCAGATCTAATCTCACTAAGCCAGTCTTTCATCTGTCATTAGAACGGACTGCAGCAGGTGAACTAGCTCCTATCTACCATCAGTGTGAAATTCCTGCAACCATAATTTGATCCTAAAACAGCAAACGGATGTCTGTCTGTCGAGTTTCTCTCGCTCGCTCTCTCTCCCTCTCTCTATGTGTGTGTTTTGAGTGTGTGTGCATGTGTGTGTGTGTGCGTTTTTGCAAATGCAAGCAGCTGTTCTGGTGTACGTTCAGCGAGAGAACCCAGGTTTACATTCCTGCTTGATTTATCAAGACACACAATCCTGGAAGTTGCCAGCACCATAATGTTTATTGAAATTACACATATGTAGTAAATGTGTACACAAATGCTAAGTGTGCTAAAAGTGCTAAAAGTAGAGGAAAACAGAAAATCACTGTTGATTATAAAATAAACTTTTTCAAGGTTTAAAGAAAAATGTGATTTTTAATCATTTCTACCCTGATGATGCATGTTCTAAAGAAACTTTTGACGACCACATCGACCTCAACGCTTCCAAATAGCTGTCTCCTCTTTCTCCTCCTTGTTTACTTCCTGCGCTTCTTCCCTCCTTCTCCGCTCTCTCCCCGGTGGCTGACGCTCTTGGACGCCGGTTCAAAGCGCGCCGCCCATCTCATGTCGAATGTTTTATATCACTCTCCACTCTCTCGCTTAAGTGATTTAGCTGCTGCCCTCATGCACAGACATGCTTGGCTCTCGAGCAGACATGCTGGACTCACATTATACGTCTTTTCCGTTGAGTTTGTCACGCAAGCCTCCGTCAAGCCGGACCAATCAAATACTGGAGCGCAGCACGCCGAAAAAAGATCCAGCGTCTAGTTTATAATTTGATTTTATGAAAAGCTCTATTCAGCTTCAACAGTATTCTTATGTCCCTGTAATGTCATTAGGATCGCTCGTTTTGCCAATACCGCTGAATCTCTATCTCTATTTCATCTCATTGTTCTGGTTTGCTCGTCTCCCGCGGTGACGCAAAGTCCGACGGACATCCAACGTGGCTGTTAAAGGAACTCGTTGTAGCATGGAGCTCGCCAAGAGGGTCACACATACTTGTGTGATCAGGCCAAACCAAAGCTGAATTGCCAGAGAATATTGAGTTGGATTCACCCCAGAGGACCAGCGTTGCTCTGTTTCTGTCAGATGTGTTTCGTAGTCTCTTAGTACCGTTTCAATAAATCCATGAATGCAGCTTAATCTTCATCACAGGGGACTGAAGTGGAAACCAAAGATTTATTAATCCGTTACTTTTTTGAATTTTACACGTACAATGTTTTTAAGGGATCCAAATCATTTTTGTGCATCATATATGTGACATAAGCCGTTTTCAGAAAAAGTTCGTACAATGGGGTCTGGACTTGGTCTGAAGCGTTCAGGTGGGGGGGGGCACAGCATCCAGGAGGCAGGGGATAACGGGACATTGACACCAGCGTCGGGCCATATCACCCAAAGCTCTTGAATCTTGTAGTTTTTCTAAGTTGCCATCTGCGTTTGTCTCGTCTATGTGTGTGCTTCCTCTTTTTCATCTTAAGATATTTGTATTCTTTTAGTTTTTATCAGTTCATCAACACGCCCACTCGCGAGCTGTGAATCCTGAGTAGCTTGGACATTTGCGTTCTTACAAGTAGCCACTCGGGATAATTTCGGTAACTCAACCGGTGTTCACTGGATGTTAGAAAGCAGCTATACAGTCTAGATAATAAGCATCAGAGCAAAAATATTTTGGCTTTGTTTCCTGCTTTCAATATGTATTGATCAAAAACCCATATGCGTTTCATCAGCCCTGTGCAAATCCCACAGTTGTGTTTATACATTTTCTTTCTTATTTGTTCTCATCCCTCGTTGTTTTCTGTGTTCGTTGTATATTGTTACTGCCAGACTGTTGCGGCTGAGTGCTGTGAAGTCATGGGGCTATTGGCTCCCCTCTGGTCCCTTGGAAGGATTCTGTTTGTTTGTGTTGGCCATTATATAACTGTCCGGCTCTCCACAAGAACATGTCAGTTCTACACAGACGCACAGTGAGATACACACACACAGAGACACACACAGAGACACACACACACACACACACACACACAGACAGTACTTCTAATCTAGCAACAAGCAGATAGACACTACATCACTGATTCTGCTCTTGTCCTCTGTTGTTGCTAAATGTGTTTGCAAGTATTGTTTGTGTTTCTCTGTCTATGTGTGCGTGCGTGTGTGTGTGTGTGTGTGTGTGTGTGTGTGTGTGTGTGTGTGTGTGTGTGTGTGTGTGTGTGTGTGTGTGTGTGTGTGCATCCTCCGAGGTCATTGTTCCGTGTTCCAGCTGCACCCTGCTACACATCTAGTCGCACACATTCGTGATGCAAAGCCGCACACTACAGAGGAGTGCAACAATGGGCTGTTGCTGGTGTGCACCTTTATGGATGTTGTTGAGAGCAGGTGTTTCTAATATACGTCCAGCACACATTTTCAAAACCAGTCCCAGTGAATCAAATCATGCTGACCTGCATGTAAGTACGTGTTTGTTTGGGTGAATGAAGTGCTATACTGTACATGGCTGCGCTCTAGCACTGGCGTTTCATTGCACCAGTCTCCTCCTCTCTTGTCAGTTCAGCTTAGTGCGGAGGCTTTCTCTGCAGCAGCCCTTTGGCTGTGTGCTGCCTCCTATTTAGTCTTTTTGGAGCTGGAACGGGGAGGAGAGGTCGGGAGGAAGGACGGGGCCTGGACTGAATGCCTCACTGAGAAAGGTCTTGATTCATGGTGTCAACACGACAGTATATAAATTCCACAAATCCAAATGAGTAAAAAATATCTCTCCTAAAAGGAGTATGGGCAGAAGAACAAAGCTTTGGGCTGACATTATGACAGAATATTACAATAAAGTTGCAATTGAATAAAAAACTCACGTAATAATAGTATTACAAGAAAAACATTGTAATTTGATGAGAACATCATATTATTACAATAAAAAGAGAAAAAAATTTAACAAGCAGCCAGGACAACCTGTGCACGCCAGAGTTCCTCTCCTTCTGGATCCAAAAGCTCGATTACCCATCTCATTGTTTCTTGAGAAACTCAAAACCCTTTTGAATATTACACAGATGTAACCAATGACCAACATTTCCAACATTTCCTTCAGGTTTGTGTGGTTCTTCCTTCAGAATGGACAGTTTCTTGCACAATCTTTTAAAAGTCATGATAATGGTGAAGCAAAAGATAAAGTTTTCTATTATTTGTGAAACTAATACTGGAATTAAATTAACAAAATGACCCATATTCTTCATTCTAACAGGCGACCAAGTGATCTTCTGACTTCCCCCCTCTAAATCACATGGAGACTAAAATGACGACGTTATTCTCATAATATCACTTATTTACTCATAATATGACTTCAAGTTAAAAATGTCAGACTTTTTTCCCTTAAGCGACCCGTATACTCTATTGTACTCTCCTGAGAAAGGACAACTTTTTGGGGAATTTCATCTGACAAGAGACATCACCTCCTCTGTGTCAACTTGCATCACAAAAAAACCTTGTGCATGCAGTAATGTGCAGCATGACTCACTCTGTTAAGTGGTCCATCCCCAGTTCAAACTGTGTGTGTGGGTGTGTGTGGGTGTGTGTTTCCACTGCTGTCTACAGTTTTAGCACCTCCAGTGCTGTTTGACTTTTTGAGGATCCTCCATAACCTTGACGTGCAAAATAAAACGGAGCTAATTAAAACATGCTGAGAAAGCCCACAGCAACTCAAACTGACTCGGAATTCACCACACTGCTGCCGGGAGGGAAATAAGACATATGACTGGAGGGAGGGAAGGAAGGAGGGAGGGAGGGAGAGGAGAGAGAGAGAGAGAGAGAGAGAGAGAGAGAGAGAGAGAGAGAGAGAGAAATGTTGAGCATAGCAATAATTAAAGACACCATTCAGCTGTAGTCTGAAGGCAGAAAGGAAGTAAGGAGTCAGAAATCATCCTGCATATGCCCATATATGGTGTATGTTGTACACACATCTGTTTGTGTGTGTGTGTGTGTGTGTGTGTGTGTGTGTGTGTGTGTGTGTGTGTGTGTGTGTGTGTGTGTGTGTGTGTGTGTGTGTGTGTGTGTGTGTGTGTTATTATGGCTTGCGAGGCCAAAGAGGAGGCCGTAGCCAAGGATGCAGGGAGGGTTTCTTCATTCAGGGTAATATTGCCTGTTTGCTTTTCTCTTTCTGGGCCATCCAGAGCGGCCTGGGGGTGGCGGGTAAGCCTGTCACCCCTTGGCCCTGGTGCTGTTGGGACTTCAAAGCTGTTGGTAACCACAGGCTCAGGAATTCTCCTCAACTTCTCAACACACAAACACACACACACACACACACACACACACACACACACACACACACACACACACACACACACACACACACACACACACACACACACACATTCATGTCTCCATTACTAGTGACTGGCTAACATTCTGTTCACAATAAGTTGTCTTAACTACTGTTAAGCACTTTAACATTTAGGGTATGTGGACTTACTTTTGTTGAACATGAGTAATTATTAGAACACACACACACACACACACACACACACAGATAAAAAGATGGGTCTTTATTTGTTTAAGAGGCTCTTGACAACTTCACAGTAGTGAGTCTTTCTGTAAGTGTGAGTCTGTGTATGTGTGTGTGTGTACAGATGTGCGTCCATCTGTGCATATCCGCATTCAGCCTACAGGTGTGGCTCACACGGATGGATGATCTCTGTGGAACTACTGACATTACTTTTGTGTGTGTGTGTGTGTGTGTGTGTGTGTGTGTGTGTGTGTGTGTGTGTGTGTGTGTGTGTGTGTGTGTGTGTGTGTGTGTGTGTGTGTGTGTGTGTGTGTGTGTGTGTCAGTGGACAGACAAGGACAGAGGAGGATGGGCTCAGCTGGAAACGTCCTGTTTGACAGACACACTGGATGTTTGGATACACATGTAATGCAACAGGGGAGGGAAACAGAGGAGTGGAACTGGGGAGTCACTCCATCATGCCTGATGGATGAGAGGGAGCAAGCTGGAGAGGGAGCAGAGAGGGACGTGGGCGGGGCGGTGGGGGGGGGGACAGGAAGAAAGCAAGCTGTCACTGGGATATGGACCCCTGATGAGTACTTCTTTGCGCAAAATGCCCGTTTTTTGATTTGTGTTTCTATCCACATCCATGGGTTCCCCCCTCTTTGTTTAAAGCATTGCTCCTCTAATTGTTTCCTTCATGCATTACTTTCAAATGCTTCACTAAGTTGCCATTTATCTCTATGAACAGATTCTTCATGTGAAGATGCAAAAGCTGTCGGCGAAGGACAATATATATATATTTTTTCTCGTTTCTCGTTTGAACAGTCACCTTTTCTGCAGGCTGCCCACAGGTAAACAGTCCGTGTGGAGAACAAAAGAGGGGGAACACTCTGACTGAAATGCATTACACCGTTTTAGTTTGTCTACATTCATATGACGATAGCTGTTGATTGAGATATGCCAAAATGTCGTCTGGACCCAAAACACAAACAAAAAGTATCACTGTGTGTGTTTTGTTTGGAGAAAAGAAACTGTTACGACTGGAAACAGTGTGCGATGAACAGAAAACGCGTCCTGAAAATAATATCCTTCGCCCCCGGTGGCTAATTCGTCATCAGGTTATAGCCGGTGGGCCTTGAGATTGAGTTGTGACTGGTTGAATTGTTCGTGTTTCACATCATAAATCTCTAACTTCTCAGGCTCTTGCATTGTTCTGATGTCCATTGTTGACGGCCACCAGTCACATCCTGCCAAAGAGCCTAACCCTTATAAGAATACCACTATTCATGATATGCCAACTGCTTCACCGAGATATATGTATGTATTCAGTGTAAGCTTGTTTCACATTTTGAATCCAACACATGAATGGACATGTTACTGTAAACCCATTGTGTATCATGTCAGCTCTCCTTGGTGCTGAAGATGTGGCGGCGGTGCCCTCAGCCGCAACCTCCCTCGCATCTCGGTGCTGCGGCTGCGGCTGTCAAGTGTCTCACTTATCTGAACACGTCCTGCAGGCGTGCATATTGAACCTGTGAGCGGTTGTCAGACGCATCATCTGATTGTACAGCTGCGATGCGTTCAGTAAAGAGAGGCCTCTCGGTGTCTCCTCAGTTTTGAAACACCCGAGCGTCACCGCATAAATGTCTGTCTTCCAGCAGCTGTCTGATCTCGCTGTGTTGCCACATCACAGATGTCAGCGTAACCACCTTTCCGTCCCAACAAACACGGCGCTCTATTAATGACAGCCGAGCAAAGGCAGCCGAGTCTCTCTTAACACTTTTTGAGAGCAAGGCACAGCATGCAAATCGTGTGGCAATTCTGCAGTTGAATCTTAGCCATATAGACACTGATGTAATGACAGGTTAGAACTGCTGCACTCAACCGTCCAAGTGTTTTGTCACCACAGAAGCTCACAGTCACTCAGATGTCTTCACTGTCTCAGCAGCAGCAGCGGCAGCCTGTCACTGCGACTCTTCTTTCATGTTAAATTATGTGACACTCATCAATACAACAGAACCGAGCCCAAACTGTCACCCACCAACTCGACATGCTGAGAGACTGACTTACTGGGAGGAGGGTAGGGTGAAAGTGTTGCATGGATTTCCATCTCATGCATCCATTGTCTATCCTGCTTATCCTTTGAGGGTCGCAGGGGGTTTGCTGGAGCCAATCCCAGCTGACGTTGGGCGAGAGGTGGGGTTCACCCTGGGGGGTCAGGGTTTACCAAACATATTTACACCGACCAAAGATTTAAAGTCCTAACCACGTGTGGAGTGTGGGAGGAAGCCCGGGTACCTGGAAAGATCCCATGTAAACACAGGGAGGACGTGCAAACCAACAGCCACACTGGGATTCCAGCTGGGACCCTCTCTTGCTGTGAGACACTTTACCACCATGCCCCTGTGTATTTGACGTCTTTTGATCGTTTGTCTTTTCACTGATTAACATAAAGTTGGGGATTATATGGCACCACTGTTCGTATTGACCCAATAGCCGTCTCCTAACGCAGCCCTGATTGTAAATGAACTCAGTGATAAAGGTTATATTATATACCAGCGACCAGACATCAGCAATTTATCGTCACACTCATCTATTCATTTGTAAATGAATAGACAATGTATTCATAATTTATAATAACACATATTCATTGCCGCTGCCTCCAGGAGCCCTGATCAAAACAAATGGCTGTGAACTAACCTGTGCACAATTGATCAATATAACCCTCAACTGCTCTGTGTGGCTGAATGTGTTTGTATTCTACGGGTTCGTTGCTGACCTTGCAACAGGAACCTTGGTGTTTGTATTGTTTGCGTCTTCCATCTTTATCAGGTGTGCAGGAAGTGAGGCATCGCATCTCCTCTGGGAGCTGTGTGTGCATGTGTGTGTGTGTCTGGGTGCATGTGTGTGTCTGTGTGCATGTGTGTTTGACAGAGAGAATGAGTGCACCACATAAGTGTGGGAGACATGTCTATCAATATATACAGGTCATTAGTAAAACCAAAAGGGAGCAGAGGGAGGAGAGGAAGACAAAGTGCTTACCACAGCAAAAAGTGCTTCTCACTGACAGACACACACACACACACACACACATTTTGAAATTGATTTTAAATATGCGTTTACATGCTGAGTGCATTTATTGTGTACGTACTTCATTGTCTTTTAATTTTTTCCAAGACGTCATACATTGAAACACCCTACTTTGTATTTTTATACAATAAGACATCCATTTCCAGAGTCTCTCCATTTCTCCATGACTCAGCCGTGGGATGGACTCATCTGCCTGTCAAGTGTGTTTCTCTGCTTTTGACTCAGGATGTAGTGAAATGGATCAAAGGGACCTGGTCAAAGGCAAATTTCAACAAGTCTTGCATTTCTCGCATTAGACTGAAAGGCTTTGAAAAGGCGCCACCTGAGTTTTCAGATCCAGTTTCTATTGAACTATTTAATGCACTCTATGACTGAGCTCACCCAGGTATCCTGTGCAATGCAGTCTGACAGCAAAGGGCACTATTTGGCCTTTATACAGTGAGAGTATAGTGCTGACTTAAAATCGTTTTTGTTTTGGGTGAGAGTCACACAGTAGCCCTGTGCCCTTCTCTTGCACCGTGCTCAGTTAGAAGATGTCACAAAGATGTTCATCTTCAAACCTGAAGAAAAGAAACTGCTCCACTCTGGAGAAGCACTTGCTATAGGTGGGGTTTCGGTGAGTTTGACCTTTGCTCCGAGGTGTTGGTGTTAAATTGATGAAGGGTTTGTTGCAGCAGCTATATTGGGAAAACCGTGGTAAAAATGAGAGTTCTTTGCGTTAGAGGTCAATTTTTGTTGTGACCCTAAAACATGACCTCAGCTACCAGCATAAGCTTGAGCATGGAGCCTGGAAAAATGATGCTGTGGAGAGAAACATCTGGAAAAAGCTTTTTGTTAATGGATGCTTGCCTCATTCTTTTTCGTTTTTTTACTGAGAAGAAGCATTTTGAGGATGTAGCAGAAGTGGTAAAGACGTCTCATCTGCTGGCAGAACCGAATGGTTGGGTCTCCAGGGCGGATGGGAACAAAGAATGTGGATCTTCCATGAATGCTGCAGAACTTTACAAGAACTTGGACTTCATTCTTGAGTGAATGCACAGGAAATACAGTAACTGAGGTCAAGTTATTTCTCAGCTGTTAAAGAGTCACTGATGTTACAGACAGCCCTGTCTCTTTCAAAATGATCAATAGACTCAGTCTCCAGGCATCCCTGACTCCCACTACATCCAAATTCGATAGAGATAAAGGAAAAGGTCTCTGCAGTTGTTTATTGCTCAATCTATCCATCCCTACCCACGCCCAGGAAGCAGCAAGAGTGATGGCGTTTTACCATCAGCAATGGCGGCTGACTAAGAAATGGTGTCAGATGGAATGACGTGCCCTCTGCGGTGTGTATGTGTGGGAATGTGTGCGTCTGCGAGGGAGGAGGGGTTGGGTTCCGTTGGCGTGTGAGACACGCTCTAACGTTGCGTATGCATATGAGTGTGTATCAGTTCGGGTGTGCTGATTAAAGGCGGTCAGGCCTCAGTGCTCAGGCCTTTAGCTGTCCCTGCACGCTGAATGCCAAACACAACAGAGCATGCCCAGAGCAACCAAGCATGGAGACTGCAACGCTAAAGCACACGGGACAACCTTAAAGGCCTGCAGCTGTGTGTGCGTTTGTGTGTGTGTGTGCGTGTGTGCGAGTGTTTCTTCTCATCTTTGTGTTTGACTTTATGTTTTCCATCGACCGTGTCAGGCAATCTAGATGAAAGCAGTTAATATTTAATACACTGGCTTTGACTTCCCTGGCTTTAGGTGTGAAGTTGATTGTGTTGCTTAAAAACTTTCACGATAATTGTCAGTGTCAATCTACCTCCTTTAAATCATTGGTTTTGGTCAGCCACAGTTTCTGCAACTAAAAGGAACCAATCAATCACGTCGAGATGATTAGAACTGACGGGCCCCGTCTTAGTCCTGGCACAAAGCAGCAGTGCAGTTGTCATTTCTCAGTACAGTGCCAACGTTGTTTAAGAAGCAGTTGCACTTGTGCCCATCTGAGCGCCCACGGGTGTGTTGGTGTTAAAATGAGGTGTGGTCATGCACATTATCTCATTGTTATTTTAAGGGTACAATATCGAGATAGTCACATTCACACTACCGGGCAAATCTGCCGTTAGAAGAGCAATCAGCCAAGGTGTGAGCACAACATGGTTTTAAAGGAAAATGGGAGATGGCACTCTGACTGGTTTATTGCACATTATACACCCACAACACAGACATGATTAATTAAAAGACTAAGTACTTAGTGCTTGTTAAACTGTTGGTTGATTTGGACACTCAAAATGCACTTACCCCATGGGATTAAGACTATGCACTTAGAAAGATACAATAGAGCCCTATACGTTTCAGAACATTTAGAAAAGTTGGATAAAACAATTGTGACAGAAATATTTGACACATGCAATGCAAATGAAAAATATGTACTTTTAATGATCGTGAAGAGCTCATATAAATGTATCATTAAATTAGTTTAAATGCATTTGCTTTTTGATTTCGAATGAGATTGGAGACTGATGTGAAGTGTTAAACTGGGATTGTGGTTCCTGTTATTAGTGACTTACAGTTGATGACAAGTTATGACAAATGCAGGGGAGGATGTTAGATAAGCTGCACCGCCCAGTCCCTTAGCGCTGACTGTAACAACCACTGTGTGTCAACAAGTTGTGCCAAAATGTTTAATGCTGCCCTCATAGGAGCCTCTGTCTGTCTCTGTCTGAGGGTCTCCTCTGGAATTAAGTGTCACTTATACCAGGACAAAGGATCCAACCTTTAAAGGTTGTGGGATATTGCAGAGATGAGCACTGACCTTTCTTACAAATTACGCACACTCACATGCCCCCCCCCCCCCAAACAAAAACACACACACACACACACACACACACACACACACACACACACACACACACACAAATATGCATGGGGCTTTCCAAGCAGTATGAAGATGAGCAGAGAAAAATGTCAGGCAGCAGTGTCCAACAAGATTATTGTACTCATCATCCACAGATTTCCCACCTCCTCTGATTCATTTCCCTTCATCTTTCCCTGTTCAAATGGATGGCACCGAGCATTTGTCAAGGTGAAGGTAGCATGGCCCACGCTTGTGATACAACCGACCAATTTTTCCATTTCTTCCGCTCCGCTAGTCTTTTGCGATTAAATGTTCAATTTCAGCACCTGGAGGCGATGCCAAAGTGCAAAGCCTCGAGGAATGTTCGAGAAATCTAACTGATTAATGCAAGACCTCCACACCGACTCCTGCATAATGCCTTGCTGCACTGGCCGACTTTGTATTGCTGTTGATGCAAACCGGATATATCTAGATGTGTGGGGACTTCTTCTGACCTTTCACTGAAACCTGAATATCAGTTTTTGACCTCTGCTTCTGATTGTGATCTTTTGTATTCATGATAAGATACGTTTTTTATTTTGATTTAATTGATTGCAGTGTAACAGTTTGAGCAGATTCATTTAGTTTTTCTGTGTCCTCTGACCTCAACACCAAACCTGCAAGTCTGGTCAATTCCGCTATAAATAATTAATAATTCATCATCAGTTTTCAGCACAAATTAGGCTTTCGTCTGTTGCATAGACTGTAAATGAAAAGGGATGACATAACAGGTCCCCGAAAGTGAGGCCAGAACGACTCAATCCCCCCCTGGTGGCTGGCTGAAGTATGGGTCATACTCCCTGCCTTTTTTCATTAGTTAGCAAATGGGACTTGAACCAAACAAAAAAAATCAATCGAGCGCACCTCGCTACTGCAGCTCTGGCTACAATCTGCAAAAGGGTGGCTTTTGTTTTCAGGGATATTTTAACTTTACTTCTGGATAGTGGGAGAAAGTGGAGAGATGTCGTCTATCTTTATATACCGTCTATTGTCCTGTGTGGTTTTGCAAAATACATTAAGACAATTGACAAAATATTGAAGCACTTTAAATGAATGAAAGAACATTTGTTATTGGTTATTTCTAAAAATGACCAATCTCTATATGGGGAAATTACATAAATTAAGTAATTGGTGGATCGCAAGTTCCCTGATCGAGAGGCTTCATTTACACCACTCACTCTTGCGTGTGGGGGGGTTGGCGTGTTGGGGGATGACGGCTCTGTGCCAGCGGGAATGGAGGTGTGTGGTATTGATGAGATACCACTCTAATGAGCTTTAGCCAATTAATCCATTGATTTACATGTAAATGGCTCCTGAAACGTGACTGGCTGTGACTGCCATCTGCATGCACTCAACCATGCTAATGTCGTGCTGAGTGACACATACGCACCCAAGACACAAGTGCAGAGATGTAAGGGTTTAAAGACAGGACGTGTCAGAGAGAGACAGAGAGAGAGAGAGAGAGAGAGAGAGAGAGAGAGAGAGAGAGAGATGATTGCACCGCTTTGCTTTGAGATTAAAACAAGGTGTTAATTACAATGACTACAAGTGGACACACACCTTTTAATGATCGAGCAAACGCCATATCTCTGCATATCAGTGTGTGTTAATTATTTTCTCTGTGCATTTTGTTATATACTCATTTTGAAGATATTTGATCCGTTCTATATTGAAAGATCTCACTTTATATAGAGCAACGCTATAACTATATCGCATAGATGTACCAATACAGATACCAGCATCATAAAGGCCTCTGATACTGCAGTTGCACTCTTCTGCCACTGGCAAGTGGCCTACTGCTTTTAGGGCGACTAAAAAGATATTTATATTCATTCCTAAATATATTTAGTCTTGGAGTTGCTGTTGTTTTACTGTTACTGTGAAAGATAAAAAGAAAGGTATTTTATTTTTATTTTTGTATTCCCAGAGTTATTTTTCGGTTATGCATTTGTTTTTGAAAGAGTTAAACCTGAGCCAGGTCACACAACACTGATATCAGTCATCACTTCCATACAAGGTTAGCAGGATATAGCTGTTAAAATACATTGTATAAGTTGTCATTTTTCTAAATGCACTGGTATTGGATTGATAAATACATTCCAGGTATCGCAATCAGTATCTTCAAGGGAAGAATTGTATCAGAAAATCTCTATATATTATTAATATTATTAAACCAACAAAATTAGTGACTTGATTCCAAATCTTAGGGAGTTAGGATTTGGAAGCACAAAGTAGTCAGTTTGTATTAGTTAAGCAACCAATAGGAGTTAAGTGTCTGGGTCCGAGGGGGAGCTGACGAGCTGCTCAGCGTCGCCCTCTTGAAGTGTGTTCTAGTTTTACAGTAATTAGTCTTTCACTCCATATGAATTTTAAGTTCTCCTCCTGGTGTGGAGCTGCCACAGTGAAGAATGCCTCATTCTGGCTTGTTGGAAAATGGGCTCTGTAGAGTCTTCTCACTTAAAATAACGCAGCGATGCAGAGTTGTGTGCTTTCAGCCAGCTAACTGAGTGCGACTCGGTGTTAATTACCAGTGTGCTCGGCTTAACTGAGATACCCAGTAAATTGTCCCCAGGTGGGGAAAGAATAGGCTCTATCTTCATTTCTCATAGCTGCAGTTGAGCTAATTATTATGATGGTGTGTGTGTGTGTTTGGGTGTGTGTGTGTGTGTGTGTGTGTGTGTGGAATCAAAATGGGCTTGAATAGGGTTTTTGTGTGTGTGCGTGTGTTTATCGGCCACTTAAGTGTTAGCTTCTGTGCGCGTTTGTGTGCGTGACTCGGTGTTTATATAAAATTTGGATCATATGTCTCTGTACATGTTCATGCATATCTATCGAAAGCATGTGCACGTGCGAGTGTGCGGCTTCAAAGTGCTTTGTTGGCCTCCCCACTTCGGTTGTGTGTGTACATGTGTCTTTGTGTGTTTGTACATTCAAGGAGAGCGAGCCTGGAATTGGCGCATTCTAAAACACGCAACATCCAAAGCCAACAGTTCTGTTAAGTGAGATGTGCTGCGTTATAATGATGCCATCTATCACTCCCTTCATCTTTCCATTCCTCTATCCCCCCTCACTCCTTCATCACCGTCTCTGTGGCCTCATTAATTTAGCCTGGACTATTTATGGGCCTGTAAAAACAATAAGGGAAGAGAAGAAGGGTTTTACTGGCACGACAGACCTCATCATCTCAGTGCATGGGAAAAAAAGATGAGGATGCCTGTTGAGTTAGAGGGAGCACACCACATCACTTTCAGTTAATTGCACTAGATTCTTAACATCTGGTTAACGTTGGACAATGTTTTCATAAATGAAGTATGTTTTTTTTGACATATTAGAGCTCGTCTGTTTGATATTGTAGAACATAAGTGAAAACCAAGTATCTATACATACTGCACTTTCGGAAAGACCAAATTGAAATGGTATACCCATATAAATTGCAATAATTTGAAATTCTAATGTACTGGTATAGAAATAGGCGGCACAGTGGTGCAGCGGTTAGCACTCTTGCCTCACAGCAAGAAGGTTCCCAGTTTGGACTCTGTGTGGAGTTTGCTCAGGTTCTCTCCTGGTTCTCTGACTTTCTCCAACAGTTCAAAGACATGCGGATTGAGGTCAAGTTAATTGGAGACTCTAAATTGACCGTAGTTGTGAATGGTTGTTTGACTCTGTACGTTGGCCCCTGAGATTCGCTGGTGACCAGTTCAGGGTGTTCCCCACCTCTCGTCAGCTGGGATTGGCTCCTGCTTCCTGCGCCACCCTCAAAAGTGTAAGCGGTAAAGATAAGGGATGGATGGTGTAGAAACAGGGTGATAAAGGGGACTCAAAGTGGAATCTGCACAACCACCTTGTACTTTAAAAGGTTGTATGCAAACCTGGGAATGTGTCACCTAACAGACAAAAATGACCAGAAGCATCAAGTTTGGTGGGACATCAATGGAGTTTTGGATAATTTTATGATTGATTTGTCACTTTTGTGTTTTTTATAACCTGAGACTATACCTTTTGGTAGTAACATGACAAGTCTGTTGCCAAGCATCATCCGGGATTGTGGCTTTTAGAGTCCAGCTCTCAAGGATTTAAGAAATACTTAATTCTACTAATATCACTGTTTTTTGTGGGGGTTTCATTGTCATATTGCTTTATTCAATAAAATATAGTAGCAAGGTCATACGGGTGCTGTGCGTGACTATGCAGGTATTGGTGTCCTTGACCCGTTGCCTGTTGGATTATCCTCCCTGCTACCAAACGCTTGAGGTTCAAGGGTTTTTGACCCTCAAGACTATTGTCAGCTGGTGAACTATAGTAACCTATGGCCGCTGTCAATGAAGAGTATGTAACACACACTATAGGCCAGTCTATATGGGCTTGTAACAGCCTTTGAGGCTTAAATCATGGGGCCGCATGAGGTTGCATGGAGCTCAGGGTCCCCTTCAATGGGAGGCCACGCATACATACATACTGTCCAATGAAAGGCCCGGCTGGTCAGTCTGTGTGGGAAGTGGAGGTATAGAATATGAGATACAGTAGTTGGATTTTGTGTGTGTGTTTGTGCATCATCTGTTACAATTAATGTCATTTTCGGGGAGCTAGATTCAGTGTGCACGCAAACAGGAATCAGGAAAGATCAAATCCAACATTCGTATGTTGGCACACATGCAGTCATCCTATGTCCTGATGCAATGAGAATCCTTGAGCAGGTTTCTTTTTAATGATGGACTGTTCTGGGTGGCTGTTGTTGGTGAGAGTGGGGGTGATCACCCTGCCGCAGAGCGAAATACCATGTGTGCGCCCAGCGGGAGAACATTCCTGCCGGCCCCATGATTTCCTCAGGTCATTCATGCAGTCCTTATCCCCACTGTAATGGCATTGTCCTGGGGCTCAGCCGCGCTGCCAGGCCCCCCACGCTTCAGCCTTTGGCCTCCCTGACAGCACTGCCCCTCAGCTGCCTGTCAACCACGCCGAGCCCAGGGTGGTTGACTGGAGGGAGGGAGGGGTCAGGAGGATGAGGCCACCACTGGGGCGTACGCTGCTCTCAGGTTATATGGAGACGATGGTAAAAAATGATAAAAAATGCCGTTTAAATACGACCTACAGGATTGTCTGATCAAAACCAGGCTTCTTACGGGTCCTTGGGTCCATTTTGTGCTTTATTTTAATGCTAAAGATGAAAAACGCACCCAACAACCTGGTGGCGTTGAACAGATGTACTGTAGCTGAACTGAATGTTTAAATAGCATATATTTGACAGGAACTATGCTTATGACTCCCAGCATGCTTTTCACTCCGACTTTTTTAGCACTGACAGCGCCTTGGCACCGAGAGCTGCCTGCGCGTATTTTCGTGGAATTCCTATAATAAAGTGGCAGTCACATAACAAAGCAACACCCCATTCTGGAGTTTGCACAGCTAAATTGGGACACTGCCACTGTCACTTTACTTTGTTGGTAAGCACACACAGATTATGATGTGTGAGCCAAGCAGAAAAAAAAAACCCAGCGGAAGAAAGGAATTCTGCTGCATTGGCGAAGTGGGACGTATAGAGAGCGAAGGCAGAGGAGGAGGGACGGCATCTGCCACGACTTATGAATTCAACAAAGAGTTTCTGATGGACATCTTTTCTCAAAGCTTCTCCCGCTCGTCTGCATTTTGTGTGTAAGAAAAAAAAAGGGGGTGTTCATCATTATTCAAGGACGGAGCTGATTAAAGGTGATTAGGCCCTGCCCATCCATCACTCTCGCCTTTCAGCCTGTCACTGGCCCCAGTATTAAGGGGCCACGCCAGTGTATGCGTGTCCGTGTGTGTATGTGTGCGAGGGAGAGAAAGACTGTCCAGCCAGCTTTGTGTAGTTTCCAAATATTCGCCATTACCCTAATTGCAAATAATTTCTCAAATCGAAAGAAACAACATACTCGGGCTCCTTAATAACGCTGCTTAATACTGAAATAATACACAAAAGCTTTAAGACTGTGGTCTAAGCTTAAGTGGGCCGTGGCAGCCCATTCTTTACTGGATCCTTTAGTGGCCCTATGATGAATGTCCACGTTCTGCCCTGATGAATGGCGGCAGTGAGAGCCTTTCTTCCTCTCGCCATTCCTCATAACATTAAGCCACAATAAGGGAAAGCAACGGAAAACAATGGAGTTTTGTTAAGCGGGAGTAAATGAATTGGTTTTGCTGGTGTCCTGTGTGGGGAGTCAGACAGTGAGTCTTTCATCAGTCGGTAGACTGTGGGAAAAGAAGAGTTTGACCAATCCCGTATTTCTGATATTTCTTGTAACCCTTGATATTGTTTTTGTTGAATTCCAATTGAATTTTTTTCTCAGGGCGAGTAAAACTTGTGAAACAGCATTTAGATCTTAATGGGACACCATAACTCTCGGGTTGTTTAAAATGGGGTGAGGAAGGGTTTTCACTGCAGGTTTTACAGAGTGTTGAGTTCACTTTCACAAGCTGCGGTCAGGGAGGAGGATGGGGAAGACACACACACACACACACACACTGGTCACGATCTGATTTCAGTGAAAAGACTTCTATTGTGCGTGTGTGTGTACTGTTGTTGACAGACATATAGCTCAAAGCTCTGGTAAATACACTGCATTCATTCATAAACCGCGTATATGCATTCATTCACTGTTGGCACAGCCGTCATGGGTAATTTGGGTTTTCAGTATCTTGGCCAAAGTCCCTTTAGATGGGAATTAAACCACCAACCTTCTGGTGAGTGGACGAAGCAGCCGCCTAAAGCTTTGTTTTAGTTTTTGTTAACATTTTTTTTTTATGCTGCCTCAGTCGTCGAAAAGATAACTCCAGCAGTGAGAGGAACTCTGATGGTACACACACACACACACACAGACACACACACTGCTTTACAAGAGGCAAGAATGATAAGAATAGACAAGGCAATTTGTGAGGTACTTGACAATAGCAGTTTGGGCTTAGTTTGTGTGTGTGAGCGAGAAAGCAAGACAGAGCAGAGAGAATTTGCACAGAACATTTGAACCTAAGAACTCCTTCAGGGGAAGACGATAACTGGAATCTGCTTCTTTTTCTTTTTTTTTATTGTGTTCCCCACTGCGATGAGCCGGGGCTCCACTGACTCCCACTATAATGTTCGCCTTGCAGGGTGCCACGCTGGAAATACACTTGTGCTGATCCTGCACTTCTCGCAAGTGTCACAACCCCACCAGCACAAAATACCTGCTCAAAGAACTGAGAGTTTAGAAAGTCATGACTCCTGAGCACAGCTATCAGATTGTTGCGATGGGATTGTTACATGTGTGGTATTTTGTATGGATCTGTAGGTAACCCTGATGTTAAAACTAAGGAAATATATATGATTTAATCTCTTTGCGTCTTGTTTGTATTATGGTCTGAGGTAGTACTTTTATTTTACAGATTTTTATCCTCACCCTTCTTCTTCTGTAAAGTAATATCCTTTGAATGATAGTTTCAACACTTATCTGAGCCACTACAATGCTGACTTCATCCATGCCTCCTATGGGGCTTGGATGCTGCTAATTGTTCCACTTATACCACAGAGACATTTACATTGCAGCTTTTTTCTCTATACGAGTTGCTTCAGAGTGTCTTTCATCATAAACAGAGGACATATATTTCACATTCCTTGCTGTAGTCGTTTCTCTTATTCTAAATTGGTCCCTTGTTGTTTCACAGAGCACTAATGGATATCCTCAGCATGGTGGTTTTAATGTGTGTGTGTGTTCTAAGATTAGTACAGTAGGTTTTGGTTTGAATGGACCCATGTGAATATTATTGATGCTGGGGGGGGGGGTCATCAGTGATGACTCGTCCCTCTACACACACACACACACAAACACAATATGCACACAGCACGCAACATGTTGTTTACCCACTCAGTGTGACACTGTGTCATATCTGTAGGCGACACAGTATGCGTGTACAACACACATTTAATATGGACACATGCCTGTACCTGTAAAATAAGTGACCTCTTAAATATAAAAACGTTTCCATGTGAGGAAAATGAATGATGCTAATTAACAATTTGCATAAATAGTTGTTTGACCCCTAGTGTGTGTGTGTGACATACACTGCGGCAGCTGAGGATGAGCAGGGAACAGAGGAGCCAGAGGAGAGTTGGGGAGGAGGGGGGTAAGACGAGAGTCTTGATGTGTACTTGGATCGTGCCAGGATGTCTGGCCCTGTCTGTAGTTCACCTGCGCTGGTCTGTCACACACACACACACACACACACACTAACACAATGTCTTCGCTGGAAGGGTTACACGCAGGGCACGCACACAAAACACACACTTCCAAGGGCACAGCATGTACACGTGCATTCTCTCTCTCTCTCTCTCATGCATAGAAGCTAAATCACATGATGCTGCTTTATTGAGAGGTTTATCTCTCTCTCTCTCTCTCTCTCTCTCTCTCTCTCTCTCTCTCTCGCTCTCTCTCTCGCTCTCTCTCTCTCTGACCCAGTAACCGCTCACCCCGGGTTTTTCTTGCTCTCTCTCTCTCTTTCTGGCTCAGCAGTAACACATGGCGGGACACCCCATGGTGAGGTGTGTCAGTTGAGGAGTGATTTAGTGTTGCTCTGCTCCAACCACTGCTAAGACACCTGCCCTAGGAATCCTGCTGCACACACACACACACACACACACACACACACACACGCAAGCATGCACGTACGCACACACACTGATTTGCATGGGAGCACACAGATGCACGCACATGATGGACACACACACACCCACACACCCACACACTCACACACAGTAGTTTAGCATTACACTAATTGCGAATAATTTCTCATGCAGAAAGGAAATCTTTCAGGAATCTTGGACACTATCCCAGCATGCATTGAGCTGACAGGAGGAAACCAACCATAATAGCGCAATCTGATGATATTTAGATCCAACCAGCAAGAGAAGAACTGATATTATCAGCCAATATAGACACAATCAGCCTCACACAAAGCCCAGAACTTTGGGCAAGAGATAACAACATACTGTGAAGGAGATGTCAGGTGTGTAGGCACCCGTGCACACTCCTGTGTGTTAACTATTGGAACCATGACAATAATTGCCTGGTACCCCATGCTGCGGTGGCGTGCTATTTCAGGTGCTCCTATGGGTCAGGGACAAAAGTCTTATGCGGTCGTTCAGGTTGGAGGACTTCCAAAGGCAGGGCACTAATATTTCTTCCATGTGTGGACAGTGCAGAGGTGGACTTAAGTTCAAATATGTAGCCAAATAACATCTCTTCCGTGGACACATACTTCTTTCACTTCCATCCAGTAGATATGTCTTTCCATGACAATACTATAAAATATATTTGATGGATATTGTCTCAAAAACCACAATTTATTAATCACAAAAAGTTCTTTTGGATAAAAATATTATTCAGGCTAAGGGATGTCTTCTGATGGAGCTTCCACTCCAGATTTTTATTTTTTTGTGCTATTTTGCTTATTTGCCGTCACAAAGGAAGTAACAACGGAAGGGGAAGTTAGGAGCGTCACTTGGGAAGGTAAGCAAGCATCAAATGAGATGGGGATAATTTGAATGCACAACACTGCAAATGGAAAGGGGCTGCAGCGTCGGCATGGAGCCGTGAATGTGATTATTATTTGTTATACGAAACCTTGATGAAATTGCCCCCCTCATTTTATCCTCCGCGGCGTACGGGGGGGGGGGGAAATCCTATTAGCCACCCCAGGCTTCGACGGCACAGAGGAATTCTCAGACCTCAACAAATAGATTGTGACCTTCCCGTCTCTGTCAGAGATTCGTGGAGCGATGTTGACTTTCAAGGTGAAAAGTAATGAGATACATGTGAAATATTTGGGTTGGTGGGATTTAATGAGGTAAGGTGACGTCTTCTGTTTTTGCGGAGTGGCGCGACACGGTTGGGGAAATGGATAATTTGATGTGCAGTGTAACTTTAGCTGGAGAACGAGTTTTATTTTCATTGACCTGTGTGATTGCACCTTTGCGATTACTGCTGTCCACAGCACTGTTTCTATTGAAACTCAAACACATATGCATCATGTACAATTATTTTAATGTAAGAAAAGGCAAATATACCCTCAGAGGTTTTTAACCTATCTTCATACAGCGGAAACCAAAATTGGATAATGTAATTTATGGATTCTATTTTTGACAGGAATGAAACCATCTATACTGCACCCATGTATTCAGTATGGAAATTAAAGATGGGATGTTTTGATGGGAAATAACAGACATGAAGAATAAATGAAATTTTGGAACAGTATTGCAATATTCCCCTAATGGTGAAGCCTAGCGAAGACTAGAAATCCTGGATCTTTCTTTCTAGATATAAATTTAAACCAAACGTCCCTGTTTTCTCTCAGTGTTAAATTCGCCCCTGCATCCATTTTACAGTCTGTTGTGCACGTCCATGTGGGACTAACCCTGTTGGCAATAAGAAAGCCAGAGTGTCATGTTGTCTGAAGTGAGTGGAGCCCAGGGACTCTTCAGCATATGGCAGCAGCTACGTTCTAAGGCCTGTGTGCAGGTGTCTGTCAGCGTATGCATATGTGTGTGTCCTTCAGACGTCCTCAGGTGCTTCAGCAGTGGAAGTGTTCCTCCCTGGTGGGCTTTACCACAAATCTCTACACGGGCCTCAGCAGCCCGGGGTAGCTTCTCCAACCATATGGACGTCTATTGTTTTCCAGTTAGGGATTATTGTACCATTTTGGTATGTTGTATGGTCAATTTCTTATGTTCGAACACACATGTATTAACCAGTAATGTTGTAGGTTAATGAAAGTGCAGTAGTTTGCATTTGTGTGCATCAGTGGGATTAAAAAGTGCCTAACATCATTTTCTTTGTTTAAGTCTTGCTGATTGAGGACATTGAAATGGGTCACCGTCATTGGAGTGTGTGTGTGTGTGTGTGTGTGTGTGTGTGTGTGTGTGTGTGTGTGTGTGTGTGTGTGTGTGTGTGTGTGTGTGTGTGTCTGTGTGTGTGTGTGTCCAGCAGCATTGTAGATGACCTATTTTCTCTTAAAGTAGAGAGTGTGTCCTGTCTGGCACTGGTCAATAAAACTGCTGTGGTGTTGCTTGTCTCTGCAGAGGGACAAGGACTGGGAACACACACACACACACACACACACACACACACACACACACACACACACACACATTATGTTTAAAGATGTTATTAGAATTGGAATAACCACCTAGAGCTTGCATACTGTTTGGCTGTCTCCTCCGTCATCCATCCATCCATTCATTATAAATCAATCTGCTGACGTTGTTTTCACCACTGGTAATGTCTGTAATATAAATATGTTGTGGCATCAAAAACAAAACTAGATCTGCTACCTTAATTTAACGGATTAAAGAAATATTATAGGTCTTTCCAGGTTTCGTTTTTGTGAGAGAATCAAGCAAAACAGAGCTCACAATCTTTCACCGTAGCAACATGAGCTGATGGCACTTGAAAATGAAAGAAAGAGTAAAAGACAGTTGTTGTGAATTTCCTTTTAACACTTGTCTAAATCCCCCACTTGCCAGCTGCAATGCGGTCGAGGAGATGGAATCTGTTCTGGTTCCACATCCCTGTTTTCACGTATCAGCTCTAACATGTCAACACGGTTGTCATTGGCTACTATTGTCACACAGGGGATTGTGGCACAATGGCTTGGCCGGCTAAATCACCGAGATGACGACAGTTTTTGTGTGTTTGGTGTACATGGCTGGTTATCAGTGGTTTTCAGTGCGGCACAATAGTTCTGTAAAGGAGGAGCAGAAGCAAATTGGTTTAGAAGACGGTTAGGATGAGCAGCGTGTGTTTCCTGGGAGCGCAACCGCGGAATGTGCATCTGTGTGTGTGTGTGTGTCTGTCTGTGTTTGGGCAACTGAGAGGGCATCGAGAGGTCAGCGTCATCTTCAAATACAACACAATGCCTGCATATGCACACAGATGCACACACAAATGCTTGCGCGATGGGTTTGGGAAAATGTAAACAGTGGTAGCGGCACTGTGTGTGACGGGTCACAGCAAATAGATTTATTGTTGGTGTGTGTGCGCGTGTTTGTGTGGGGGAATGTAGAGGACTGTGCGTGCGTGCGTCACAGACACACACAAAGACTGTGAGAGAAATAGACAACTCATCACACTACCACTAAAATGTTCTCATCCTTTTGACTGCAATTCCTAGTTATCTCTCTTTCTGTCTGTCTGTCTCTGTTTTCGCCCCGCACACACACACACACACACACACACACACACACACACACACACACACACACACACACACACACACACACACACACACACACACACACACACACACACACACACGCACACAGTTTAGGGTAACAAAGTGATCAATAGGAAACTCAGACAGATACGTAATTGGGACAAATGAACTTGGAATTTTTCACAGGGGTTTGTGTGTGTGTGTGTGTGTGTGTGTGTGTGTGTGTGTGTGTGTGTGTGTGTGTGTGTGTGTGTGTGTGTGTGTGTGCGCGCTGGTGTCTTAGGAGAGCGTGCACCCTGGTTGTCCTGGATTTTCTTACTGACCTGGCTAATCTCTGGAGTGTGGAGGGCGTAGGAAAACGTTATTGCATCCTTGATGGATTCAGCAGGGAGTTGATCCATGCCTCTGTGTGTGTGGGGGTTCGTACGGTACTTGCCCTGTTTTGCCCCAGTTTATTGTCCTTCACGTAACAGCAGCTTTGCAGACGGACTATTGTGTAACTGCCATTCCTCTCCTGTGCTCTATATGTATTCAGACACTAACCCTCACCCTGTAAAAATCATTCAAATCCTTCAGAACAGATCTGAGACTTTCATTAGAGACACACTTAAAAGGTAGATGCTTTATACGCAGCAGTATATATTGAAAAATGTAATTTAATAATGCCCATTCCCCTCAATCCGGCTACATGTACTACACTGCAGCAGCTCGGCACACATTTGATGTCGTCTATAGACATAAGTGATAATTTACCCTTGAACTGAGGAGGCCTTTTCTGATCATAAAAGAGAGCAGCATTAAACAAGTAGAGGAAATTAAGTCTCCCGTTGTTTCAATCATCAAGGTTAGACTCATATATGAAGGCTGATATTTGCAAGTGTAAACATGGGATTCCGTGCAGTCAGCACACTGCGGCTCTGCTGCTTGATTACATAACATTATCTCTGACTCGACATAATGTGGATGGAGTTTGAACCCACATTTTAGGCAAATCAGTTTGTTTTTTTGGAAGATTTATCATTTCACAGTTCACAAAACAAATAGGCTGCTTTAGGGAAAATAACTTGAAGCAAACACACAAACAGTGTTTGTTTTTTTAGTACGAGTGTTTCTACTTCTTTTAGGCTACGGTTATTGTACAACTTCCTCCCCTTCCTCCTCCTCTACCTCCCTGTCCTCTTCCTCTCTTTCACTTGACCTCATCCGCCTCCTTCAGCTCCCTTCATCTTCCTCAGCTTCCTTTTCATCCTCCTCTTATCCTGCTCATCAGGCTGCTTTATTATGCAAATCAGTGTTGGATCAAATCACTTAATTAAGCTTTACTGGGCCAATTTGTACACGCACACACACACACACACGCGCGCGCGCACATGCCAACTTTCTTTCACACAGACAGAAGCTGCTGGTGGTTATGCGGTTTAATGATCAGTATTCAGGCCCTCCACACACAGACACACACACACACACACACACACACACACACACACACACACACACACACACACACACACACACACACACACACACACACACACACACTCAAACAGTGCATCTCGGCAGCAGAAGAGTCTCTTTGAGTGCATATAGATAAACAGACTTGAATAGCAGGGTCTCTCCAGGCCGTCAGTCTGCAGTTAGCCTCACAGGATCCACTCTGGCCCTCCATTGCTCAGCTTATGAAGCCGAGAGCTCCATTTCTATGGCTGCTGAAAATGCAGCTTATGAGGTCACGGTGGAGATAAAACTGAACACTGGGGTCAGAAATTGATCTAGTGGCCCATTCTGAGCTTCTCAGTGGAAGCTAAATGAGCACAGCTGTTATGTTTCCTCCCACAAAGTTTATTCATTGGTTCATTTTAGTGATAAATTTGAACTCAGATAAAGTTAAAATAAAACAGTGAACTTGAAACGGAACTTAGAGAATCATAGGATCGGTAATGTCACATAGAAAAGAGAGAAATAAGTTTAGACATTATGTGGATTTGTAAATACATAGAAATTCCATTTTCACATGTGTCAGTGAGGAGCTCATTCGGTGAAACACTGCAATCATTCTGCTGAGATTGGAGCCTTTTCTCCTTTATCATATAACCTTGATCTCGAGAGGGAGGGCATCCCACCATATTGCAGCCAGATATGATGCATTTGAGTCGAGTTGAAACTATTACAGAAACAAAGATCTCCAACAAATCAACAAAGAAAGCATTATACTGCTGAATAGCTGGTGTATCCCACCTGGCCCCTTCATCCAACTCGTGCCGTTCCAGCACACGACTGAAACAACCACAATTTAAACTCATCGGTAATTACGACCTGAGGAGCAGCGGGCCTATTACAGCCCTTTGTTATGTTCTGATTAGCTTTGGCAGCTCTCATCCGAATCGCCTGAGCTGGATTATTTCTAAAGGTTCAGGTTGGACAGTTAATGTGTCATCCGGTTGATGGATACTGGCTCCAGAGGCTCAGGAGACTCGCAGATGTACAGACCGACGGGCAAAAAAAAGAAAAGAAAAGCACATCGTTTGCTGACTCATGAATAAATTCCCATATGGTCCCGATGTGATTATCATGGCAAATGACGGAATAATTGAACATAAGAGAGATGGAATGCGTAGCAATTTGCCCCAAGACACAGCCTATCAATTTTGATGATTGCTTTCATTTACATTTCTGACAAAAAAAAATGAGTTCATTTTATCGGGTTAAGACGTATTAGCTTCAACAAATTGATTGTAATTCTGCATAATGAATGTCTGTGTCACTCTGTGTGTAATACGGTCATGATTTAGAGCCTTCTCTATCTCAACGCCTCTCTCCATGACACGTGAGCTTGTTATTGTGGATGTGGTTTCTTGCAGGATTTTGAAAGGTATTGCAGACAAAGTTAGGTCTGTTTTGTAGCTGCTGCAGGGGCGGATCCACAGGCAGGACCAGGGGGGCACTGGGCCCTGCTGCTACCTGATGGGCTGATACCTGTCCTTTCAGTAGTCATTCAGGAACAACTTTCAAACTATATTAAATAATGTGTGGCTTTGAATCAAAGCCATAGAGCTGACAGTAAACAAGGACTGACTTAAATGTGCACCTTACAGAATGAACCGCGCATGGATGCTCGACATATAATCGGCCCTTTTGTGTGAATTGTGGCCCCCTTTAGGGCCCCTGATTTACAAAAATCCTGATGCTCAATATTTTGTGTCAAAATGAAGTATACATTTTAATTTGAAATAAAAAATTTACCACATGAACTGTTGATGTTCATTGTAACAGCAATGTTGGAAATGTAGAAATGCTTTGATTCTTAAATATTTCAACAAAGTGCCCACAACATATTTCTACACAAACATTTTTATTGGACTGTGTAAATTTCCCACCAAACTGTAGCGTGGTTCTGTAAAAGACTCTGACCTTTTTAGGATTTCTGTAACTGGTTACTGGTTGGCCTCAGGGGGATTTCATGGCAGGGGGCGAGATGTTTACTGTTGCCATGTTTCCAGTAACATTACAAGTGGCTCCGGATAAGACCGCTAGCCAAATGCCTGAGCTGTCAAAGTAAATAACTTTTCCATTTCAAAGAGCGCTATACCAATTAAAGGAAAAGAAGGATGGAGCAACAGAAAGGGAAGGGAAAAAGCCACAGAAAAGAAGTGGAGGAGGGAGGGCAGGATGGAGGGGGAGGCGGAGATGGAGGGGGAGGAGAGAGGGAGTGAAAGTCATTGCAATCTTGTCCGATTTCAAAAGAAAAGAGGCAGAGGTGGTATGGAAACAGGAAATCAATTGTTAGGGCCTTTTGATCCGGCTCTGTTTGTAACAAGACTGAACCTTGAAAACGTGCGTGCGTGTGTGTGTGTGTGTGTGTGTGTGTGTGTGTGTGTGTGTGTGTGTGTGTGTGTGTGTGTGTGTGTGTGTGTGTGTGTGTGTGTGTGTGTGTGTGTGTGTGTGTGCGTGTGTGTGTGTGTTTTTATGTAATGGAGAGAGAAAAAGACTGGAGACAGGAGCCTTGAATTAGGCTGACACACAGAAAGAGGTCAAGGGCAGAGGTACTTTCCCACTTCCACAATGTGACACCGATCAATTTGCAGGTTAGGAGTAAGGTCAGGGGTCAAGAGGATGCAGGTCGTGTGAGACGTATTGATGCTGAGTTCAATCTTTTTTTATTTTCTGATGATTACAGTATATTCGAATAAAAGCTCATCTGTTCTTCTGATGAGATTCAGAGAATTTTAGTTCTTAATGGATTTTCGAGTGTAAGGTTCCTTCAAAGTAAAGTTTCCACACACCGTGAGCAGGGATATGTACTTAAAGTATTTAAAATCATTGTGTGTAACTCGCCACCAAAGCATTCTAGGCTCCATTTAAACAACCCATGTCAAATTGTGAAATATGTTTGCTTTAGAATGACACATTTGGACAATACTTCAGTTCCTTGAAATCGGCTCCATTTAGAAGAAGCATATCATAATCTTATATCACAAAGGTCAGGTCAGCTTTTCCACATATATTCTGAAAAGAGGGGCTGCCTGCCACCACGAGACCGTCCAGCAGTCACGTTAATTATTGATGAGGGTCTCCTATGACCTAGACTATTGATTGAGCAAATTGCAGCCCCAGTTATTTTACAACCAGCATATCATGTGGCGACTGGAGTTGCATGTGTGCGTATACGTGTGTCTGTGCATTGTGTGTCGCTGTTTAAAAGTGAATGGGGGTATCGTGTTTCAGGCGTCATTGTGTAGAGAGCAGCTAGATATTGTGTTGTGCAACACAAAGGGGTGTAACCATTTCTCAATTTTACGGGTTTGGTTCAGACCTCGATTTATGACAGTTTGTAGCACTGATATTTTCTTAATTTTCTGGTGGGGTTTTTATGCATCTTGAGATAATTACGCGAGTCATGTGCCACATGCAATTGGAAAACAGTAAAATATGATTAATGTGTAATATTTACCCAATATACAGTTTGATAGAATAATAACTCATGATTAAACTAGAGTTATTGTGTTGTTGTGCATGGTTCCATCGTCCCATAATCACATTTCGAGATTGTGGACGTTTTTTATGTATTTTTGTGTTTGAGTGTGGCTAGGTCTGCAATTTTCTGTCCGAACCTGACCGAGCCTGAGAGAAAATTAACCGAGCCCGACAGGCAGTCTTCTTTGTTGTATCCAAACCCAACCCGAGCCTGATGTTTTCCATGATTACAGACAAATACAGCATAAATAATCAAGTAGACAGCCCAGCCAACGTGACCGAACCTGATCCAAACCAAATCATTGGAAATACTTTTCCCGAACCTGGTCCCTCCGGCTTGAGTTGGTAGTTGGGTTTTATGTGTGATTGCCCCCTGGTGGCTGGCTCCAGTACAGATAGTTTTTGTCATTTTAGCTTGATCTTATCACACTGATGAATGTTCAAGTGTTCATTCCTTTGATAAGTTTGGTTTTACTTACTTATTTGATGCTATGAATATATAATATGTCTTTCCATAATGGGGGGGGGGGGGGGGGGGTCATTCTTCTCTATATAAAGCTGTGATCACAAAGGACTAGTTACAGTGATTTTTCCTGGGGGAAACCTTCAGTTTATTCTCTTCAGCAAATATTTAATTTTCTCTGCATTTTTTTAAAGGCAGTGATGCTCTTGTGAAAACACACGCATCATTTAATTAATCACACATACACTGTCATCTCAAGAGGTGATATGTTTCCTCTCCTGCAGGACACACACACACACACACACACACACACACACACACACACACACACACACACACACACACACACACACACACACGTTACTGCCAGTGCACACACTGCTGCTGAATGTCAGTGTTACACATCCCGGTTCTGCTCTAGATGAGGAGTTAACCTCCTGCGAGCCAAATCTGATTTTGCCATCAGCCTCTGTCAGAGCTGCGTTTTATCCTGGCAGACACACAAGCAAGAAAAAGGACCTTTATTATCCATTTCCAGCTGTTATAAAAATATTTTTAAAGGCTGTGGTCATGGAAATACAACTTATCACTACTTTGTCGTGTGAAGAGCTCGTGCCGTAAGTGCAGCTTTGGTTATTAATTTTCACATTGAATGTTTACGAGATCCACTCTGAGCCTGATAAGTTTCACAGCTGTGTTATGCACTGAGAAGTACATGTACTTCTGACTTTCAAGGAGAAATATGGCTGTTTGTGGAGTGTTGACTTGTGAGAATCATTCATCCAAGTGTATAAAATGTTCAGTTCATCCAGCAGGTGCAAAGAGGTCCTGCTTAAAGGATAACCCTGGTGAGGTTCTTTCTTTTTTGTTAATACCAACAAATTGATCCAACTAACCAAGTATTTTTGATGGAGCCCAGATAGCGAATGGATGTGGGCCACTTCAGGTAATGATGCGGCACTTCTGGCCTTCTTGTGGCCCGACTTAAATGGATGTGGGCCTAAAGTGGCCTAAATGTGGCCCCATTATCCCCCAAAACAAATGTGGGACTTTTTTTGGCAAACGTGTGCTGCTCAAGGCAAAGTGTTATCTGGATGTGAACCTAAAGCGCCCTTTGTGGTAAATGGTGAATATCGCCCTTAAAGCATAAAACGAATTCGGGCCGCCTTTGGCACCTTTGGTTGAGATTGCAGTATTGCTCTGGCTTACTTGTGGCCCCAATCTGGCAAACAGTAGCAGACCCCCAAGTGCCACCATTCCACGCTGTATGTAGGCCGGATGATCGTGTGGCAGTGTGACAATCTGGGCCAAATCTGGGCCAAAAGAATGTTGCTATGTGGGAACCAAACACTGATGCAGCTCATTCCTCATTATGAACACATCAGTTAGCTTTACAGTTGCATGACATGTCCCCCTCATTACAATGAAAGTGTGCAATGTAGTCTAATAGTCGTGTATTCTCCATTTCCTCCCCTTCCTGTGAAGAACGTTTGCTAAAAACTGCAATGCCCAGCTTTTGAAGGAAATTATTTAGCTTTCTTTCAAAATGAAAATACAACTGTAGGCTATTTGTGACCCATTTGCAGTTTGTCTTCAATAGGAAACTAGAGCTGAGTGCTTCAGGCAGATACAGGAGGTCCACGCTTTATTATTCACTTTACTATCATTTTTAGATAAATCACTTACCTCGATGTTATCATTTGGTATTGAAAATTCTTGGCAACAAATATACTGTGCATATACCGTGTATATATCCATAATTGATTAGTTTCTAGTCCTGAATGAGAGCGATGCCTGGAGTTCGTACAAACTCCAGCTAAAGGGAAACAGATCCAGTTGGACCTGAGCCCAGTGGTTTAACGACTGTCCAATGCATACACTGACAGCATCTTTGTCTGGGGTTATAGAGGTGAACTGTTCTCTGTCAAAGTTATATATGAATGGAGGGATCAGATGAAGACTCACTCAGTCACTGGAATGAGATCAATATCATAAACGTTCCTCTGTTAATCCACATTTCTGTTTTATGCTGACCTAGCGGTTATCTCGCCGCCTCTTTCACCCCATTGGCTGGGGGCGCTGGCTGTCACCTCTAATTTCCTGGTGTGTCCTCCAATCAGGGTGGTCTGTTCTGTGTGTGTCAGCACAGTGTTGTGGTTGTCGTTCCATCAGTGGGATCATACAGGGCTGTTTAAAGCCCGCTTCACATTCTATTACTCTCACACGCACGCTCACGTACACAATGCGGAGTGGAGCAGCTATAGTGGAGTATTTAGTGCAGCGTGGGGACCTTGGTGTGCCAGTGTCAGTGATGGATAGGGCAGTAGTATCGGCAGTGTTGGCTCGTGCAGGAGTGTGCTGCCCACCACTGGGATCTGTCAGAGCTGTTCTGCTGAGCCCACACATTCTGCTGGGCTGCCGCGTAGCTGCGAGACATTTTTTTTAAATCGTGTGTGTGTGTGTGTGTGTGTGTGTGTGTGTGTGTGTGTGTGTGTGTGTGTGTGTGTGTGTGTGTGTGTGTGTGTGTGTGTGTGTGTGTGTGTGTGTGTGAGAGAGAGGTTTTGTGCAACAGTTTCAGATTCCTGTACATTTTCATATTGCATGATGATCAGTCGTCCAGATGCTAATAAATATTGAATTATTTCAAATACAACTGAAGTCTGCTTTTGTCAGTTGGAAGCATGTGATTTGAAGTGAAATGCCATATTGACTGAATACTGACATTCTGTCACACTTGTAAAATACTGGCTTTAATCCTCTGATCTTTGTTATTACCTCCTTAGCTGATAATTAGCAGGATTATGCAAAAACTACTGAACACATTTTTTCACTTTTATTCACATGGCAAGATAGGGAGTTATTGCAAGTAATTACTGTTACCATAGACTGTATATAAAGATGGACACTGTCTCCACTTCTTCCCATTATCCAGAAATGAAGCCAACATATATGAAAACGCAGGGATTATGACCTATGACCACTATTATAATAGAAAAGGCATTTATGGACTTAAGTGTTTATCAAAAGTAGATTAGATAAAAAGGGATTGAACCTGTGATACAGCAGAAGAAAAAGAGCAGTTGGAACTAAATGGAAAGAGAAATTAATTCAGGAGTGAAAAACATGAAGAAAGTATTTTCTCTCCTCATCCCCTGCTCCTTGATCTTCCCCCTCGCAGAGACACACAAACACAGACACTTATTCGATGTGCGACGCATAGGTGGAGTGTCACCCTGCTCGCACAGATTGCAACAGATTTGTGGTGAGTAGGAGTTAAAAGAGCTGCTGAGTGCAGATTTAATACCACAGATATTTAAAGAGAACAGCCCTTTTATCTGAGGGGACAATTTGCATTATTCATGCTGTGCCTTCTGAGGGATGGAGAGAGAGAGAAATAGAGACAAAGAGATTCCAGAGAATTATTGTTTTTTACCGGCAGTCGATGGATTCTTGTTACACGGACAGCAGATTTACACTCAGGCCTCTTCTTGCGGTCTGTGTGTGTATGTGTGTGAGAGTGAGTGATTGAATACCACCCATATTTCTTCCCTTTCTCGCGCTCATTGTAGGTGCTTTGAAGAGAGATGCAGCTATTAGGTGGCTGTCGATGTGCTGCCTCAGCGCGATGCTCATGTATCCGTCTGTGTCCCTTTGTCTCCAGTGTGCAGGGCGGGCTTCTACAAGTCGACGCTCGGGAACATGGAGTGTTCCAAGTGTCCACCTCACAGCGTCTCCCACCACGAGGGGTCGTTGCACTGCGGCTGCGAGAAGAACTACTTCCGCGCGGAGGGCGACCCCGCCGCCATGGCCTGCACCCGTAAGTATGAGCGTGCATGTGCCCATGTGTGATCGCATTGTGATTATCAATTGATGAAACTTTATTGATATATCATCTTTCAAACTCATACAAAGCATTTCAAAGTGGTTTACAGGTGATTAACAAAACAAAGGATGTTGAGTATAAAAACATTCAGATTTAGACTAATGAATACCAAAGCAATCAATGATAGAAAAGACATTAATAAAAGTAAGTTAAGATAAAAAAATATACATAATTAAAGCTAAAATTTAATTAACAATTATCAAACTAATTAATATAGATAATAAGACCATAACAATATAAGCCACGACACAAAAGCCAGACTAAATAGCTGGGTTTTTAATTTACGTTATATAACATAACCTTATTGTGTTGCACATGAAGCTGCATGACAGTAAAGATACTAAAATACACTACCTTCAGTTTTACCCTGAGGCTTTTGTATCCAGAAGAAAAACATCTAACAGTGTATAATCCTATTGTGCAGGATCTCATTCACAGTTGGTTTCAACATACATAATACAATTGAAGACAGTTTTCATGTGAAATAGCTTAATAATAGACAAAGAGGGTTAACATTCCTTATTTATTTTAAGGTCACTGAAGCGATGGCTGCCCGGGAACTCTTTATCACTTTTCCTACTCCCTACACGATTCCCCTTTGTCTCCATCTGATGCAAATGGTTTGCAGATGCAGATGCCTCCTGCAATCCGTCCAAGATGCATCCCCCCGTAAAACTATAAATCACTGCAGTCCCTGATGTCAGATTATGGATACATCCGTTACTAAAGGGGCTAGGGAGGAAAAAGAAAAAAAAATGTCTTTGACTGTGCGAAGAACAGTCGAAAAATACAAATCGACGCCCACAGCCATCGACAGAATCCTAATTAGAAAGACAGTCGTGGCAGGTCCCTGTCGTGATAATCTCCAAACCATCTTGTCAACGAGGCACATTTCCCCTCATTGGGACAGATTGA
This sequence comes from Hippoglossus hippoglossus, assembly GCF_009819705.1. Classification (NCBI taxonomy): domain Eukaryota; kingdom Metazoa; phylum Chordata; class Actinopteri; order Pleuronectiformes; family Pleuronectidae; genus Hippoglossus; species Hippoglossus hippoglossus. The sequence goes on along the minus strand of NC_047171.1, from coordinate 8,929,847 downwards.
GCGACGCACGGGCTGCAAATGAATAGATAAGTTGTTAGAAGATAATGATCATGATTATCTCAGAGGAGGGATTTCACTGTTCGCGGTGTGACAGAGGTTGTTTAGAGTTGACTGGATATTTTGGCAGGGAAAAATCTATAAGGCCAGGGAAATGAGAACACTAAAGTCAGAGAAAATGAAAAATGCGTTTTATCCACGATGGGTTTCCTGCTGCATTTATCACGAGGCGTTCCTTTTAACAGCTGTCTTAACAGTGGATAAAGTTTGTCTGCTCCCCAAGAATTCATTTCCAGCAATTAAAACTGCATTAATGCATTCCCCTACTTCCCACAGCACCGCCTCCAAATGATCACAAAAATGTACAAAACGTCCTGGTCCGCCCCGCTGATCGCCGCCATTACCGCGCCTCCCTAAAGACAATCAGTGCTTCTTTCGAAATGTAACGTTTCAGTGTCTGCAGAGATCTCCGGTGATAAGCAGGAGGCTGGAAATTGTCAATTACCTAAAGTCCCCTTTGTGTGCAAATGGAGATTACGGCTGCGTCCACGTCACACGTTACTCTCAGTGTCTATGCGGTATTTTGACAGTTGGAATGAGTTGGTGATTGGCTGCATGTGGACGTGTGCATGCATCTGCAGTGCAGGTAATATCTGATGTGGATTACAGGTCCCGAAACTTTGATGTGATCAGTGGTGGTAGATGTGTGTTCGAGCCAGACGACTGTCAGGGGGAGATTACCATGAAAGAAAAATGCACTCGCTCCTAACAGTTCACAGATTGTGGTTGACATGTGGATTTCCTTAATATTAGATATATATATATAGTCCATAATTTAATACACGGTTTCTTCTGAAGAGGCTTTTCCCGATGTGCGCCTATCAAAGGAAGGAAAACGAGACAACACTGATCTTGATCTTAACATTATTTTTGATGTGTGTTACTCAACTGGAATGCTGATGTTGAGTAAATGGTTAAGAAAGATGTAATGATTACCAGGAGGTGGGTTTTTTCCTGAGTGTGCTTCAGATCAGATGCTTGTTCTGAATCAAATCTTATCTTGACAGCAACAGGACGTCAGATTCTTCTCCTTGATTCGGGAATTTCTGATGTGGTTGAGAGAAATATAGAAAATCAACAGGCAAATGTGTGTTTTCTTGAGGTTGTTTTGTGATTATACTGTTTTCCTCTCCGGTGTGCCAAACATTTTATGATTCTCACGCAGTGAAATATGTCATGTGTGCTTAATGCTGCCAACTAAATCCCAGGATCTGCAGTTTATTTGTAAAGCACATTGACCGTCTGTCACATTGACCATGAGCAGCATTGAGAGAAATCCTTCCTGCATCAGTAGCCGTTAACATATCCATAAAGATTTTACAATCCTCTGTTGGCAAGATTGGTGAGTGCCATCCTGTTAAAAATTAACAAATTGCCCTCTGCGTTTACTGCCTTAGTTAAAGATTTCTTCTAAAGCAGTCTTGAATTAAGATTTGTTCAAATTGAGACTTGTGTGTTTTTCTTTTGATTTCTCTCCGACACAAACACAGTCAAAGAATGTGATGCTGATCACAAAGGATGGGAGCTGGGCATAGTTTGGGAGTGAAGTAATTTCTTGTCAAGTCAAACAAACTAGACAAAGCACTTTATCTCAACGCACAATTCAGTAAGAGCGTCTCACTCTCTTTCCCTCCGACTCCTGCTCAACTTCTCAGCACAGCTATTTGGCAGTTTTGTTTCGTCCTCTATGTAATTACAGTCATAGCTTTGATATAAAAATCTGGAAATATTCAGAGGGATCTGTTTGTAATTTTTACTTTTATATGTTGGTCTGACTTTGACAGAGCCTCTTTTCTTTTCTGGAAGAGGATGTCATTTTCTTACTGATCCAAAAAGAGAGGGAGAACGAGTCATATTTTCTGTTACTGTACATATCCAGACTCATTATCTCAACCCTGATATTACCATAATCAAACCAGGATGACAGGGTTGGGTTTACATTGTGCAGCATTCAGTAGGACACATTTTTCAATGCAAATCTCCAAGTAGGTACACTACTTTTGTATTTACAAGCGACTGTTATTTCCTTTCTATGGTTCTACTATTTACCATTCTACCCTCCCATCCAATACCACTCTCTCCTCCTATGCATCAAATCACCATCTCATTTTCTCAGCCGCCTCTCACCACATGTTCCTCTCTGCTCTGTCTACCAGGTCCTCCTTCAGCTCCTCGTAACGTGATCTCCTCCATCAACGAGACGTCGGTCATCCTGGACTGGAGCTGGCCAGAGGACGCCGGTGGCCGCAGGGACGTCACCTTCACTGTTCTCTGCAAACGCTGCCGTGCTGTCGCGGCCAATGGCAGCAACGGCGGAACCATGCGCTGCGAGCCATGTCGTAGCAACGTTCGCTTTCTGCCGAGAGCCACGGGCCTCCACAACACCACGGTGACGGTGGGCGACCTGCTCGCTCACACAAACTACACATTTGAGATTGAGGCGCAGAACGGGGTTTCACCTTCGGCACCCAAGATGAGGCAGTACGCCGCTGTCACGATCACCACCAACCAAGCTGGTAAGATGTCTAAAAGTTCATGTAATAGTACATAATACTTCAATCAATACACCAGGTGATTTTACCAAGTAAACTATTTAAATGGCTCATTTAAGTAAAAAAATTATACTCTTTTGCATTTGAGGCCTTGGTGCGCTGGAAAGTCTGTATCAAGACAAACTGAACTATGATACAAACTTCTTGTTATTAAGTTTTTATATTGAAATAGTGACGAAAAAATAAGAGCAAAATGTGCATATATCAAATCTCTTTCATAAATGGAGCACCTCATGGCTCATGGTTGGCATCTCAACCCTGAGTCCAGTTGAGGACCCCTGTTGCATCTCTCTCCCCCTTCTTGTGCCTGGACAATCTCCTGCTGCCTCCTTCATATGTGAAAAGATTATGAAAGATTACACATGCATGAAAAAAGGCTTTTTCATATATCAGCCCTGGACATTTACAAGCCGATCCCAGGCCACTAATCTCTGGTTTAACGACCGGGATCGAATGTCTTCTTCCTTCATGCAAAGTAAAAAAAAAAACTCATCTTTTTAACTGACACTTTTAATGCGAAGATGGGCTTCTGAAACACCCATCCAACTTTTATACAAATATCTGTCCACACATTCAGTCCTCGAAAGAATCCGAAAGGCAGAGGGAAGTGGTGATGTGAAATTCCAAGAGTGAAATAAATCTCGCTGCAAAAGAAAAGAGCCAAACCTCAGAAATACCTGACTCCAGCAAGGAATTTGCAAAAAAGTCTCTCCGTAGTTCATCAGTTCATTCCATCTCCCTTCATCTTCTCTTACACAGTTTTACTTTGTGTTTGTTCTTGTGTGTCGGCAGCTCACCATTTTCTTCTGTTTACTTCTCAATCATTATCTCTACCTTTGGTCTTCTTTTTCCATTTCTCCCTTTGCTTGGACACAGGCCCCATTATTTCCACCCGATACTGTCCAAACCCAAACAACAGCCATTCTCTCTTCGTGTGTCTGCACATTTTCTTTGTAGGACTCGATGTTGGAAGGGGATTTAGCACTTGGAAGGGGGTTTATTGAGCAAAGTGAACAGATGTAGGGTTCACTCCCATGAGTTGTCAACAGCGAGGTCAGACTTACACAATCCATCACTTCAATGATGATAGGCACATGGCAAGAACGTGTCTCTGGCTCCATATTTGTTCTGATTTGAATGCGATCGTGTGACCCTGATGCTTACTTCATTTCCATCCCGCCTCTCTGATTCTAATCAGAGATAAATCAGTAAAGCATTTTCAGAAATCAAGAAAAGCCAAAGAGAATTAATCACTCAAAAAAAATCCCAGAACCGAACCTAATATACTGACTATTAAAAATGTAAAGAGGTTCAAACTCCATTCGTTATACTTCAAGTGTTGCTGGAGTTTTGACAGTTCTGTTCCTTCTCCATGCACCTTGGAAGGAGGTGAAGTTGTGCCAGACACCTCTTCTCTCTCTGCCTCTATATTAGAACAGTGTCACAGAAGTGTTCAGTCATCAGAATAACGTTGCTCTCTAAAGGGTGAGCTTAACAAAACTAGTGCAGCTAGAAGTGGGAGGAAGAAGTTAAAGTCTCAACTTTCTCACAGATCACAGATTCCTCAAATTTACTTTTCTCATTTTTTGCTGAGTTTGCCCTTCATATATGAAGATGTGAGATTGTCCGGGTCAGACGCGTTCACAACAACAAGAAAATGTCAGGAACATTCAGGGGAGGGGTTGGGTCTCTGAAGAGCGCAGGAGGAAGGAAGTGACGCTTAAAGTCAGCTGCTGAATGTGCTTTAGTTTACAGCACATCGACATTGTCCCTTTATGGCTGAAAGCTCTCAAATCTCCTTGTCTTTCCATATTGACATCTTAGTCTGTGTCTTCTTTGTGTATGGCATCGACACGCCCACTTGCTCACAACACTTTCCTGCTCACATGGGCTCACTTGGACATTATCTAGAGTTTTTACTCGAGGGCTTGTCAGAAAAGTTCCAGAAGATGTCAGTAGCAACAGACTTGAAACATTTGTGTTCTCACAGACAGCATCATGTTGCTCTAATTAAGTGGAAGACGATGAAGGATGCACGCACTTCATCATACATTTGTCAACCCCACCAAAGACGAAACCTGTCATGTGAAGACTATGCAAATTGTGAGAGGTTGCGTGTACACACAAACAGATGTCTGCTGTGTTTACACTGGTGTCACCGATGGGCTGTATCGCAAGTGACAGGGACCAGACATGACCTCTTTAAAGTGACAAGACGAGAACGAGTCGTAAATATAGATGACGTGTGTGTGTGTGTGTGTGTGTGTTCATATATATATAAAATGTCACGTGTCAGGGCTCATTTTGTCTTGTGAGTAGAAACGTCAATGTGGATTAAAAGTGTTTCAAATTGAAACAGTTGAAAATGTAAAAACAAAAGACAACACTAAGTTTTTCCCAAAGTCTGCTGTGAGTCAGAATCATGATCTGTGTGTGATTAGGCATCGTAACTGAATATATCTATAAGACCTGAAGACAGCTTATCAACACTAAGAGGCCTGCGTGTGCTCAGAATATTGCAAACCATCTGTATTGCTTGGATCTCGGCCTTTCCATATCATAGATCAGTCACACACACGCAATCACACACACACACATTGAAGCACAAAAAAACATTAGAACCCACCTCTGTAACCACACACGATCACAGTCCTCTCTCTGACAAATATCTGTAGCCTGCAGCTGCACACTCTCCATCAGCCCTGAGAGTTTACAAGGATTAGGTATGTCAGTGTGCGAGCCCCACCCAACTTTGCACATTCTCTCTCTCTCTCGCTCCCTCACACACTCGCTCACACATGCAGGTACCGATGGCAAAGCTTGTAAAAGCTGGATTAAGTATTTCCCTGGGAAGGAGTGCTGTGTCCTGGCACCGCTGTCAAGGTGCTGTCAGATAGCGCCCCTCCACCCTCCTCCTCTGCCCTCCGCTCTTTGTCATAACCACGCTAACAAGCAGATAACAGTGTTTTACATTTAAGAGTGGTGGTCTAATATCAACCGGCTGAGCTGGAGCTGGACTTGGCAGAGGAGAGCTTGTGAGGAGAAAAAACGCAGCCACATGCGATGCAGGCAGCCGCACATCTCTACTCTCACCTGCTTTCACCTGCTTATTGTCGGGTTTACAGTGACCATGTAGAGAGAGAGAGGAGCATTCGTCTAGTTTCTGCCACCTCATCAATATTTTATCTCACGTATCAATAATGTATTCCCCACAAAGTCTGGAGGTGGTGATGGTCAATAGCTGTGAAGTCCAAGAATATGAAAGATGGGAAAGATGCTCAACAGAAGATTGAGTAGAAATTGAGTTTTGACATATTTTTGTATAAGCTAGTCTGTAATTCAATCATTATCATAAATGGATCATGTATTAATATTACATAAACAGTAGTTCCATTGTTCCAACATCACTCTCCAATAGTCCACCAGTGTTGTATTGGAGAAATAGATGCGCTCCAACAGCTGCATCATGCCCCTCACGTCACAGGTGAATGACGCTGAAGGCCAGTTTTTAAGGGCGTTATGGGCCTGGTATACTGCATCAGTTTTACAGTCAAACTACGGACAGAGAGGAGAGAGAGAGAGTGACAGCAAGTGAAGCGCTCGCCAATAGACATGCACAGAGAGAGAGGGGGGGGTGGGGTGGGAGGCAAGAAGAAGGAACGGGAGGAGGAGAGGAACTTGAAGCTGCCTCCGAGCGGCCCAGACACAGTAAATCATTACCACCATAAACCACAGAGCCAATAAAAAGCACAGCCTCACCCGGCTATCAGAACCAGAGGGAGAGGAGGAGGAGAGGAGGAGCAGGGGGTATAGAAACAGATTCTCCCCATCTGGATTCATTACAGAAGAAAAAATAACTTCCCGCGGAAATACGCACACGGGTGTATGCAGGAAAAAGTCACAAAAAACACACACGCACAGACGCACCACGCAGCCATATAATCACAATCAAGAAAGGCTCGAACATTTCAAACACAAACATGTTTTTTCCTGTGGTCTAATAAAATTAAAAGTCGATGCCTCAGATGCCGGGTTGGCCCCGGAGCTGCCTGGCAATTAGAGAGCAGTAAAAAAGGGAAATGAGAAAGGGAGTGAAGAGCGAGAGACAGAACGGAGGGAGGGGTACCGGGCTTGATAGAGGGAGGGATGTGCTGAATTACTAGATTGGGACCATGTGAACTCCCCGAGGCTAAGCAACGCATGGATGAAGGATTGGCGAGGAAGATGGGCGAGGGAGAGCGCACCAAACCGAAAGGGATGGGGACAGCGGAGAGAGAGAGAGATAGCGAGAGAGAGAGAGAAGGAATGGGAGACGGCGTGAAGGGTTTCAAATTGAAAAGAAAGCACTTTTTCAAAATGCAGTGGAACAATGGTCACTACAGTAGCAGACGAACCACTGATCTCTGTGGAGAAATTGCTTCTTAGGGAATAAAATCAGGAACTGTGTGAAACTGACTGAATGAATGAATGAATGAATGAATGAATGAATGGGAGTTTCATATTCTCACCAGTTCTACACAGAGTTAAGGTGCTAACCAAGCACAGCCTTGTTTTCTTTTATTTTAATGAAATTGGCCAGTGATTCCTGCCAGAGATTACCGCTCAAATTTGACCTGGCAGACTTTACTGTGCCGGTTATTACTGCTTATACACTATTCTAAAAACTATAGCCCAACATAATTCATTCATACGTGTAATATGCTTGAGTAAAAATATGAGTATTCTGGAAAATGGATATTTGTTCATGTCAGGTAAACATGTGATTACTTTCATGTGGTTTTTGAAGGTCTCTCAGGAGACAGAAGTGGATAAATATCAGTATAGAAAAAGAAAAGATGGAGTGTGGAGGTGACAATGTTACAAATAAAGGGATAGTTCAGGTTCAAACACTTCACCCATCCCTCCATCGGCAGAGCGGTGGGCAGATAATGAGTGAATTAAAAAATTTTCGGTGAACTATCACTTTAAGACTTTTCAGTTCTCTCCACAGACCTTGGTCCAAACCAATGTACCAAAAGGTGTCCAGGCCAAAAGAGGCGGTCTCAGTCCGGATTAAACTAAACTATGTTTAGGTTAGGACACATTAGGACACATGTCTATGTCTCACAAAAGTCTTTAGTTTGCTCCATGGATGTAACAAAGATTTGAACATTCAGGTGTTAAAACTGGATTCACACATTTCTTTTCTTTTGATGACTTGAAGCTGAAGCCTCTGGCCTGAGCACTGATCGCTGTGTTGCTCAAACAGTGGTGAAGTGCAGACATCTCTGACTCTGTGTGAGTGTATGTAGACTCGAGCCAGTGTTTGCATTAGTGCACATTGTCTCTCGTCCCAAGCAGCAGCCCTGGCCCACAGTCTTTAATGTGGCCCCACTGGGCTTCAGCTAAATAAATTAGGCTTACAGGAACCATAGACAATTGCCAGGATGCAACACCGGGGCCTGAACTTCCACTGAACCTCGGTATAAAGGAGCTCACACTCTCTCTCCCTCCCTCTCTCTGTGTCTCTCGTCCAGCTCCATCTCCGGTAACAGTGATCAGAAAGGAAAAGACGTCTCGAAACAGTGTGTCTCTGTCCTGGCAGGAACCAGAACGACCCAACGGCATCATCCTGGACTATGAGATCAAATACTACGAAAAGGTTGGTGCAGAATATATCACTCATCAAATGTGTATGTGCCTTTGAGCAAGGCAGCATCATAACCTGCACATATAAAAGGAATAGTTCAACAAGTTTGATGAGAAGGCTGCACTATATGTCTTGTTTATATATAAGGCTACTGCCAGTATTTTTTACCACATATAACACGTCAATTAGTGAGCTTTAGACTTGTTGTGTTTGGACAGAGCAACGCTAGCTGTTCTCACCCGTGGATATTTATTAAGAAGAACCAGATACTTTGTTCCAAAGTTGGTGATGCATTTGTTCCTATGAAAATTGCTCAACGGCTGAAAGAGTCTTGGCAGGCTTCCTACGGTTTTTGGGTCTCGAGCCCATAGCAGGTGCTCAGCTGGAGTCCTTCCCCAGCTGAGCCAGGTGAGAGCGCACACGTCCAAAGTTTCCTCTGGCCGAGCAGTCTCACTTCCTGTCGCCACGTGAATGCGATAAAATAGTGGAAATCTTTTCATCAAACTCTTGCCAGATAAAAAAAAAAGAGAATATTCTTTACTACTTTAAGATCAGAGTTGGTTTTTTTTGTTTTCCATGTGTTTAATGTTTGAAGCCAAAAGTCACACTACAACAACACATGGTGATACACTGGATTAGAAAAATGATCAACTCTGCTCAAGTGTGACGAGTTTGGGCTTCAGTTAAAACGTATTCGGTTGGAAAGGGGGTTTCTCACTTTCAGATGCCAGGACATAGTGGTCTGATGCCTCTTTTATGGGTTCACTGTTAAAAAAGCCCACGTTACTTAGTTATTGGGGCTCGCTTGAGTACGGATAAGTATGTCAGTCTGAGAATGGAATTAATTTAACTGGTGTAATAAAAAAATCGTATCTACTATTTTTTCTTACTTCCAAAAGCCTCACATCATATTTTTCTCGATCTTTTTTCCGTTTTTATTTTGTGTCCTCCTATTTCTTATTTCCTTTCCTATTATCCTCCTCTCTCTCCTCGCTGCTCTTCTTTTTCTCCCCTTGTATATCTTCCTGCATCCATTCCTCTGCCCCTGCCCTCCGTCCCTTTGTTTTTTTTACCTCTCATCTCCCCTCTCCACCTCTCCCTCTATCTTTCATCCTGTCCTCCTCTCCCCTCTCCTCCTTAATGGAGACAAGTTTTATGGCAGACAGTAAATGCGTCTGTGGGGTCTCTCATTCCTCTGTGAGGGAAATTAGTGCAGAACGAATTACACTGGCTTTCAGCACCAACGCTGTGCTATGGCTGACATTTGATGGTGAAATTAGCCGTGGATGCAAGTTTAATCACACTGGCAGATTCTGTGTGTGTGTGTGTGTGTGCGTGTGTGTGTGTATGTATGTGTGTCCAGGATCACAGTTTGCTTGAATGCCAACAGTGGCCCCTAATCTCTTGATTAGTAGGCCGACAGAAGCTGTTTCCTCTCTAAACTCTGTTCCCTGCTCAGCCATCCTTACCTAAGATGTTAAAACAAGGCCGGAAAACAGCGACAGGAGAAGTTAATGGCTGATACCAGGTCAGAACTCACTTGCAGGTCTAATTCTCAAGTCGCACGCACACACACACATGCTCACCCATCACGATTGTGTATCAATTCATAGAGTCTCAAAACGCTGGGCATTTGTACCGATCCCTGTTAATCACATCACATCTCTCAGGAATTAATGGAGACACACAGAGAGAGACACACAAACACTCACACACACACACACACAAACCAGGTTCCCAGACGATTCTCCACAGCAGCCATACATACCCAGGGATTTCAAACCCCGGACAAAGGGCTCTTCCATGCAGAAGAATAAACTGGGACAACCAGGGGAGACCCCCATCCCAACCCAGGGCAGAGGCCTCTTCGTGTGGCAGGCAGAGGGACGCTGTCGGCCTCTGGCATGCCAACGATCAAGGCCATAGGAGGACAAGAGTTTGAGACCACACCATTACTCACTTATGAGACAGGGAGAGACTTCCATATCCACACGCAGGCATAATTGCAAGCACACACGAGCAGGAGGGTGAAACTGTGCACAGACCGACCAAGATTAAAAGACAGAGCTTTTAGTAAGATGTTCAGATTTGCAGCATCAGCAAGGCTAAGCTTTTCTGTGTTTGCGGTTTTCTCCGTCTGTATTTACACAAGTTCAACACACACATACACAGTGTGTATTATCACGTAACCCAATCGCAATTTACCAATAACTCGAGCTCCTCTTAAAGTAGAAAAGGGAATATTTTGCCAACAACCACACAACATCACTCAATTAAAAGTACTTTCATCGTAGATGGAAAACTCAGAGGACTACTTTTTTTTTTCTGCGGATGCATCTCAGTATTGAGTAAAAAGCAGGAGTAACAAACATATTTAGGGGGACATTTTAAAAGTTGAGAACAATAATATTCTTTAGTAATTTTCTAGCAAATCTTCAACTCGATGATTGATTGTAGTTTTCAGCCAGCAATGCAAACCCAGATGTCTGTGCACGTAGTCTGTTGAGCTTTTAGAGGCCACATGATTATGCCCGAAAAAATTAGAGTATTAAAAAGTTAGCATCATGAATAACATGTCATGGCAGCCATTGTTTGTAAGTTCTTTAAACACTGAAATAGTTTCCATTGAAAGCAGGAAGTTGGTTTATTATACCACAGAACTCTGAGTGAATGCACATGGAACTAGAGTGGCACTCAGTAAAGTGCATACCTCCTCTTATGAAACCACTTTTAAATTCCCTCGATCCGGATTTCTATTTAGATCTGCACCTAAGTGCATTTACTCATAAATATCAGTACCTTAAACATGCCTGATTATTTTTCTTCAATAATATCCATGAATTATTCTCTGGGAAATCAACCAAAATGTTGAAAAATCTAAATCTGACAATGAAAAAAACCTTGATCCCCATCAAAATTGAATGTAGTTCTTTCTTGGGTCATGCCCCACCCCTCTCCTACTTATCATGGAAAATAATAGAACATGATAGAAATAGTACAGTGACTCAAATAGAGGAATGTAAGATATGTTACAATAAGGTCACTGCACAGTTACTAAAAACCCTCTAAACTATTCCCTAAATGGATATGGTGGGTTCTGATGTTATAAAACTAAATCAGTATTACCATATTTTTTTTATACTTAAGTTCCTGTTAATACCACTTCTACATATTATATTTTCCATTCAGCCTTGTTAGGAATGCATTTCAGCAGGAGCTGTTAAGAAATACTGATTTGGCTTTTTTAGTTTTTTCTTGGAGGTTGATGGATGTATGTGCGGGGCTGAAATTTTGCAGATGTCTACTGAAGTTGTGCTTCTGTTAACTATGAGGAGGTTCATGATATCAGTAGCCGGGATGGGACGTGCCAGGAAAACCCACTGCAGCTCTTTTTCTTTTCTAAATGAAACCCACCTAACCATGTGTTTTGGCTCCGACTTTGCCCACACAGCTCTTTTCCGCCAGCGCATACCGCCATGCCACACGGTCATGAAACCAAAGGCCCGAGTGTCTAAACTGTTCGGGCTGTGCACTTCCTACGCGTCCTATATATGGGAATTCTTGTAGGGCACGTTTGCTTATATTCCTGGGAACTCCCAACCAGAAAAGATTCCTAGAAGAAGAAGAAGAAGAAGAAGAAGAAGAAGAAGAAGAAGAAGAAGAAGAAGAAGAAGAAGAAGAAGAAGAAGAGAGGTGCTTCATCTCTGAAAATCCCAGGCCAACTGTACGATCTTCTAAAGGTTAAAGGTTGCTATGCAGCCGATAAGGCATTGAAGAGCACTTGGAATGCACTTTAGATTGTTTTTGCATGTTTTATCTCCTTAATCTAAAAAGCAGAGAGAGAGAGAGAGAGAGAGAGAGAGAGAGAGAGAGAGAGAGAGAGAGAGAGAGAGAGAGAGAGCTTTAATTCGGGCTGTTTATTTAGTCTTACATGGAAGGAATGCTGGCTGAAACACTGTATTTACAAGACTTCTGCTGCACATCTCCTGTTTGTGGGTCCGTGTGCGTTTTCATCTGTGACTGTGTGTGAATGTGTGTGTAATACAAGCTATAATTTTCTACAGCCTTGTTTACGTTATCAAAGCAGAACGCAGCGCAGAGGCCATATTAAATTCTAGCCGTGTGCTGGCGGGACACACACACACACACACACACACACACACACACACACACACAATGGGATATTCCACAATCACACGGCTTGTCGGGCTGCAGCATTCGTAGAGCAGAGGTGTCTGACCCCGTGTGTCGCTCTCCGTGTCTCTGTATCCCCCTCGCACACAAATACTTGTGCCGTAACACCTGTGTGCGATTTTCAGGGGGCTCGCACACCGTCCTGTGCGCCGGACTGCAACAAGTCCCAAGCAGTTTTATAGTTGCGCTGAGGAGTTGTCTCAGAGCAGGTCTGGTGTATCGGTTACCTCCTCACACACATACCAGTTTTAAAAAAGCTTTGTGCGCCATAAAACTCTGATCCACTCCATTAGTGGGCGTGAAGTTTCTCTTGGACGCTGCCTGTGCATGTGTGCATGTCCGTGAGTGTTTATGCCGTAGCCTTTAACAATGAGCGCCTGTTAATAACCGGGGGTCTATAAAATCAGGATTTCACTCTGCCCGGACATGGCACACATCGGCCTTGAATGGTTTTTATGAGCTTTGGCTGTGTTGCAAAACATGTAGCTCATTTTTAGGATTGTTGGAGTCATCCCTAGTAGGTTGCCTGAAAGATTTAAGATCAGCCTTGCCCTATTTTTTCTCCTGTTTGACAGTTGGTTTCATAGCACTGAGTGTAGCATTAATACGACTGCAGGCCTGGAGGGCACGGACGGGCCCGGCAGATTTAGCTGTGGACAGTTCAAATGGGCTGTGAGGCTCAGACAGAGGAACGTGACATTTGTTGACATTTGTGTTCAAGACATAAATTAGCCTCTAAATGGTTTTATCCCCCTGCAGATTCATCTCACACAGCTCAGCAGTAACAGTGTCACATCTTTATTTTATTTTATTTCATTTTATTTCATGTTATTTGATGTGCCAGTGCTACATTATGTTACCCAATCCATCACAATGTGAATCTTCTTGGCAGTGATCGGTTGCCTTGATCTATGTATTCAAATGTATTCATTTATTACGATTAACATTCCTTTCAGCACATTTCAAATCCATGTTGATTGAAATTGTTCTCTTACACTTATAGAAAATAAAAAAATGTAAATAAATCATACATATATTGAAGTATATCCATACATTTTTTTTGCAGTATTGTGTATAATGAAATGTTTATTAAATAAATGGTGTGTAATTCACCAACTAGTGTTTAATTTGCAGTAAATATGCAGGAGCTGATCCAGGGGCGGGGCTGGGGGGCACTGACCCCAGCTGAAATCTGATTGGCCCCTGAAGGGCCTAATAGTTTTTTGTTTTTTTTCATAAACTAATCACTCACTAGCAATACTAACTAAATATTAGAGTTTACACAATGTGCTTGAACAAGGAACAATTTTCAAAATATATTCAATGATGCTATAGAGTCAACAGTAAACAAGGAATGACTAACATGTTACTGAATCACGGATTTTGCTTTACGGCCCCTGATTTAAAAAAAATCCAAGTCCCTCCACTTTAAATATGCAAAATTATTTTGACTATTAGCTTCTCTAGTTTAATTTCTGTTTAATCTATCAAATGTACTTCTCAAGCAGATGCTACTTTACAACAATATATATTCAAAATCCCAACAACATGACCTGATTGGTTCCTCCTATTTTTCCAACTGAAAACTCGTCGGGCTACTTTCTGTCTGCTCTCCTCTGCATCGACCTACTGCCCTCTCGTCTGTTCTGCTGCTTTTTCCTCCTTCCACATCTGGAAGCAATGTGCCAAATGCAGACCTGGTGTGTAAATCCTGCTGTTGCTTTATCAGTGGAGATCAGTAGGAGAGAAGTCATAAAATATAAAGGGCATAACTCATCAGATTGGGAGAGAGAGCTGCCAAACGGGCTGGTGGTGTTGATGTGTGTAAGTGTGTGCGTAAGTGTGTGTGTGGGTGTGGTATATTCAATGATTGTCCCAAAATTAAATATTTTTATTCTAGACAGCTTTTTTCAAAAATATATAATCCCTTTCTTTGTCCGTCTTCGTCTTTGTCCTTCTTGTCTTACAGGAGGAGCATGAGACCAGCTACACCATCCTCCGTGCACGCGGCTGTAATGTGTCTTTAAACGGGCTGAAGCCCAGCACCGCCTACCTGCTGCAGATCCGAGCTCGCACCGCCGCAGGATACGGAGCCAGCAGCCCCAGCTTCCAGTTCGAGACCAGCCCTGACTGTAAGCTCAGAACACATATATACTGCGGCATATTGAAAATATGTTGGGTTTGCCGATTAGATGTGAGGCCAATGCTTGTCCTTTTATATAAAATATCTAATAAAGAATAGTGAGATGCTGTTGCCATTGTGAAACCACGTGAAGCTTTTGCCCTGCAGTGCTTCAGGGAAGAGTCTTTGTGTCCAGTGGTCTAATAACTGTTTCGAAAGATTTTGTTCTCCATGTAGCAAAAACATCAGTGTGATCATTTTTCCATGAAACTGGCCAAATTGAAATATGTTTGCATTTACTGGCACAAAATATCAGACGTTGTGGCAACATAGTCTAACTTTTACAGCAGTATTGGATCCATAGTGTTTAAACTTCTGAGTTTAATAAACTTCTCATGTGGTCTTTATTGATTGAATGCTGTTACGGGCATTTACAAAAACCTTCTAAGAGTTAGTGTGTCTAAATAAGTATGTCCAGATCAACTTTAATGTGCTCTTATACTGAAACTAAAAATAATGTTGCATGAAATGAATATTTGATGTTGATGTTTTACCACATATGGTGAAGGTAGATTGTAAGGCAGCTAATATTTGTTAATGGATTAATGGATGTATTTGCTTTTTTTGCTCTCTGTCTTTCCAGCAGCCTTCTCTATCTCCAGTGAGAGCAGTCAGGTGGTTCTGATCGCCATTTCCTCCGCCGTGGCCATCATCCTGCTCACCGTGCTGCTCTACGTCCTCATCGGCAGGTCGGTCCACCACTCACTTGACTCCAGTCCAAATGTCGTCTCTTCACAATCACAGCAATCGTTCTGCCCTCATCAGTGTTGCATTAAAACTGATTGTTTATTTTGCAAAATTACAATTTACCTGTTAACACCACATATAACTGGAGAAGTGTAATTTATCCAGTATGTCTTATGCAGTTCTTGTAAAAACACATTGTAAGAGATGTATTAGGGAGTGTGTTCAGAGGAGAAAACGAAGAATTCTGTGTGTGTGTGTGTGTGTGTGTGTGTGTGTGTGTGTGTGTGTGTGTGTGTGTGTGTGTGTGTGTGTGTGTGTGCTTCTGCTTGTGCCTTGCCGTTGTGTGTGGCTGAAGTTGGCAGTCAGTACTGTTCAGAGAGAGTATAAATCCATGGCTCATTATAAGACTTACTGATCCTCTCTTGGCTTATAAGAGCTGGGATTACACACACACACACACACACACACACACACACACACACACACACACACACACACACACACACACACACACACACACACACGCAGAGTTCTCGCTCGCCTCCAGGCAGGGCCACATCTTATTGGGATATATGGCACTATTTCTGACCTCTCTCTGTTTGGATTGGCAGGTTTTGTTGCCACAGCAAATCCAAACATCCTGATGAGAAAAGACTGCACTTTGGCAACGGTCACCGTAAGTATTAGTTCTCCCCAGGCCTGCTTCAATCCATCCCCTCTGCACTCCACTGTTCACTGGGTAAGAGAGCGGAGGTACAGTTTTTGAGTGACGTTCAGGGGAGATGTCTCTCTCCGAGCATTTCTCACACCACTACACCAGCCGGTGGTTGTTTTAGAGCTGATCCTTCCACGCTTGAAGTGGTTTCCCCCTCTTCTTCGGTTGGTTTGGTCATATGAGAGGACTGCAATCGGACCGAGACCATATTGAGAAGGAGGTTTCTCGGTCCATTTGCAAACCAATCCGGGAGGCTTCATTCGGAAAGGCAACAAGTTCAGACGGTTCCCGTAGCCAGCTGCAGCGAGTGCTGAGAATTAAGGTTTACATGACCCCTAATTATGGGGTTTACCCATAAAGGGAGAAAAGTCAACTCAGCTGATGCACATCTGACCAGTGATGAAAAAGCATCACTCATATATGATGATGTAAAGTTAGTTTTTAATGTAAAATTTGACCAGTGTGCAAAAGAGCCAAGGAAACAGCTTGATAGCCTGATGTGGGCCAACACAGGTTTTAAAAATGTTCCTCACACTTTTGTACTTGTTCTGCTTTATTCATATGTGAAGTGTTATTTACTATCTCCCACCTTTAACCTTGACCCAGCCCCACAACTCCCCAGGCACCGCACAGCATCTGTCCACTCCTTCATGAATAGTTAGGATGGGTCAGAGGCAGAGCATAAAAAAACCCACAGGGGGATCATAAAGCACAACTTTATTACTTAAAGAATAGATTCACATTTTTCAAGTCTGTCTACAAACAATACTCACATGGCCACGTTTAGTTTTTTGGTCTGATTGTTCCATCTGTAAAGCAGCCAAAGCCGTAGTCTTCTTTGTGAGCATGAATTTAGCTAATATAATATAATATTAGACATGTCACATGGGTCTTTTTTTCTTAGTTACTGTTTGTGTTTGTATCACAGATCGGCTGCGTAGAAACGTGTGTGGATTTTTAAAACTAAGATTTACTTAAAGACGTAAAAACTGTTTTACTTGAAAGCTGCTGTTTATCTAACACGTGATTTACTGCATCAACTGCTTCCTGTTAAAATCCCATCATGATCCATTCTAGACCAAAACTCACAAATTCAGACTGAGGGAGGATTTTCAAAGTTTCATGCAAGTGGACACTTGTTACCAATATGTTTTGACTCCTAGTATTAATTGCATGGCTGCCCTAAGGTGATGTCCTCACAAAGTTTAAAGTCATTAACTCATTCAGAGGACATAAGGATGTACAGACAGACATGTAGAGAGACAGTGTTTTTAAATGGTCATTAACCTTCTGTTCTTCTGCTGCTGCTGCAGTGCGTCTGCCGGGTATCAGGACCTACGTGGACCCCCACACATACGAGGACCCGAGCCAGGCCGTGCACGAGTTCGCCAAAGAGCTGGACGCCTCCTGTATCGCCATAGATAAAGTTGTGGGAGCAGGTGAGGCCTCACTACATCCTCACCAAAATGCCAAATAGAGTTTATTTATTTATAATAACATTGTTTTCCTAAACATAGTTAAAATGTTTTCTTGATTCATTATACAAAGGTTTATAAGTTCAGGAACCAGTAGCCAGAATTTCTTTTAAAAACTGGATTAAAGGAAAATACATTGCCTCTTCTTTTTCCCTCTCTTACATCAGAACCCTTTTTACTTTCTCACTCTTTCATGCTCTATTTCAATGACAAAGACACACCAAGTGCATGAACACTCAGAAAAAAATTGTGCTTGTAGTATTCCTATATATACTGTGTATATAAACATATATACTGTGTGTATATATATATATATATATATATATATTTTCATGGCAGCGGGCTAGTTTAACTGTAAGACTTACACCACACAGCTGGGAATGAGAAAGGTTTTTATGCCCCAGCTTGAGCTCTCTTCTTTCCAGTCCCATACAGAGGAGAGGGAGAGATGGTGATTTGTGAACCTCAATTTCCCCCTCTCCTTCTTCCTCCCTTCATTTTCCTGCCTCTCTCTCATCTCTTTTTTTGCCTGATGCTCTAATCCTAAACTAAATCTAATTATCAGAACAGTAAAGCAAACCTCTCCTCTCCCCTCCGCTCCTCTCCTCCCTGATAAGTTGAGCGGGAGTGCAGGGTAATGCATTGTGATTCATGTCGAGCGCTGAGGCAGAATAGATGAGACCAAAGCACACAGCGCATAACAGCAGGCCAGTCTCCAGAGTCCCTGCAGCTCTCCACACTGTAAAGCTGTCAGGACGGCTGAGAGTCTAATACCTGAGTCCACACCGGACTCTGCTACACTCCTCTATGCATATTTCATCCTACATATCAGAGACCAATCTATGCTTATCTCTATAGAGTCGGATTGACACATGGGTATTGGCTTTTTTTAAATTAGAAATCCGATATGGAAAGTTCAATGTGGTTCACTTCTCGTGTGAAATATTTGTGTTTTGCTGTAGATTCTGTTAATCCCGCACTGCTTTTCTGTGGGAATGTTCTATGTTCTATAATATAAACGTGCATGTCATTGAATCGTTATATATTTTGTGTAATGTTGCAGGTTAGAAAAGTATTCATAGTACAGATTTTACAATATGGACTTTCAAGGTTTCAATAATTTCAAATGAATATCTAATGTAATTAAAATATAATTAGTGATCATTTTAAATTAGTTGAAAAGTATTTGTTCTTTCAAAAACGAATTAAGCCTGAGCCTTTACACACACAAGTCCACAGTGAAGAATGTGACGATGCAATTTCAATGCACACACTCCAAAGCTTTCTTTGCAATTTCACTTAAAACTTTACTAAAATATTGAAAGAAGACTTTCTATCTCACAAAGTTAAAGAAAGTGAAAAGGAAAATCCTGCACCAAAATATATTGAGCTGTTCCCTGACGCATACCACATCCTTCCATGAAGTTTGGAGGTAAGCTGTGCAGTAGTTTTTGTGTAATGCTGCTAACTAACAAACGCAGGAGGAAACACAACCTCTTTGGTGGAAGTAATACGTTTACTTTCATCTGTTCCGTAACGTAACTGTGAAATCAGAGGAACTATAAAGATGAAAATTACCTTAGTTTCACTCACAAACTTAAGATGTTAGATTCCAGCAAAGTGCGTGTGTGTGGTTCAAATAACAAAATAATGAAATCTTAGACAGCAGCAGATATTGAGGAATCTTATCTTATCCAAATGAACAGAAAACCCCGGGAACATTGTGATGCGGTCACAGGGAGCAATGAAAAAACAAAGAAGTTTTTAAGTGAACAATAAAGCTAAAGCCATGATGGAAAGTTTCTCCATCATCTTCAATGCAAGTACAGGCCTTCTGCCTGTACATGTGATTTTAACAAAGCTATACATGCACATGAACAATATACAACTCACCTTCTTTTTTTCTCCATCCCTGCCTCGGCCTCCATCTGTCTTCATTAAACATGCTAACCAGACTTTGATCTGCTTGCCAATCGGTGATTTGTGTTAAAAGACAGAACACATGCGCCACGCTCTTACACGGGTCAGACTTTCAGATCAAAGTGGGATATCTACCTCCACCAGAAAGCAGGAAAGGAGAGAGTGTCCCTAATCAAGCCTCGTTAGGCCGGGATCTTCTTTCTCGGGGTGACCACGTATATGAAAAAAGAAAAGGTGCGTCGGTCTGGCCTTATCCGTCCGTCCAGCGCTGAGGGTCAGGAGAACGGAGCGGAGCAGGAAGGGACAGGCGTGCTTTCGGTGTTTGGACAGGCTGTAATTATTCTGGATAAGTTCTTCCAGACGCCGTTCCTTCAAGTCCAAGATTTGACCCGTGCTCTCTGATCCAGAGCTGCTATGGGAAATGATTGTACGTGACGGAGAGAGATCTGCACATGTCTCAGCGCTGACATCACCACGCATGAGCGCACTCAATGTGCATTTACACTATGGAGTAACACACACAAACGCATACACGCACTAAAATGCAAACACACTCCGCTCATCTCCTGCAGTCCGGCCAAATCCCTGTCACCAGCTGCAGAATGGCTGGCTGGCTTTGAAGTGGCCGGTCTGCCAACAGCGCTTACAGGGCACACACACACACACACAAGTAGGAGTTGAAATAAACACACACATGCTCACACACTGGTAACAAATCCAGATTGATCAGAGTGGATGTTAAGTCACACTGCTTTTTTTTAAATTGGACATAGAAGGAAAGTTGAAAGGTCGCTGTGTACCGTCAGAACACTTGGACTGGGTGGAATCGGGTGGAATCTTGTCGTTATATCTAACCAGTCCACACTGTTTGACCTCATGATTTCATCTGTAGGTGAGTTTGGCGAGGTGTGCAGTGGTCGCCTGAAGATGCCCAGTAAGAAGGAGATCTGTGTGGCCATCAAGACTCTCAAAGGAGGATACACGGACAAGCAGAGACGGGACTTCCTCGCCGAGGCATCGATCATGGGGCAGTTTGACCACCCCAACATCATCAGGCTGGAGGGGGTGGTGACGCGCAGTAAGTGCACGCATGACTCACAACGCACGACGACTAGGGGGGAGCTACTTTGTAAGTCGCTTACATTTTTTAAATACTTCAGATTAATTTGCATCACAAGTTTTAACTCAAGCCTAGGAATAGAATAGAATAGAGTAGAGAAAAGAATAGATATAGGATTTGTATTCACATTCCATCACAGTTCCAACATCTCCAGAGAGACTTTTTTCTACCGATTCCGGATTTACAATTGTCTTTGACAAATGGCTCCGAAGCGGCTGACACTCCTGTGAATGAGCGCAGGAGTTTTATTGAGTTGCCATGGTGTAAATCTCCGCAGATCAATGTGCTTTGATCAAAGCCTGTGTCCAAAGCGGGCATAAATCCATAAATCCATATCTGCGACTGGCTCCCCTCTGGGCCTCTTTATAAGACTATCATTAGCACACAAAAGGCCTCTTTAAAAAGAAGTGACTGCAGAAAAAGGGAAATAATGAGTCTGAACTTTGTCGCTGAGGAACGGGCCAGGCCTCTATCTCTCCCCGCGGCACCGGGTTTGTTAAGTAGCTCTGCCATGTTTTTCTAAAGAGTAGAATAAAATACCTGGAGAACTTCCTCTCACTTTATTGTCTTTGATTTTTCCTCCTATATTGTCTCCTTTTTCATCTGATTCTTCTTTTTTTCTCCTCTCGTGTGTTTTTCTCGGTACCTTAATTGCTGCCTGGCTCTGAAATTTGCATTCAGTGACTTATTGCCATGACTTCTTTGAATCAGAAAACAGTATTACTAACATAGGATCTCAAAGAGTGCGGTGAAAACAGACACAGACGCATATTTCAACCATATATATTTTTTAAAAACTAAGGATTTCTCTCTGTTTCACTTGCTAAAAGCCGAGTGTGGCAAAGCAGACTGATACTTAGGATTCATCATAGTGAGTCATCACTGACAGACCTGAAAGTTATCGCTGATTCTCAAGGGGCAAATTTAATCAACGAATTATGGAATTCTTTTGGCAAGATTTCTTTTTTTCTTGAGGGTATTAGATACTTTTTCTTTAATGAATGGTGAAATTGAATACAGTGAAATAGGCAGCCAGTACTCATCAGCTGAGTCATCGCTAGGAGACGTTTTACATTTTGCTTTGTAATGAAAGCCCATTCAGTCTGAGCCTTGAACACAGAACATCCAGAAAGTGAAGGGGTTGTATGTCTGTAAGCCCTCATCCTAGAAACTAATGTCTAATTGAGCTAATACCACTCTTCCATGTCCAGCCTGTGAGAAACGCTGCAATAACACGACTGTGGCTTTATTTGCTGCTTTTAGACTAATGGGAGAAGCTCGGTATTCAGTGTTAGTCTACGTGTGTGTGTGTGTGTGTGTGTGTGTGTGTGTGTGTGTGTGTGTGTGTGTGTGTGTGTGTGTGTGTGTGTGTGTGTGTGTGTGTGTGTGTTACATTTAGAGGGATACATGTGCGTGAGTTGGAGCAGTATGAGTGCAGGGCACAGTTTTAGGGGGACTATTTGATTCGCTCACACACACATACACACACACACACACACACACACACACACACACACACACACACACACACACACACACACACACACACACATACGCACACTGTGGTGCGGTGATTTATTAAGCTGCTCCTGTT
Organism: Hippoglossus hippoglossus; assembly: GCF_009819705.1. NCBI lineage: Eukaryota > Metazoa > Chordata > Actinopteri > Pleuronectiformes > Pleuronectidae > Hippoglossus > Hippoglossus hippoglossus. The sequence goes on along the minus strand of NC_047171.1, from coordinate 8,907,722 downwards.
AATTCTTAATAATCCTGAGACTTTCACACCCCATTTACCTTGCTGCTGCTTTTGGCTGATCCACTGGCTGCATATTTGTAGTTACACACACACACTCACTCACTCACACACGCACACACACACACACACACACACACACACACACACACACACACACACACACACACACACACACACACACACACACACACACACACACACACACACACAAACGCACACACACATGCACACTCTTTCTCTCACAGCCATGCATACACACATGAATTGTTGCATTCACAGAACAAATGGGGCTTGGGGGCCTGTATCTTTTCTGCCAATGTTGGGAACAGAGAAGGGAAGAGGACAGGAGGGAGGGCCGAGTGTGTGTGTGTGTGTGTTCCCGTCTTCAACTATAAAAGCCGTCCGCTGGTAAACAGAGCAATCCATTAGAGCCAAACTGTATCTATTACTGTGGTAAAATACTACAGTTGGGAGAGTGACATCTTTTTTACAGCAGTAATATATATATAACATTAACTTTCAGCTATTTGCTGGCATTAATAGGACTTTTTGTCAAACTCAGATTGATTCATAGGGACTTTTTCCACTGTAAGTCTAGTCAGTCACTAGATCTGCATTGACTGCATTACAGATACTGAGTCTAACTTCCATCATTGTTAATAGATTTTATTTTCCAGAGAGAGTAATTGATTTGTTTCTCTTAACAATCGATTCCATCACGCTTTCCACTCAGCCCATGTTACTCCTCAAAAAAGTCTGTTTCACCAGATGTGTGAAAAAGGGGGTGATGGGGAAAGAAAGGTAGGGATGATAGAGAAAGGATCGGCTGAGAAGGAAAGAAGGGAGGAGGAGGAGGGCACATTAATCAGAATCAAATGGAGATGCAGCATATGGTGGTACAGTAACAGTGCAGCAGGGAGAACAAAGCCAGCTGGGACACAAACAGGTTCTGACACCGATGCCTTTCCTTTAACAATGGCTGATTTAAAGGTTTCTTGAAGAGAGTTTTCTTCTCTTTCTTTCCCTCGGTAGTAAACCGTGAGTCCGCCGTCGTCTGATCAGGTACAGATGATAGCAGGCGGCGTGGATTTACAGCCGGGTCTTCCACACAAATAAAGATGTCACACTTTGACAGCTGACCTGCCAAGGCCCTAAAACTATGACTAGGATCATTTCATTTTGCTGTGTGTGTGTGTGTGTGTGTGTGCGTGCGTGCGTGTGTGTGTTTGTGTGTGTGTGTGCGTGTGTGATGGACAGCAAAGAGTTCAACCTGGCGCCTATCAGAGCCCGTGTACATGCACAGTACTGTATATCTGCTTTAAGTCAAGTTACAGCCCTCCCTAGTTACTCCCCGTTTCGGTGGATAAATCTCAGAGTGGTATGATATTTGAGCACGAGAGTCTTTGGTTTGGTCGTTAGTTCGGCAGTGAATTAAACAGAAGTCGTTGCCCTCATTCTGTGAAGAGTACCGCTGATCTGATGTGACCATAAATGGAAATCTTCTCGGTTACAGGTAAACCCGTGATGATTGTCACAGAATACATGGAGAACGGATCCCTGGACAGCTTCTTGAGGGTATGTAATGACACGGACAAACACTCTACACTTGAGGAAGAAGTGTGTTTTCATGCATCGTAGAGACATGCACCCAGACGCAGCTGGATGGGGAACACACACTTGGCAGCCGGCTGAGGATTAGGGCCCTCACACCAGGGAGCCGCCTAAATGCAGGGGGAAAAAATGTCATGCACCTGTCCAATGCACAATCTAAAGGCAGTGGTCACACATACGCAAATGCAGGCGAATATCGCGGATCAAGGTTCACCAAAGTTGAACTCCACAGGAAGCCAAGCCGTGGATTTTCTTCGCCACAGGGGGCAAATACTTAATATGCCCCCCTCCCTCCCTCGCACACAGATTGGAAGGGAACAGGAGTTGTGCCACTGGTACATTCATGTACCCGATTGTCGCGTTGAAACGTCACCAGAGAGCAGGGCAGTAAATATTTGCTCTTTGGTTTTATATATGACTGATCTGTCTATGAATGGAACCATGAAAAATACAGTCCAAAAAATACATTGTGTAAGAGTCTGACCAGGGTAAGAAATGAAATAGCTGTAAGTTTAAATGCTGTGTCTGAACATCATCAGATAAATCTTTCTGGGTTCTATTAACTAACAGATGTGACCCGGTCAGTGAAATAAAAAAATCATGCTTAGTGAAAGTTTAGTTTATTGTTTTAGTTTACAGGGGCCATGCACAACACAACAGTTGAGCCAGAGTTAGATATACAGGCTACACTGACCAAGAAGGTTATGTTTTCACCCCTGTTTGTTTGTTTGTTTGTAACAAGATTATGCAAAGTTTACAGGATTTATTATCATGAAACGTGGTGGAAGGATGCAAACCCATTATATTTTGACGGGGCATCTGCCTGAGGGGGAAAGTTCAGGATTTTCTTTCTACTTTCTTTAACATTGTTAGAGGCAATTTTATACATTTTCACTAATTTCTCAGAGAATGACTCTTGTATCTTGATTTTAAAAAATGTTTAGGGGACTGATAGTTATGATCCAAAGATAAATGTGAGATGTGTGATCTAGTGAATTTAAATGTGGTTTCATAAGGGGAAAGTTGTGCATTGTCGGAGGTATAGTTTGCAACTGCAGCAGACAAAACAGTACAATATAACATCTAACAGTGAACCACTGACCAAATTACAAAGAGAACTCATGTATAATATACATGACATACTCTCCATGTTAGAAAATGCTTCCATAGGACAAGACTGATTTGGCTTGAAATGTGTTAAGTGGGGTTTTAAAATACTGAAGCGTGTGCATTGTCTCATACAGACCAAAAGCAGTTTCATGACTTTAATCCTGAAACCCCCGACTGTTTCATACTGAAAAACATTCTCATGAAACTTTAAACTTTGTTTTAGTAAATAATATTCTTGAGATTGGCTGATTGTGACTGTTTCAGCTCCACTCTCCGTTCAGGGCTTATCATTTGCTCAGGTTTTATGATCTTTCTCCCTGCTTCTCTCTCGGCCATGAGTGAAATTTGATTCTTGCCATGCCTCTGTCTCTTAAACAGGAATAGACCTGGTTCATTGAAATTAACAAAAAAGACAAGAGGCAAGTCACAGCACTGGCATGAAAGCTCCTGTACCGAGGCCCGTTTTAGCCCTTTTCTTTCCACATGTGCATTCACAGCATCCACACACAAGAATCAACGGAGGAGTAGCCGTTGATTCTTGACATGCTCCCAGAGGCCTGCACTTTATCACTGAAAATGTGTGCAAACACACTCACGCAAATTCATAGCATATGCCCCGCGGCTTATGTCCATGTTCCGAATCTGCAGAGCTTTGTAGTGACTAAGCCAGGTGGTCTGGCCACTAATTGCCCTGGACGGAATGGGATGTGAGGTGGACCCGGCTGGTTTTCAAGGGAAAACACACTCAACTCACGCTCATCTCACAAATGACGTGGCACGTGGATGGCAGTAAATGCAAATGTGAATAGCCTTCCAGACAAAACACTCATCCACATGCTATTTGTCTGGTGTGAACCTAGAGCGGAAACTGGCATCGACATCCAGACATCAGCAGTGCATCATAGAACATACAGGCTTCCTCGTAAACACTTGGCAGTATAATCCAGTGTAAACACTCCTGCTCGCCAACGCACACGGGGAGAAAAGTGTTTTAGGTTTATATCTGGTCCAATTTTGTTAATGAATGTTGAATTTTACCACTTTGAACAACCTAGAAACGGATTTCTCACAAATTTGATTTAGTGTCGTATAGAAAGATGAAACATCGCTTTATACCTTTGAAATTTAACTGTTTGCAGTCGTGAAAAACTATATTTAAACTCTGGGTTTCTTAAACCTTATATCATAGAGATGAGAATTCAGGGATACCTTTGCTGAATTCAACGACATGTCACATAAATCCTGAGCAATACAACAACATCTCTAACTATCACAATATACTGTACTCCTCATCAATAGCTGTTAAACAAAAGTCTAATATATTTCAATACATTTTTTTACATTTTGCAAGGACAGTGAGGAGGTTTAAGTGATTGACCTCAGACAGTTGTAAAATGTTTATTATTCTCTGTCCATAAAGAAGAGTTCAGGAGCAAAAAATCTGTCTTTAATGTGATAATTATCAATATCGAGTGATATGAAGATTTTATCTTGATATAAATTTTGACCATATGGCCCAGCCCTTATACAATAAATATGAAATAACAGAGTGTCATATGAGTAGTGGATGGCAGAAACTGTGGCGATAAAAAAAAAGATTTGTATTGGTCTGATCCTAATTTCCATTCATTACTGTGTCCCTGGCTTTGGGATTTCACAGTCGAGCTGCAGATGAGGTACAGAATGTCAAAGGTTGTTTCTAAAGGTTAATGAAAATGCTCCGGATGGTAATGAAATGCTTCACGTTATGCAAATACTCAGTAAGGTCAGACTCCCGTTGTGTTCTTTACCATGTACACAATAAAAGTCTGGCATTAACAGTGCATTCCTTTCTTCCTCCCTTCCTCTCATTCCTGTAGAAACACGATGCCCAGTTTACAGGGATCCAGTTGGTCGGCATGCTGCGTGGCATCGCCTCGGGTATGAAGTACCTGTCGGACATGGGCTACGTTCACCGAGACCTGGCAGCGCGAAACATCCTGGTCAACAGCAACCTGGTGTGTAAGGTGTCCGACTTCGGCCTGTCCCGGGTGCTGGAGGACGACCCGGAGGCTGCGTACACCACCAGGGTGAGCTGGAGCACAAACACAAAGGAAGACATAAATAACAGCATGTTGGGCACTGTACTGGGAAACAGGTTTTTCAGGAATAAGTTACTTAAAATGTGATTATTATATAAAGGGGTACAGGATTTTTTTGTCCCCGTTTTCAAAACAGACTAAATTGTTTTCTCACAATCAAGCTTAACACAATCAATAAATACAACGAAGAAGAAGTGCGCTGGAAGTAACTGGAAAGGGATATTTTGCAATGGTTTATGGGATGTGTAGTTCTTTCACTCCAAACGTTTTAAGGTCACGATTTACCTCGTAGCTGGTCGGCCTGGTTCCAGGCTTTAAACTCTTTTTATAGGGATTTTCTGAAATGTGAATGGAGAAAATTAATGGGAAATCTACTTCAGGAACCAGAGCCGCTCTGAACGGGGGGCGGTCACTGTTATGCTCTATTGTATACCGGATTAATCCAAGCACACTCACCGGGTCCCTTCTGCCATGGGAAAGAGAAATAAAAGTTTATTGCGATAAAACCAACATAAATCCACAAAGTTCGCCCTCTCTGGACCACTGCACAGAAATGACAACATGCACCAACAGGGAGGCCGTGGAGAGCAGCACTCCAAGCACCATGTGCCACGAAGGAATGCATCGCGTTGATAAGACGTTTTGTGTTTGTGCGGTCAAATGCTTTCTTGACCTGTCCGCCCACTCAACATTAGCAGCAGTGCTTCTATTCCAAACTGTATATTATTGCTCTGCAGAAACAGCCAGAAAAAAAAACATCTTAACACAAACACCCCAACGACGATCAGCTAGTAATGTGGGATAATTCGCTTTTTTGAAAAACGGATAATATCTTGGAAAGGCACACTAATACGGTATTGTAATGGAAATATGTAAAAAAAACTATTGTTTTTAAATTTGTTTCACTTCTTGATGCTCATGTCACAAAATGAAACACAGCTTGTTTGTGTGTGTCTGTGTGTGTGTGTGTGTGTGTGTGGTCATTTCCATCCCTGGACCCTGTGGTCTAGCCCATGCGTGCAGCCCCTTTAAACAGTATAATTCACTGGCTGGGAATTGCTTGTCAAATAAACAGTCAGTGCACCATTTGCCTCTCTCCCAGAAATAAATGATCTAGAATCATAAGACAGAATAATAAACTCTGACATGTTACAGTTACTGACACACATGTTACAGTCCACACATGCTGACAGATTCACATCCAGCCCTCAGTGAAATACCTTTCATTATTTCTTACCTTTTTTTTTAGGCAGAATTTATAGTTCAGGTTCATTTGTGTGCAGTTATGTCCAATGTAAGGTGTGTTCATTCATGTACAATTTTAAAATCCCCTATATATATATTCAAATTTCACTGCATATCCTCATAATAACGTGAGGTTGATATTGCCATGCTCAGTCCAAACCACAGAGCCCATATGGGTTAACAGATGTGCTTTTCCATGTGACAGAAACGTGTCTTTATATTCCATTTCACTGGAATGCAGCTATACCCAATATGAGGAACATATTGTCTTAACTTGCAATACATATATAATATTCAAATCAACCCATGAATACCACATTTTAACATATCTCTGTGCTGATCGTCTTTTTCAAGATATTCCTCTGTGATCAGTAGGTCTGGTCGTCTTTCATGGATTTCATGTATCAATGTAAACCTGAACACCCACTAATATACATGATAATATCAGGTAGCAAGACTGAGCTGCTCAGGTTTATTGATTTATTCCATATCTGATAAACTGAAGAACTGTATGACTGATTATTGTTTTCCTTCTCTCCCTCTGTCAGGGAGGTAAGATCCCTATTCGGTGGACAGCACCAGAGGCCATCGCCTACAGGAAGTTTACATCGGCCAGTGATGCTTGGAGTTATGGCATCGTGCTCTGGGAAGTGATGTCATACGGGGAGCGACCGTACTGGGAGATGTCCAATCAGGATGTAAGTACTTCTGAGTTATAACGTTTACATTAGATGTTTAGTTCATGTACAGAGTTTTGTAAATGGACTTAAAGCTGCAGTTGTGCTTGACGATTTGGTCATTCCGCACAGCAACAGTGACGTCAACACAATCTCTTCCCTTTACTCACACACACGAGTGACTTAGTGCAGGCCTCTAAATGGTAGTTACTGCTGCTGAGAAAATGTAAGGCTGTCATTGCAAGATGAAACATCACTAGGAGAAAGGAAAAGAAGAAGAACTGCAAACAGAACAGTTTTGGCACCAGCCTGTTTCCTGCAGGAGCGCTGCTTTGGCATTTATTTTCCCTTGTGCAGGTTTATCCTTGGTTTCCTGCAGAATGCCTCGTCTTTACCAACAGTCTCTGCATCTCTGTCTAGGAGTAACTTGTAAATCATTATGCTCCCTCAATAAGGACATACAGATATCTGTGTCTTGCCCCCAGCTCAATCCATGTTGCCTTTGATGCACCTCACACGCTAAGTTATAGAACTGTTTCAAGGTTTGGGAGTAGCTGAAATGATGCTGCACAATGGGGCGCAAAAGAGGAAATGATGTGATATCTGGCAAGTAAGCACAAATTAGGCTGAAGAGAGAAGAAAGGAATGCAGTCTCACAGACCAAGTAGGGTGCTAGACACTCAGAAGAGCTGTACCAGTAAGGCTGAGGTGTTTGTATGGGCGGTTGAGGAGGATGAAGTGTAAACTATGTCTGTGTGTCTACACAACACACCAAGCACCACTAAGAGCAAAATGATATGTAGATCTTTTGCAGTAAATGTTTCTTTATATGTAAAAACAATAGATGCCATTTTTGATCTTAATTAATCTCATCCGTCATTTCTCCCATCTTGTGTTTTCCTTGATACATCAAGGTAATAAAAGCTGTGGATGAGGGTTACCGCCTCCCCCCGCCCATGGACTGTCCCGCCACTCTCTACCAGCTGATGTTGGACTGCTGGCAGAAGGAGAGGAACAACCGGCCGAAGTTTGAACAGATAGTCAGCATCCTGGATAAACTCATCCGCAACCCTGGTAGCCTCAAAATCACGGCCAACACCACGTCCAGGTAAACCTTGAATACTTTGAGGGGCATTTGTGTCTTGTGCCTTCCGGTGATCGCACAAACGATACAACCACCAATACTGTTATTCTGGCTTTCCTTTGCTGCTCGGGTTCCGTCACCTGGATCCAGGAATTTAAACACTAGAGATGGTTTGCATTATACATTTCACACACTGTGCTATGGGTTACTGCAGGTCATGGCACTTCCTGCTCTGTCCTCATAACGCATGGGGATACTAATGACTGTTGCAGTTTTAATTTTCAGGAATGGAGCTCAATTCCCCATTATTAGTGTAATAGCCAATAAGAAGACAAAGGCTTACGGAGAGAGGATATTAGATTTACGTGTCTTTCTCGCTTGGTGAACTCCTGTTTGCTTTGGGAACGAGGCGGTGCAGGAACTCGACATTAAACATTGCCTCCTCGCTTCCTCTCGTTGCAAGGTGAAAATTAGCTCCACTCATCACCGCCCCTCCTCCCCATTACCTTAAACCATTTCCATGAATATTTCTTCAGCAGTCCAATGACATATTCCTCCCTACTTTTCCCCTCCTTTATTACCCCCACTCGCTGCCTTGGCACTTCTGTCCTTTGTTGGGACAACTATTCTCTCCCAGGGGGCCGCGGGGAACCAGGGCAGCCCATGTACAGTTGTCACTTTTGAGCAGGGCGGGGGACAAGCGTTGGGTCTGAGCAGACGACCGTGGTATTATGGAGACGTCAAAGCTCATAACATTGACTAATGATTTCTTAAGAAAGTGAAAATAGGTCCCTTGGAGTTTGCATGTAATTTTCCTGATTGCCTTTTAACACTGAGCGAGCACAGGCTGGTCGACAGAGGCGGCTCTCGTGATTTATGAGAACGGTGTGTGTGTGTATGTGTGTATCTGCGTGTGTGTGTGTGTGTGTGTGTGTGGCAGCGGCAGTTGCACAGCGGGAGCAGCTGCACTCAGCTCCACACACCTCGTTTGTCTCAGGCTGGCGGGTGGACCAAACCCCCTCCTCTGCAAAAGCCTCTAGACCAAAGCCTGAGACCGGAGGAGAGCATCTGGAGAGTTTAGGGGTGGGACCTGGTCAGAGTTTAGTGTCCCTGTGTGGATGAAGAGGGACTTGAGTCCATGTGCAGAGGTTGGCCTTCAGAGACTAATTATAGGGCCAACGGGAGTCAAGTCAGGGTTAGAGGCCACTGCCAATACCATTGACTTTACAGGCTGTCTAAAACATATGAGATCACAGGTTATCCTGTTTTCAAGGTGAGGATGTGTCTTCCTTCATGTTTAACAACGTATTACTGCAACCACGGTGCTTAAATACAACTATTACACATTATAAATACATGTAAGTTTACATTAATGTGCAGGGGTTCATATTGCACTGCCACACATAGAGTAGGTTTGGTTGTTTTTTACATAATTAGCATTTTATCCAGGCAGGTAAAAGGAATAATCAAAAGCCTGAATGTGTAACAACAAATCTTATAGTATATTTCTTCATTGTAATGTCAAAAGACACACTTTTTTCCAGTAAAGAAGGTCTTCAGTTCATGTTCAGCAGTTAGGGTCGGGTTGGAAATGAGGTTGAGGCTGAAATAAGAGCTAACCAGTTTCCTGGTAAAGGGCTTGAGACAAAGAAATAAGGGATTGGGGCCGTGGGCCATGGCTGCACATGGAACTGGGCTGAGATCTGTGTTGGTGTATATCTTGGCCTGTGGAGTAAGGTTGGAACTTGGAATAGAAAAAATGGGAAAAGGAGGTTTCAATTGGTGAGAGTAAACCAGCTAAGGGTACTAAAGAACACAGATAATCATGCAAAGCTACGAGGATATAAAAAGGCACGGAACAGGGTGACATGGGGAGGTATAGGAAACCTGGGAATGAGACGCAAGGTTGATGCCAAGTATTGAAGATCAATACCTTTGAGTTTAATTACAGGGTTTCTGCAGAGTCTTAAAAACTCTAAAAATGTCTATTTCCATATGTTTTAAATATGTTTAAGTAACTCTTAATTATGTTCATTTTTAAGAGAAATATTTTGGTGGTATGCATAGTTTTCGATGTCTCTGTATGTTTTAGTTGTTTCTCAATGATCCAGATAGCAGCATGTTGTAATAAAACTCCAGATAAACATGGAACTAATACCTGAGGCTACAAACACCCTGGTGAGAGTTCACAGTGCACTTGGCTTAGCTGTGGGAAATGATATAGATATCTATTGTCTCTAACTGTAGATAACTTTGCGTTTCAAGGGTTATTTGCTACTTGGCTACTTCACCGAAGTAATTGTGGGACTCTTAAATTCCTCCATATCATTCATACTTGACATAGGTCTTACATTTCCTTCATTTCGGTCCTAAAGAGAACTTAAAAATGGACTTGTTGAATCCTGCAGAAACCCTGATTCAGCTTAATAGCAATAATCCATGTATAACATTTTCAATTAAAGCTCATTTTACACTAAATTAAAAACTCTCTCTAACAGCATTGAAACTCTAGAGTGAAACTCATGTAAATCAAGCTTCCATATTAAAAAATCATGCATTGTTGAGTGGAATCAAATTCAAAATGTCACACTTGAGTAAATTTAGGTTAATAGCTTGGTTCAGACCACCTGAGTAGTATTGATTAAAACTACATCATATTCATCACATCCAGTAGAGGCAGAAGATACCTAATGGCCTGGTATCAGATTTTCAATTAAAAGGCCCGACGTTGGCTCGGGTGTTTCGGGCTAACCTCTCCCGTGCAGGGGCGCCCTGGGAAATTGTGCTGGTAACACAGTGCGAATTGAATTCCTCCCGCACTGTCCTACCAACATGAATCTGCTCGTGCTCGGCTCCTCATCCACCTCTACTCCTCCCTCGAGAGCTTTAAAAACAAGAGACTACACAGGCCTGGTTATTTAGAGGTCAAACAAATGAAAGATTGAGCAAAAGAAGGGAAGGGAAATGAAAACGAGAAGGGGGGTAGACTTTTTTCTTTTTCCGGCGTATTTATACTTCCCCGTGTTCGAGCAGTTGTTTGCTGCGAAAACCCCCCCCCCCCCCCCCCCCCGGCTACGCCGTCAGACAGATGCTTTCTCTGCTCTTTATTTTCCCCTTCATCACATCCCTCTGTTTCCTCTCCAATCTTCTTGTCTCTTGAGCTGCCGAGAGATGTTGCCGAAAATGTAACAACAAAGGAGACAAAAGAAAATGATAGGGGAGGGGAAACAAGGTCATTTGCAGTTTACCTCTCAGAGGAGACGAGGAGAGGGGTAAAGAAAGCAGAGGATGACGGGGGAGAGATCAGAGCCGGGAACAGAAGAGGAGAGGATCAATAATCCAGTGACAACTCTGAAGTTAATATTCAGGACTTTTTGGGGATATCTGAATTTGAGTCCAAACTTATTTTGTGCCAAATGTATATCTGTAAACCCTCAGTTACAATCCTCCCAATCAGTCCTTTTCTTTACATTTACAAACATAACATACAAAATATGATCAACAATAGACGTTTTTTTCCCCTTTCAGTGAGATTTGCTCACCCCCCCTCCCTCTCCACCACCACCATGCAAACCATCCCCACCGTCTAGCCCTCAATTCCCTGCTTTTTCTACAAACCAGTCTCTCCAGGGGGTCCTGGGGGGCCCCAGAATTTTGACAGGCCTCTGATCTGGCAGGAAAAGACTCAATAATTTTAACAACACCCACTCCACCATCTTTTTTTCTCACTCCCCTTTTATCTTTCCCCTTTTCCCTGCCTCTGTTTGAGATGTCATCTCACTTTTTGTTGGCTCAGTGTGGTGGTGTTTCTGACATTGCTGCTTGATGGGAGCCTGATGATTTTCTATTGTAACATCGGTTTGATAGTTTTTTTTGCTGTTTTTAATCAAAATATATTGTACTGTATTTTATCAGCACACAAAAAGAGAGTAATTGTCGTGCACAAGTCCAACATAGGACATCAGATCTCCAATCTTACTCCACATGTGAAATAAGATGAACAGTTTTAAAATGAGGGTTACAATAAGAAGATGCTTATATGCATTTAGCCTATTTGATTTGAATAAATACAAATGCATACATTTTGTTGAATTCTACTACACTTACACATCCCAAAGAGTACTTCATAAAATAAAATAGAATAAAATAAAAATGCCAAATACCAAATCCCCTGAGGATATCCTAAGCCTGGGTAATACTTTTCAGATTTTCTCACACACACACACACACACAGTGGCTCCAGACCTCCCTGCCAATCCAGATCAAACAGGCGTAGGTGGACTTCCTGGTATTCTAATGAATTTATTTACAAGACTATGAATAGTGTTCCCCAAAGGAAAACTACCCTGTTCTCTGCCCTGTCCGGTCCTGCCTTGTTCACAAAGCGCCATTTCCCTTGTGTGCATGTGTGTGATTGCATATGTGAATGTGTGTATGTGTGTCCTAACGCAGGTGCCTTTGTCCAATCTGCAAGATTGGTGCCTTATAAAAAACAAATTGTGCCTTTCCAACCCAGTTTTAAAGGCAACACACAATTTTGGCCATAAACACACAAAGTGTTCGAATCATTATTGTTTGTTTGATGATTGTGTTTTGAGTTTGACCCAATGTGCTTTGACCTAGATTTCTATTCCCTGCCTCCATGTGGGCAGGTTTCACAACAGCACAACCAGTATTATTTGTATAAAACACAGCCTCGGTCCTGAGACAGCTCGGTGCCGTCTCCAGCTTCTCCACCACTCTCCAGCGCTCTAATATCCCTCTCTGCGTGCGTGAGTCTTTCTTCCTCTCGCGTCCTTCCCCCAATCCTTGGCAAACATCAGTCAGCGCCAGTCAGAACTGCGCCTGCAGCCTTTCCTTCACCCGCTGCTGTTGACTGAGCACTCTGAAGCCCAACGCAGTGCATTTAATTTGATTTGATCCAATTGAAACCATCAAGTCTAATCAAATCTAATATTGCATTTTGCCGCATGGTACTGTAATGAAATTAGACGGAAACCGATGCAGCTTTTGTTGGTAATGTTCTTCTTGAATATGTTTAAAATATTATTGACGTTTTGTGTGGTGGGTTGATTCCCCCTGTGCTTAAAGCCCAAAGGCATTGTGCAGGTTTACTGTATGCAACAGAAACGTTTGTGTGTGCGTGTGCGTGCGTGCGTGTGTGTGCGTATGATACATAAACTCTTCATTAAAATACACGTGTATTGTGTGTAAGTAATTATGCAGAAATGATGAAGTCACATCGTATATAGATTTTTAATTGCAATGCAGAGGTGAAACTTCAACCTGGTAACCACTTCAGTCACACTATGACAAATAGTCTTATCAAAGCACGCCTTGCAGTGAGGCAATCTGTTTACTGACAATGTTCTGTACACCCCCTTGTTCTGCAGTGCTTCTTGTAAATAATCCTGCTGCTGGTGGAGTCGCTAGTCTTTCATAAACCCTGTTTCCATCCTGCTGTCCACCTGGAGGCTGTAGAAGTTTTATTCTCTTTTGTCCTGATGTTGTGTGTGTTTATGGGACCAAATCAGTGCAAGGTCACTAAATATCAACACTTTGCAAACTGTACATACTCTTAATTCAAAGAATCCTCTCCCCAAGTTGTGTTTGCCTGAAATTTTAGCTGCAGCAGCAATAAGATTAGACTCTCAGCTGGTGATCCGCGTAGTGCTAATAGCCTTATGTTCCTGAAACTATGCTATGATCTCCATTGTCAGTGTTACAGGTCATTACTCGGAGAAATGTGTCTTTGACAACTCATTTATCTTCGTCCTTCCTTTGTCTCGCCTCAGGCCGGCCAACTTGTTGTTGGACAGGAGTAGTTCAGAGGTTCCCTCGATGGGGACGATGAGCGAATGGATGGACGGAATGAGGACCTTACCCTGCAAGGAGGCCTTCTCTGGGGTCAGCTACAGCTCCTGCGACACCCTGGCCAAGACTTCCACAGAGTAAGGCAACAACACACGCCGACAGACACACACACAGGCTTCTCTGCCCATTCATGTCACCTAGTGTTTACAGGGCCCCAGTACCAGTAGCAAGGCCCCAGAATTTGAAGAGGCTCTTGGTAAAGAACACACGCACACGCACACGCACACACACATCCTCTTTTTTCCTCCGAAAGTAAAAAGAAAGCTATAGAGCCATTACTAAAAGTGTCCAGATGAGACTCACGGTAACTCATAATGACAGACCTTTAGCCACGCGCTCAATGTTGTAAGTATGACCACAGAGGTAGAAGGAAAAGAACGAGAAAGAAAGAGATAAATAGAAAAACAAAAAGCAGAAAGAGTGAGAGGGAAAGAGAGAGAGAGATAGAATTGAGCGTTCCAGGAGGGGACAATAGAGAACCTATTGAGGGTGGGAATGAGAGGTGAGATTTGACAAGATGCAATACTGGAGAGAAAGAAAAGCCTTTGAAAGAAAAAAAAATAAGGATGGAGCTGTCAAAAGGTTTCTCAGAAAATTACTTGAAAGCCAAATCTAGAGAAATAAAATTTTGGGAGCTGCAGGACCTAGATTGTGTTTTCCCCATTGACCTGGATCGCACTGACCATATAATAACATCTGGTCAGTCACTTTTCAATCCCCAGGTATGGCCACTTAAAGGTTAGATACAATATCCACCGACCAGTAGATGTCTCACTAGCACCAGCATCTTTGACAAATAAAAAACAATTTTATTTGTATCGCACCAAATCAGAATTTACATTATCACAATGCACTTTACATATTTGTTCCCACAATGATCAAGCACTGGCAGAACCAGACTCAATGTGCCTCAACCTGTTGGGGTACAAATAAGGTGTGGTTTTGGTGTTTTTGGTTTAACAGCACAGTGGTGGCAGAGTGACTGGTGTATTGATACTATTTGTCTACTGATGTGTGGTGCAGAAATTAGGCGATTAGCGTATTCACCCAGGTGTCATGTTCACATCACTGCTCAGGAGCGGGTAAACGGCATTTCCCGTATAGATGTGGGGAGGTCCAAGTGACTCAAAGGGAGTTACTCACATGCACTAACATTGATGTGCACATGCACATGGACGTGCACCTGGACCAGCTACCAGAACAAAGAATGGAGAAGCTCGGATCACAGCTCACACAGAGGGAGCGTGACTTCATTCCCTGCAGAGAACTTCTGTATCTTTGCGTAGAAAATAATTGCTGGTTGCTATATTAATGTTTAAAATCTTGTATAAAATATGTTTTTGAACGACTTATTTCCACTAGCACATGTTTTTTGTCATAAATACTGTATAATGGCACACACATTTTTTAAGAAGAACATATCTAAAAAGACAGTTCAGAACAGTTACAGTACAGAGACAAATCTGCAAAGTGTCCACGGTCAGTGAATCGAATTTGTTTCCCTTCAACATCTGCTCCCGTTAAGTAAAGCATGGTTGATTTTTTTTTCATGGCTGACAACTCTGGTTTCCTAAACAACCGTTTGGCTTTGGTTTCTGTGTAAATATTGAAGTCATCTGACTTAAAGCACGAGGTGAGTCTTGTTCACTCATCCCTAATGTCAAAATAGACGACAGGTAGTTCAACAACCTCCGATTCCTATTTGGTAATTATAATAACTAATTAGCTAATTATTCATGAATACCAATTTGTAGAATAAAATGGTTGGAAATTATATAGATGCAGAGTATTGGGGGATAGTGAATCGATGTCTCTCAGTAAAAGGTAGAGAGCTCCACAGTTAGAGATCTGTCTGGCCCCGCTGACAGGATCATCAGAGTGACAAAAGGGTTTGAGATAGGGGATCAGATTTGGGCCAGGCAGAGTCCTGCGGTGACAGGCTGAAAGGAATTATGATTCCCAAGCACAGTCATAACAGACTGGGAGATTATAATGATGAACAAACCTCCAGACTTACAGTTCAAGTGCGGCTGCTTGAAGAAAATCAAGGACAGCAGCAGACTATACTCTACCTGTTAAAGTGCAGAAATATTCTCTCTTCCCTCTCGCCTCTCTTGCTCTGTTGGCCTGCTGCTGGTTTAACCGATGTGGAATGTGAGTGGGTAAATAATTGGACATTTCTAATTATTGTGATCAAAGCATCCGTTCACTGTGGTGATGGCAGCAGCTGGGCCAGTGGGGAGAGGGCGGTCGGTGCTGCAGCTAGCTATTACTGCTGTCTATGACTTACCTAACCTGCAGCCATTAATTGTGTCGGTTGAAAGAAGCAACCTGAAGTGTGTGTCCTTTTGAATAATGATGAATCGTGGATTTGATTTCAGTTCAGAGGATGTGAAGGACAAAGAAGTTTATACTTTCACCATTGGTATCTCTGTACCGATTGTTGAATTTAGTCTAATATGGCTGCTATTTGGAAAGTCCTAAATGGCTCCTAATACAAAGACACCAAAGAGACATGAGGAGAAGTGTAGCTTTCTCTGGGGTGAGTGCGTCCTTAACGCTGCGGATGACACATTTTTGGGATTCCAGCAATTAGACGGCGTTAAAATGATTTCTTTCCCAGTTTATTAAACCTCCATTTCATTAAAGTGTCTCCTCTCACTTTTCTGTGAACCTTTCTCATGCAAATGAATCAATTAATATGTGAAATCTATCTTAGGTCAACTGAAACAAACTAAACAAAAAGAAGCTTACACGGCAAGAATAGGTTGTAATCCACATTCGGTATTGACCGAGTACACCACAGATGAACTGCACCGGCGTAACCTTGTGCTGTAGTAATCATATCGGTCTACAATGCATTTTCTGTAACTCGATGCTAAATTGGATCACTGCAGTATTAATCCACTGAAGGCTGAAGCCAAGGCACACAAGGCTAGCACGGCTACAAGGCTAGCAGCCTTGGCGGAGACGATGCATCGCTCAATATGGATTGCTCTATTGATTCGTACAGTCTTAATCTAGTCCTTGATATTCAGCACAAGGCTTGGCAACGCTCTGACCTCTGAGGAACAGTAATCATACTTGGCTGCAGCGTGCTGACTCATCAGCTGGAGTATTTGAAGTCCTTTTTCTGAGACAGGAAATACCCCACTTTTTGGGGATTATTTTCTTCACGTGGACAGGGTCAATGCCGAGTTCATTTCAGGTATTTGATTGAGGAAGTGACAGACTTGACCTAATCTGACAACCACAACCAAATACGTTACACTACCGCTTTCAACGTTATCCCCCCATTAGATGGTGGTTATCAGTTGTCTTCACTCCCATTGGAAGAGGCAAAGGGCCCCTACCAGCAGCCCAGATAATATCCTCATCATTATCACTGTTAAAAAACAAGCAGCTTATTACAACCTATCGTTAACCTTTTTTCTCAATGGGCCACCTCTGATGGCCGTAGTAATTGTAACAGGAGCAGAAGTGAGGTGGCGTTGGTGACGGCCTCTTCAAACAGCTGTTTGTTTCCAGTTGACAAATTTTATTCCAACTCATGATTATTCCCTAAACGTATTCAAGTAGTTTTTATGCATAAACCTGTTATGCTCCAGGTTTATTACCGTCATGATGAAAGTCTGAGCCAACCAGGAGGTGGAGTTAGTCTCTGCCAGCCCACATGTTTATACCCCCGATGGCAACTGATAACGGCCATTTAATGGGGTGATAAAATGCGAAACAGGTGGTACAGTACAGTGTATATGTTTTCACAGTCTCCAGGCTTTGCGGGTCCTTTGTAAATGAAGGTAAACGCATCAACGCTTTCTGTTGCAGACTGCAAAAAAACACTTATACCCCACAATCATTTAGTATCCACAGTCTCTCAGCAACTCAACATAGTGACACCACAAAAGAGGAAAATGACTCGTGCCCATGTAAAATGGTTTTACACCACGGTTCACTGGTAACTGAACTGGAGGGAGAAAAAAGACCCAGCAGAGGTACTGCTGAGGAATGAGGGGGATTGTTGAGTCAACAGTGTGACACACTGCAGAGAGAAACTTTCAACTGCTGATCTGTCTCGTGTGACTGTGAGTGTTTGTGTCTCTGGTTCTGATTTATAATCATGTCTCACGTGTTTCAAATTGTAGACGATGTTTATGTTGTTGATGTCTTTGTTATCTCATTATCATTGTCTGCTCTTGGGATGATTTATCAGGGCTTTGCTGACATTAAGTGGACTATCTGATTAAAAAAATATATAAAACAGAATTTTTAAAAAGATGACAACACAACAGTTTGGACTCTCAACAGTTCTGCTCTAAGGCACAGCGGAGATTCATTGTCCTGTGTCCGTCTCCCAAATGCAGTTATAATGATTGAACTGTAGCTAATACAAGGCCAGAGTAGCATTTTTAAAATGTATGGCCTCAAGATAAATTACATTCCAACTGCAACTAAACACTGTTTGTCTCCTCAGTTGATGCTGTGGTGCAGCGGTGTCTTATTTTTGTTCTTTTCAAATGTCATTGCACTTTTGTTCTGCCTGCAGGTCCCCCCCCCCCCCCCCCCCCCCCTTTATGTTTCCACTCTATAGTTAAAAAAACACTGGATTTGCAGTCTTTGAGTGATTAATGATTATTTCCCATAAGCATAGATCTTAAGCTCTACATTGCTACACCAGTGACATCCAAAATCTCTGACCTTTGCAGTAATAAATTTGTGCTTTTTTTTAAGGCTTTTTTACTCTTATTTATTATATCTCATGTATTCTGGATGGATTTATGCTACACTTTGGCTGAGAGTTTTTCTTTTTCAATAAATACGGGACTTTCTGTATATTTTGAGGTCATAAAAGTTCTGCTACCATGTTCAGAAACACAAGAGTTACTGTCCAAAGCATTTTTGTCATGATTTATGTTTGTCCTCTTCTCTCAATATAACACAAATGTTACATTTATATGCCTGATTTATTACTATTTCTTTTTTATTATAAGATAAATGTGCTTCAATGAGCATCCATGAGATAAAGCGTATTGATGGCATCCAGTTCAATGTGTTAATGTTGGTGGGCCTGGCTGTGTCTCAGTAGAGTGGTTCTGACGGAGGTCCACGTCACACCTGCCACTTGCCCAGAATGGGAGCCGTCCATGGGGATCACCACTCTCTAACGCCCGGCTCCTCTCCGCCTCCTCAGGCTCTGGATGGTGGGTGGAGGATGAGGGGCTCTACAGACCCCCCGCCTGGGAGCAGTAGCCTACCTCCAGGAGCACGGATGGGCTTTCACTTGTCTGATCTGTAAAGGGATAGTATCTGTAGTCAATATTCTGTGAGAGCTCAATAGCTTTGTTTCCATACCACTGTAAACAGAAAATAAGGTAAAGGACCCTTGAATAGCCTCCAACAGACAAAGGAACATTTGGACATGTATGAGGATTATACTACAGGTTTGGAGAAAATAATTCCTTCGGGTGGGTGATGGGCGGATGAGTCAAGCATACGTGCAGACTGGGATGTCGTCAGTGCCGATCTGGGCGTCTCCAGTGTGGATGGAAACCAAGCTATTGTCTTTCTTTCACAATGCTGGTGTTTGTTACAGCTACAAAACACATTTAAAAAAAAGAAAATTAAGAAACTATGAATAAATAAATCAATCATACAGTTGACATTTTAAACATATGAGTCATATCCCTATCCCTTTATATCAAAGTGAAGCCAAGTCCGTGATCTTCTGGTGTTTTCTTTGTTGCTGAATTTCTGCAGCTCTGTCTACTCTGACAAACTAAATCTCCTGCTTGCAAATAATAAAAAGTGATATTTATTTAACAACACGTAAAATACCTTGATCTGTCTGCTAAGCATTTGTTGTAGAAATGCCACAACTCCAACCCCACTGCTTCTACTAATACTATGTCATGTATATTAGATGGGCAAAAGACATATTGTCTTACTCTGTGCTTTGACTCTTGTGTTATCAGCAATACTGTGTGTATACATTGCTGTTACTGTGTGTGTTAACTGGCTTGACATTTTGATTCAGCTGACTAACTACTGCGTATTTCTATTTGACATGTATGATGCATAACACGTGTGACACATCTAAACCTGAGGTCTTTTCTCACACAGAATGCATGAACAGTAACTAATCTTTAAGAGCTTTTAACACGTGACCGGACGCATCTGAATCACACTGTTGTATAAACTCAGGAACTAGTGCTGCTCCTTTCCCCAAACTTAAACCTGCCCTGTCAAAGGAAATGCAGTTCCATGCAGGAAACTAAGTCTTTTCTACCAGCGAGGCCTCTGCATGCCATAGTTTCCTCCACTGGCAGAGTCATAATAGCAGCTGTCACTGCAGCCCCACAGGCCCACCTCCCTGTTTGTTAGTGATGGAGAGTGAGACCAACACGCACCTCCCTCAGAGATGTGGCAGCCCTGTGGCCTTCAGGGAAAGGCAGTCCTTTGTGAATGACGGCTGCATTGGGAAAGTGAAAGGAGCAGCACTGGGGCGCATGTTATTAAATACCACGTGGGTGTCACAGGCTCCATCACTAATGCAAACTTTGCACCTTTTTTTTTTCTCCCCAATCTTTCCCTCTTCCTCATCTCTCTCTCTCTCTCTCTCTCTCTCTCTCTCTCTCTCTCTCTCTCTCTCTCTCTCTCTCTCTCTCTCTATCTCTGTCCTTCACGAAACAGAGATCTGAAAAAGGTCGGAGTGACAATTGTAGGACCACAGAAGAAGATCGTGAGCAGCCTCAAAGCCCTAGATTCCCACACCAAGGACGGCCCAGTACCTGTTTAATAATAAAGAAAAAAACAACATGTCTTTCTGTCTGTGTTAACAGACTGTGGTTGCTAATCGCACTCTAACACAGTGGCTGCGTATCCAAACTACAAACGGATGGAAGAGGAGGAAAAATATATGATTCAGGCGAGGGGCTTTGATTGTTTTGTTGAGAGACGATGTCAAGTCCTGACAAGTGGAACAGGAGGGAGATCAGCTGGTGAAACGGCTGACTCTTCATCCCTCTGTCCCTCCATGCCCAAGTTGAGATTGCCTTACAGACTAACCAGAGGGTGGGGAGAGCCGAGGAGGGGAGTGAGACCTGGTCAGGGATTCAAACTGGGTCTGGATTTGGATACAGGGCAAGGACTGGACTAACGTGGAAGCCGGAGCGCTCCAATATTGGCAAAGCTGGGTAGCGTAGCCTTCCCTTTTTACGGCTAAAAGGGATTCAGGCAATGCTCACAGTCTCTTCCCACCAGCCTGTGGAACGAGGCGGTGAAACGCCTGAGCGGCCTCGTGTTGAGGAGCAATGGTGGACAATAGCAGCTCACCTGGATGTGGACCCTTCCTGGACTAATGAAGCCTGAGGTGTTGACGTGAACTACCTACATTTACTGTCTCTATCCATGAGAGAGCTGAGCTGGTATTCACACCAAGACAATAACCCAACCATTTTACTCCGTAGCTCTAACCTATAGCATTTACATTCAGTAGAAATGTCACATAAAAGCAATAATGATGATAATCAGTTAAATAGTCTCATCGTGGAAGCCATGACTCCGTCACATGTATAACGTAGTGAACGCTGTGCTTCGAAGGTACAGAGGCCATAACACACTTCACACACCGAATTTTTATATGTTCTATGTGCTTACGAGCAGATACTGTACAGTTTTTAGTGCTGTTCCCTCAACCGAATGCCCTTTGTGTGAAATCTCAGGATGTATTCATTCATTTATTTTTGTTCTAACAGGGAGAAACAGAGCGAGCGAGAGGGAGCATTGCCAGGAATTGAGATTGTAGGTTAGGAAAGATGGGAGCCAGAAAAGGTTGAAGCGGAGGAAACAGACTAAGAGAACTTTAACCATGCCTGCTGCACAGAGGATAATAAGCCTGATTATGGGTCTGATTCCATCCTCCTGATGATCGCGGGGGCAGCGAAGATTTGAAGGCTATGATCTGAACAGATTATCTGGCAAAAATACCCTAAAGACATAGTTTTAATGTCACTGACTGAATCTGAGCCTCCCTGGTTTCGAACCGAGGAGGCCTGTCATGTAAGGCCTCTCCGAGGGGAAAGTGGGGAGACCCATGTAGTGCAAAAAGAACAGCAGTTTGGCGAGTGAGCAGAAACCCGCAATAGCCAATGAGAGCAAGCTGAAGCGTCAGCGTCACAAACCGGCTGTTGCGTACCTGTGTTTAGAACTAAAACATGGCGGCCCACAGTCTAAAAAAGACGTTTGTTTCCCGTGCCAGGTGGATAGTAGACTAAGAGGACAAACTCGTGGAATTGCGACGACAGTAAGCTTATTTAATGCGTCCCATTGTTTGTGCGAAACATCACTGATGATGCCGGCCTCCATGTTTGTTTATATTCCGAAGTCTGTGAGGTCCCGCAATCTCCAGAATCACGGGAATCACCGCTCAGAGATGGTTTGTTAAAGCGCCAAGTGTGTGGTCCTGCGTCTCGACTGGATTTGTCGAGCGTTCTTGATTAAATGATCAAACATCAGTTACATCTGTCGTTAAGTCTTAATTCTCTCACGTCAGTTAAGATTTGAAAATCCTCCAGTGTGCAGCAGGCAGTAGATGAAGCAGTGTCATCTGTCCAGGCCTCCGCTTCAGATGCTGTTGTGTTGTGGAAGTGTTTCAAACTAGACGTGAGTTTGTACTTGAGCTTCTTCCTCAGGTCTTAGCGGATTGGCATCATCAGCCCCACAGAACACCAGGTGTAGTCACTGTAGATCACACTGCTTCTCTGTCGTTTGCTTTGGTCTGAATCCATAACTTATTAACAAAAGCCACGGGGGGATCTGTCATTCACTTCTTTAATCAGAACTGTGCTGTAAAAATACTGTTAAAATTAGCTCTTAATCCATAAATCCTGGTGTGTTAAATGCAAAAGTAAAATTCTACTTTTTTTCAAACCCATGTGGGATCTGTCATTTACTTCTTTGATCAGAAATTTGCTCTAAGAAAAAAATTAAGTTCTTTGTTCTTGTTTAAAATTAGCTCTTAATCCTTAAATCCCGGCGTGTTAAATGCAAAAAGTAGAGTGCCTCCTGTTGCTGTGTTCAGGGTTCGGTTCATGGTGGGATCGAAAAGCAAAAAGCTCCAGTTTGTCTTTGTCTTCAACAAAGTCTTGGTGTATTTTCTGTGTTCTCACGAGGGCATCGGGGTTTACTGTCACTGCTGTAAACCAACAGCAAGGTGTGTGGGAATGCCCTGAAACAGATGTAACATTTCCAATAGATTCTTCTCTCCTAGGTCATCATACGTCCAGGATGGGATTTCCTAAGGGCACCTTAGAACTTAAATGATATTTGTACAATGAAGTACATGTTTAAAGACGCCTCCTGCTTCAATGTCACCCAGTCAACACACACCCAGTATTTCTAAACTGGCCCTTTGGTACTTTGTGCTGCTGGTTGGGTCATATTTAACCACGAGGATGCTTCTTTGAGCCTGTTCCAAGCACTTAGTACACAGTATTTGAGCACTTTCAATGGAAATGTAACTGCCTTGGCTATAGACTTAAGCTTAATAAATGGACCGGGGGGGTGAGTCTGGTGCTTTTGGGAAACCCAGCCCTGTTCAGTGTCATCGGTCGCTCCTCTGTTACTCGGTCAACCTGTGGATGCTGCTGTTGCTGCTATGTGTTCCAATTAGCATGTACATACTGTAAACCAACTAGCAACTAGCACTACAGATCCCACTATTTGTACATGGCCATCCCTCTTTGTAAAAATGTTTGTATGTATAAAAGAATAAATAAAAAAAATGGTGCGACATTTTAATTAAAAAAAAAGAGTCAAAAATCATCTGTATTATATTTTATCTTGTTTTGAGTTATAATTGTCTGCTTTGTTTTTTTTTTCTACAATAAAAAGGCGATTATGATTACGTTATTATTTATTTGTTAACATTATAAAGCGCAATGTGTTTCTTTCTTTTGTAGCATACAGTAAATTATGTGTCAGCGCTATCTTGTGTTTTTGGTTTTTTTGGACTTACTTTATAAACCTGGGACATCTGAGAGAGCAATACTGTTATAATGCACCCCTATATCCAGATCCCTCATCTTCTGTCTCAAGACTGACTCGTGTGTCTGTGTGAGAGTTTCCGTGTGCAAATGTAGATGGCCTTGTCTACTAATGTAAAATGATTTGTAGTGGAAACATTTATATTTTTATAATAAATATTGGCAAAATATTTTCCAAAAAATGGACGATGATTGACCCGCTCTTGTGTTTTTATTTGATGGCTCGAGGACGCCGCGTGAATTTTTGACTTTTCTCCTTTCAAGCGTGAGCGTATTCCCACATGTGTAAAAGATCACAAGTGGAAGTGGTAACGCTCGTAACTCAGATGTCATCTTTTCATTTTACATTCCATAGATCAATCTTTTAGCACATCTTGCTTTCTTCAGAATAAAAGCCACCAATCATCCGGCTGACATATATAGTGTACGGGACAGGTGCTTCGAATCACGGAGTTCACAGGGCAATGAGCTCGAACAGAGGAGTCCATAGAAAGTTCAGTCACGGCCAAGAAGTGTCTTCAATGTCAATATTTAAAATAAAAAGAAATAGCAAATACAAACTGCATATATATTAGCAAATGTCATCCCCGATATCTCTTATGTCAGTGTGTGAAAAAGAGCAGAATAATATAATAAACTGGACGTACTACACTTTGTTCACATCTGTTAACAGGCTCCCTGAACCACCTCGGCCTCTGTTTCTAATCCCGTCCACCATGCACGCTGCCGGCTCCTCACGTCCTCGGCCACATCTAATAAAGCGCCTTGTATCCGAGCGTGCACGGTCAGGGCCGATTTGTCGTATGATTTTAATGCGGAGGATCTGCTTTTCCTCTCTGCCTTTCTGACTGGGAGGAGATGAGATGTGTCAGACAGAGGAAAGAGTGATGGCCGCTCTGCTCGGCGTTGAAAGGTTGACACTATCCAGATGTTCCGAAGGCAGATGTGCGTGGAGAGAAAACAGGACGCTGCCCTCCCCGAGTCGGGAAACAATGAGCACAGTATGCTCGACAACACCACCAATTTGGTCTTCGTTTTTATCTGTAGAAAAAAACTCCTGAAACCACCGGGGTGATGGGAAAGACAGAGCGAGGGCGGAGGAGGGAGTGAAGGCTGAGGGGAGATGAAACCATAGAGAGGAGGTGTGGAAGGCAGGTGTGCTGGATCTACAAAGCTCCTGTCAGTCCTGTCCAAGTAGATAGAAACTTTGCGAACAGTGGCATACGATAATGCAATAACGCAGGGGAGGATTAAGCAGCGCCATTCATCATCCCTGCACTTGGCAGCGGTGTTGAAATGTGCTCCCCTGGCTGCTGCAGATACAGAACGGCCAGTTCCACTTGGAGAGTAATGATAATGAGAAAACAACGTCTTGATGTGCGAAACTCATTCCCCACTTTGAACAGAAATCTTTTAAACATCGAGCTCGGCAATGAGACACAGCGCCTTTTACCAGATTTATGACAACAAGCATTTTTTCTTTACAGGCATGAATGAGACAGAACCATCACTGACATTTTTACTACTGTGATTTTCAACTTGAACTTTACCATCATCATCGGCCCCCCCCGCCTGTGTGCTATAGACTGTATAAAAAGGTTGTGGCTGTTCCCCATATGTGAAGCCAAAACATCTGGATTTCCACCTGGTGGCTGGCTGCAATATAGGTAATAAATCCCACCTCCTCCATGTAAGTAGTTGGGACATGTACCAAACAGAAAAGTCAAAGTACATGTTTAATGAAGTTATTCTCAGAGATGTTTTTAGTAATTTTAGGTAGGCTAGTTATTATTACACTGATGTATGTTTAATTAGTTATTCAATGCCACAAAAACAATGTTAAACGTCATGATTGACAGCTGAGACTGACTCACGATTGGTCAAATGCGTATGTCAATAAGACCTCTTGACCGCAGCTCCATCCCCCGATCGCTCCTGCTCCAAATTCACAAGATGGCAGCATTCGTATATAAAGGATAGTTTAGCTTCATTCCTGGATAGTATGTATAAAGAAAAAAAGATCGATGATGTGTCAACCATCCCTCCATGTGGGTCCATGGTTTGCCCATTTGAATTTTGGCTTGTGCATTTTTTATTTTTAAACATCAGGATATATTGTTGTCATTATCTTCCACCAAAGAAGTGTAAAAATGTATCTAACTTTAATCGGTTCCTTAAAGAAGCTTTTTACTTTCTTCTGTCTGTATTTTCAAAATCATGTTGTCACTTCACCGCAGCTGATAGAATTACACCTGATGGTCCACGGCCCAAATCCCATCCCCTCCGTCTGGATCTGTCTCCTCCCTTTGAAGCCTGCTCTGTTGCCACATCACTCTCGCTCCCCTCTCGCTTCCCTCTCGGTTCCTGCTAAAAACTGGCCTCCAGCTGCGTGCAGCTGCTTTGAAGGGCCTGACGCCATGTTGCAAACTCATAGCGCCCCGTTCAGCCTTGCCTCTGCGGACTGTTGTGGTGGCTGTTATCCTCGTAAGCTCAATTACCAGGTTCATAGTTCACCAATAAATTACCAGGATGTCATGTGTTGATTATCTTTTGTTGAAGACTGTGTTTATCTGTGTGGAGTGGGAGACCTTAGAGGAATTAAGTGTTGTATAGAAAAGACATGGAGCAAGGCAGTGCTGAAAATAAGAGGATGTTATTTGTGCGCGTTGCAGACAGTGGATTCACTCTTGTGGATTTGAATTGTAATTATAAATCCCTTATTGACTATGATAATACACATGGGGCCTCAACATATTCATCACAGTAAGTTAACACACACATACATGTACAAAGATAGATTGGGTGCAAGTTGTTGGTTTTGAACTCTCTGAGCTCTCTATGGAGCCCAAGCACACATTGACTCCTCAGTCATGTTATTACCAAAGCAACGTGCAGTTATCATCACAGCACACACACATACACAGGTCCCAGGACCGCGAGTGCTCAGTCCACTTCTGTCACTTTGACAAACGATGCCATCACAAAGGGAAGTGAAGCTAACGCTGCCGCCGCCCCCTCACCGGAGGCAGTATAGAGAGAACAAATCCAGGATTTATCTTCCTGCACTGAAACAAGTTGTTGGACCAACTTAAAATAATTGCTTCAAGTGGTAACAAGCAGTTTTAGTGGATCATTTTAGTTTGTAAGTTCTAATTCTAAATTGAATTTGAAAATTGTTTTTTCAACGTTCTTTCCATTCACATCCTTTACTCTAAGTAAATATACACAACATGCATGCCAGTTATGACCAAAAATATTATTTTGTATATCTTAATTTAACAAGTATTATGCATAATATAACCATCTTAATAAGTCGAAGGTACAAGATTTTATTTTATTCCTTTATTTTAGTAGTTGGTTCACAGTTAAGTGTTTGACTAGCTTTCTAACTGTTGTACCCATGTGGGCAAGAGGCAACACTAAACTCTTGCACAAGTGCATGAGGCGAAACAAGACGAGACATTATAACTTTTTTTTTTCTTCCCCAAATTGGTGAAGGCTGCAACCACTTGGGTGGAACACCATGAGAAAGGGAAAGCTTATGCTGTAGGATCATTAAAACGCTATAACTCTGCAAAATCTTCTTTAATATGGATAACAAAACAAACTATAATCATTAAGTACAGTTGAGTAAATTTCACACACATTATTCCTGGTTGCACATGGAGACCAATAAAGTTTAATGCTTAAAACAACTAGGGGTATTTCATTATATTTAATATGAGTAAAATTAAAATTCCACAAAAAGTTCTCATTTCAATCCATTGCCATGAGTCTGGATCCCAGCCCAGAAAACCATCAGAAGAACCGAATGGCTGGATTGATACCTGAAGAGACAGAGCTATTACCGCTCTGTCTCATAATGTTAATGGCTAAAGTAAGACTATGGAGCTGCTGGTCCTGCCGGCTGTCGACACCGTCCTCCGTACCGGGGAGAATTGATTTTCCATGAAGGCTGAGTGATGTGGAGGGACTGCTGCTCCTCTGATGTCAGCACTCTGTCATCTCTCCTTCCCTCTCTCTCTCCATCATTTCTCTCACTCTCTTTCTGGTGCTTTTTCCTCTTCCTCCTCTTCCTCTTTTTCTCATTTTCCTCTCAGCTCTCTATCTTCTCCTCACCCTTCACCTTTCTGCCCCCTGTCATCCCCTGTTCTGCTTCTCTCACCTTCTCTGATCGTGTCTCTCTCCCCCCGTCGACTCAGTTCTGCTTTTATTGGCATCACACATTCATTAGGATCATGTTATAGTCATTAACAGCTCATTAGTATTAATTCAACACAAGTTAATAGGCATCTCTTGCTTTATGTCTCCCTCTCTCCTCGTATCGCAGCAGGCAGAATGATAACACCCTGAGATGATGCTAAACAAGAGCCTGATTTCCACTGCTGTGCCTCCGTTTGCATCATTCACAAGAATGGATTTTACACAGTCGAGTGTGATCATCTTTTTTTATTTGTTTCCCTCACATTCAACTGACAGATGTTTTTTGCTGAAAGAGGATTAGAGTTTGAGGAAAATTTGGGAATTAGAGAAAGCAGATCAAAAAACCTCCTGTTTTAATCTCTTGGATTTCACAACAAATAATTATGTGAAGGGGATATAAGCGACACATATACACTGATAGGAACAATCATGCAAATTCTGGAATGAGAGATCAACATCTTTATTTACCATGTAAAGTTTCTTGAAATGCAGATGGTCACAGTAAATTGTCTTTACTGATATTCCACTGTCAGACAAACTGGCCCCCTTAAATTCAAACACACTCCAGAGAAGTATCAGTGTAATGATGAAATATTATCAGCGAAAATCTTACAGAAAGTTACAGAAAAAGAAAAAGAATAATCTTGGATCCGCCTCTGTCCGGATCCATCCCATAATTGAATAGGTTCTTTCATGGCCCGTGGCCCATTCTTACAAGTTTCGAGGAAATATGTTCTGTGTTGTTTAAAGCTGTGACTTTGAAGATTAGATTCACACGTGGGACCTTGCTATATCTTTTCTATAAATTGTGAGGCACCCATATGCAAAATGTAGTTAAAATTCCATACAAAATGTTTTGTTCTCCATTTATAGATAAAAAAATATATATTATAAGACTTCCACCACTTGCTGATAGTCAAAAACGTAAATATGTATAAAAGTAATTATTCTACAACAAATATATTTTTTATAGCTATCATCATCAGTTTCACACATCATGAAATTAGGTACAAGTCAGCCTGAATTTCACCTGCAGTATATACTTTATATAAAGTGCATGTATGTAAACTTTATCTTTTTTTAAATAGCTCTAATATTCTCTACACACATGTTTAACAAGTTTCTTTTTTGGTTTTAATCTCACTGGCATCGTTTGGATCAGTCCACACTCTGGATTATTTGATTCATCATCAAATGCATCATCACATATCATTGTTTTATTATTGTCATTTTCCGAATCTGACATTTTTTCCTGATGTGCTCACACACCTTCGCTCACTTTCACAAACTCAAACGTCACTTTTTATGTTTCATTACACCCCCCCACCCCACCCCCCCTCCTCTCTGTCTGTGTCTCACATCCTCTCCACTTCTCCATCTTTTCCATTCACATATTAAAGTCATATATCACCAGGATCAAACCCAGAGTGTCAGAGCCAGTGACAAGCTGATTTACTGGTGGGTTTCCTCTGTGTCTGTGAGTTTTATGATTGGGGTCGGGGGCCATGGGCACAGGGATACATTTCTGACAAGGTCTCTCTTTGACTACTGGTGTTTCTAGCAGTTTTCATGCCTTCCCCCGCTGAGCTTGACCTCCGTGAATTGCAAGGCCACATGTTAATGCCACTTTTGACTTAAACAGCTGAGTTCCAGAAGATGTTGCAGCCAGAGCTCAGCAGCTGGTGCAGTGGTTAAGGCATCGGCCGTATTTTTTTTTACGGGGGTACACTGACGTATTTTTGGGGGAAAAACTCTAAAAAAAAAAAAATTGGATGTAGTCCAACCTCAACGAACATTGATGACTGGGTGATATATAGTTTGGATGAAATCAAAGTGTACTTTTACTTACTACTGCCTGTATCACTGTTACAGCATGAGCTACATTTCAACATCGGTGTTTCAAGAAAGTCCAACAGAGGATTTGTATCGTATCACTTGATCCTGGTGCAGTGACCTCATGCTCTCCACAGGTATCACTGATATGTCAGTCACATAATTCAATTCAATTTAATACAACTCAGTTCAATTCAATTGTATTTTATTTAATTTAACATTCTTTATTTCTTCCTCAGGGGCCAGTGAGTTTGCCAACAAAAGTAAACATAGACAATTTTATTACCCACAAAACAATCCAAATATGAAAGTTCATGAAAGAAAGAAAAACATTTTAATATACAAGGATTATTAGCAACAATATCAAATACCTCTTAGGCTAATGCAGGAGTCAGAAGTTAATATATTTATTTATTCTACTATACACCGGTGGTGGAGGAAGTACTCAATTATTTTAAAATATTTAAACTAATTTATTATTTAAGGACACATAATTGTAAAAATAAAAGGACTACATTAACTTTCCTACTTAAGTAAACATGAGTAAGTACTTGCTTTCAAATATGCTTAAAGCATTAAAACATCATCACTCATATGGCAGAGTCTTGTTGAAGGAGGCGGGGTCTAATGTTACCTGCTTGCTTTCATTGGATCAGTGGACCAACTCCCCCCCCCCCCGTGTTATTAATTACTTTAAAAAATATAAAAGACAATGAGAACATGTAACACAATGCATTGGGAATAAAGTGGAGTAGAAAGTATAGATATTTGCTAGTATATGTGGTGACTAAAAGTGAAAAAATAACCAAAAATAAATCTACGTAATAAATCAAAAATAATTCTAAGTAAGTACAGATACATACAATTTTTTTGGGGAATAAGTAATTAAATGTACTTTGTTACGTCCCACCACTGCTGTACACAAGGGAAACTGACTCTCTTCTACTTTGTCTATTCACAAATCCAAAGGCTTTAAAACTTTGTTTGAGGAAATGCAGGACATTTTAAATGCATTCTTGAAAATAGAATTAGCTTATTTGGACATATCTAAAAAAAAAATAAATCTCACCCTGAGTTTAATTCTGATACCTAAGTTATAATTTTCCTCTCAAGCTGAAGTCTCTGAGTTGGTTCTGGGAACGTTGCAGATGGAGCTGCAGCGAGTGCAGCCCAGCCCAGAACAATCATAAGCTAATCCACACACCCGCTCCAGAAGGGCTCAGGCCAGGAACCATGACATAACTAGTGAACACAACACCAGGTCTGTGCCTGCACACATAAATACAGAGCGCTGGGCGAACGGGACAAAACACAGTGAAGTGACATGGGCCAAGTTACTGCCGAGGCCATAAGGCGCACATGCATGACTGCCTCCACATAGTGCGTAAAGCGAGATTCCTATCTGTCTCACAGTTTCTGACTGTTCCCCACACCCACCCGTCCTCCCACCCACTCTTTGTTCCTCTTTCCTCTCGTGTGTTTCCATGTCAGCCGAGGAGACATGACAAGTTCTTTCCGGCCCTTTTCCCCTCCCGAGTGTTCCAGTTCAGACTCGACCGCAGTCTGTCTGTTAGCCGGCCAACCAGTCAATCAGTCATACCACACTCGTCCTGCAGGAATGTGGAGGAAGAGTCCAGCGCCGGGGTTAGGCCTTTCATCGTCAGTCGTTTCACTTGCAATGCGATCGCGCTGAAGAGGAGAATATGGGAAAAACACATATAAATGCAGCGGCGCGGTGAACGTGTTGCGTTGAAAAGCCATAAATGTTACATGGTTCACATGTGTGTAATCTGTTTATACAGTCAAAATGTATAATTTGATTCCTTTGAGCATGGATCATATTCCTTTAAAGATCAGAATACATGCTATGTAGCTATAGCTGATGACTGACTTGTGTAAGGCTGCGTCTCGGGGCTCCTCTGTAATACTCTCTCTCTCATATATATACACATAAGGAAAGTTAAGCTATTTATTTTTGTGTTAATTCTGCCTGACATTTACAATTACCGCTGTGTTTGGTTGCAGCGGGGCCTGCTTTAATGGGGCTGTTGATTGTCAAACTTGGTTACGTCTCTTTAGATCTCAGCCCTCCTTTCATGGGGACCTTATTGTTTGTGTGTGCATAAGTGAGCGTGCGCAGAGGAGGGAGGTGCCGCATGTGTGTGTTTGTGTGTGTGTGTGTGTGTGGAAATCCTGGCTCACACATATTCCTTCATTGCACATTTCATAAACGAGTGTGCAGTGGAGAGCGTGGCAAAGCCTGCTTGTCGTGGATGGGATCTTTCTTCTCAGAGTTCTCATGCTCATATGAACATGTGCACCTGTGTTGGACTTTTGCAGGTCCGCTGAGGGCATTCAGGAACCGGATGGAGCTTATTGCTATACGATGCGAAATGATAAAAACCTTCCCACTTCCGATCATTGTCGTGAGAGGCGAAACGACATTAACAAGCCGGGGCGGCTTCGGCTGGCTTTACATGCTCTCTGATTCTGACTTCCTCTCCGGTTACAGCCGTCCAAACAGTTCAGGGAAGTGGCTGCTGTAATTCACTAATGACATAAACAGTGAGCAGGGGACAGATAGACGGACAGACAGACTCATGGGGACTGTCAGACATGTCCTTATTGATTTGGTAAGATGACACTTTGTCCTAATGGAGGCATAATGCTGTTAATACAATAACACAACCTAACATTTAGGGGCAATAAAAGCCTCTTTGTTTTATTGATCACATGTCTGACTACATATGTACTTATATAGTACATGTTCTGAATGTATGGAGAGCATTAAAGTCATGAAGCATTAGTAATAATATTATGCTTGAAAATATAGTGCTACTAAATATAACCCTATAGCCAGGCTATGGAACTGAAGGATACCAAAAAACACTGAAATGAAACTATGTTACAATATATTTTCTAAAATGCAGTGTTGTTTTCTTTTGCATTTACACGTCATCACACTTTTAAATTATGAAGCACAAAGCAAATATTTCATGCAGTGAGATCACATACAACATCAATGCAAAGACATTGTTAGATATACAAATTTACGTTATTCACTTTTTTATTTATTTTGACCTTTTCTTTGTCTGTTCTATGTTTGAAAAGTTAATTTTATATGGAATACAGAATACATATTGTCTCATGCTCTTTTAAATCCTGTTGAGTATGTGAAGTATATAATGAGGTGCACCTTACATGCATGTAATGTCACTGACATGATATGTAGTGATATGATGTAAGATGTGTAGATCCTCTTGGTTTTGGGGACTTCAGGTGTCCAGTGTTGGGAATTTTGATATTAAAAACATGTATGGAGTTACACAGTCTGTGCTCGTGCTTTACCCACAGACATAAAATGGTATAGTAATAATATAGTTCACCCTGCAAGAATATCTGAGCACACATTATTATTTTAATTTCACACCTCCTGCTTTAAACAGACCATAAAGACACGAGAATGACAGTGAAGATGACATCAGATGATCAAATGAAAAGAAGCAAACAATACTATGATGAGTAAAGGTTAAAAGAAAAGTGTAAAATGTGAGTGGAAGGCAGGTTATTTTCTGTAGTTTACAAAGTTACAGATGTTCTTTAAACGCATCGCCTGAAGCTAATTGTAGTTTACGTAGCTTGCAGAAGTCCCCTAAATGCATCACCTTTGAACTATCAGCAGGTGATGTAAAATGGCTGCACACAGACAAACTAAATACTTTTATTAACTAGTTGAGAAGAGTTGAAGTGGGACCGACAGTGTTAGAAATGGAAGAAGTCCACGACTCTGCCGACCTGCTGTGAGAGAGAAGTTACCGTCTGGTGAAACTTCTTTGTGAGTTTTCTTCTGAAAGTGGAGAATTACCCAGGTGAGTCAGCTGCTTGACTTTCAGTGAAATTCAGTTTAATTCAGTTAAAAACCGAGTTGAGCTGCATCTCACTTTCTGTTTCAGGAAGTCAGAGCCAAACCAGTCAGGAAGTTGTGTGTGTGATGTGAATATACTGTAATTGATGTTTAAACTAGAGCAGTGTCTGTTCTCAACCTGCCTGTTTGGAAGAGGCTGTGTGTTTGTCCTGTGTTAAAACTCCAGAGCTACTTCAAAATGATTCTTTGTCACTAGTGAGTTCTCCTCAAACAGTTCTACAACATTCTGCCACTTTTTAATTCTTTGTGTGATGGATGTTATGTGTTCAGCTATTTTATACAGTCCATGGTGCAGAGTGTACTGTAGCTAGAAAACTCTGTGTTCATCCTACCTGGTTTATCTGCAGTGGACATTTTACATTCTGAGGTTTTCATAAAATGAAACAGAAATTGACTTTATTACTGTTCACGTGTTCGGTTTGCATATAAGTTTAAATGATTAACTTAAGCTGCTGAGCAATCGATATAATTTTCAAACCAAAGTTCCCAACTTTTCAAAACAAAGGCTCAGTGATCCAGCTCACTACGAAGCACTACGGCAACAAAATGAACATTGTGCTTTAACTTTGAAGACAAGTTGTTAAAGAGGAAGTGATTATATGAATGTTTTGTGTCGCGATGGAGATTAGCAGCTCCCATGTGTGTGTACGAATGTGATACGGTGATAATGATAGAAACTAAATCATCAAAATGATCAGGTGGGCCAGATGCTATTCCCTGCAGGCTGCCAGTTGCTGACCACTGGTTTAGTTTATGCGAGGACGTTGGAAAAACACACACACCCCGCCATGTCGCCAACAGAACGCTGGTCGCCTGTTTATTCAAATTTTGTTAATATTGAACATATCGCATTTCCACATTGCAACAAAACCAGCACTGCACTTCCAAGGAGAAACGCTACACATGCCAAGTATGAAGTCAATTAGATGAATGGTTCACGGTCCACATACAGACAGACATGTGTGGAGTTAGTTGTTAGATGAGCTGATGAGCTGTTCTGCCGCCAACTTCTGTCGGTTCGATCGCGGCCTCGATGCTAAACTTAGCTAAGCGCTACATTCATAGCTGCTGCTTGAGCTCGAGTAAAACTAACGAGGTGATTTGAGTTGACTTACATCCTGTTGAATCCGATCTGTATGCACTGTGAGATGTGAACGTACAGTGTGTGTTATTCTGACAGTAGAGACAGTTCATAATGTTTTATTACAGCTATTGTGGGCCTTGTAATGTGAATTCCAGTGTGAAGTGAAAAGAGATATTTGAAAATAACTGCTCTGCACATTTGTCTACCGGCTGGTTTTGTTTAAGGTTGAGCTGTGAGCTTCTTCATCTACTGCTACACCATCATTGCACATGTGGATACCCTTGTTTCACCTGGACGCTGATGTGTGGATGTCTGTGCTGTTTAAATGACGGTAAGAGGCTAATCGCATGGATTTTACTGAGGAGAATTATACTTTATTTGCTCTTTCTTTTTTTTCTCAGTTTATTTAAAAAAAGAATTCCACTGATACCTAAGCATAACTACAAACCTTTCAAAGTAAAGGAACTCAACTGAATAAACCTACAACCTTAAAGGAGTAGCATGTCAACGAGGACACATATCATTATATTGTATTAAGTTAATCCCTTTGGTTCTGGCTGTAATTCAATTTATTTCATTTCACATTTAAGTTGTGAATTGGGTCAAGAGGAACTGGTTATCTTCTAAGGAAATGTGAATTGAGAAATGAAATTGAACAGAATATTTAGCAAATCTGTTTGTTTTTTTTTCTATTTCCATAAATCCTCCTATGTGTCGTGGGGTGGAGGCCTTACTGGTTTTAACAGAGTGATACTGCCAGTCTTCTACAGACTAGTGAATCCAGTGATCCAAGAAAACCTGTAACAAACTAACCTCTAGGTCCTGTGTCCAAGATATTTTAGAGAACCTCAGATATTGATATTTAAGATACTAACCTCAGGATTGGTGGCACAGAAAGATGACTTCTTTCACGCGTGACTGTCTGTGACAGTTTTTAATCACAGACAGTGTGAGTTGAGAAAGACTGAGTTTAAACGTAACCTTATCCTCAATGTGTCGTGCTTATATTGCATCGCTTTTGCTCAATCAGAAAATGTATTTGATACTAGTTTCTGCCCTAGTTCACTTTAAGTATCTTTCAATATGAGGGTGTTTTATTTTTCCACATCAAAGTTCGATCTAAGACACTGTTGCTCCTATACAGGTGTAAAGATTCTGTAGGTTTTTCGTTTTATTCGGCCTTCTGGATATTAACTGTTCTACAAGCCATCAGCATCAGGGTGTATTATGTGTGACAAAACAGAAAAAATGTAGAGTATAAACAAACCACATAGCATACAGACAGTATGGTTTGGATTATTTCAAGGGGTTGCTGAGAAACAGCCAGAAAAATAGTTCAAGTCCGGGAGCAGGGGAACGGAATGAAAAAAAACAAAATGCAAGACAAATGTTAGATGTTGACAAAATATTATATTTCAGCTCGGACCACAACTTGGCAAACTGAGATGCTGTGAACTGGCAGATGAGACAAAGGCAGCCACACTCACACAGACAGACTCACACAGACACAGGGCACCTTGCCTACTTTCCCCTATAACAGAGGTATGGCTATCAAAGCCCTTGTAATGATGTGATGGTCTGCTAGCGCCCCAGCCTCTTTGGATGGAAAATGTGAGGAGAGATCCTAGTAAAGGTCCAGTTTGATCAAATGCAATCCACACAAACCTCCCAAATCCCCCCCCCCCCCCCTCCTTCCCCTGTCTCCCATCTGAGGAGCAAGGTGGAGAGATCAGGAGGAATATTTTCATTGTATTAAGGAGCTTCTTCTGGATACTCTGGCCCTCGTCAAAGCTTGTAAGCTCTAAGAGCAGAATACCTAAAGGGATGATCACTTCATCCCACTTGGAAAGTCCTCCTTCCTCCCTCATTCCTTGTCCAGAGAATATGACTGTTCTCAGACTGACATCATGAGATGGAAGAATATCGTCAGCGTATGAGGAATGTGGAGGAAGGTGGGCCGTGTGGGTAAAGGTCAAGGATGTAAGGCTGAGCCCTGCACAGCATTTGCTAAGTGGAGGATACTTGCACTTGCTTGACACTTGAAAAACGGCTTTAATAACAACCCCACACTCTTCAGATAGTAATGAAAAGCTGGCGGCTGTGAGATGATATATTAAATAAGGACGCTGTAACACATAAAAGGCATTTAGGCCAAGACGAAGCCACATTTATAAACTGGAAAGTTTGGTCGGCTAATGACTAATAGCTTTGGTCTTTATTTATATGACCAAGATTTCCAGGCTATAATTTCATGTTTTAGCAGCATTAGTGGAAAACACTGAATTTCAATGTAATGCTAGCGAAAGGAGGGACATCCAAGCCGCTAAGAACAGCTCTGAACTGTGAAGCAATGTTTGAAATGTTTCCACACGGGTC
The DNA here is from genome assembly GCF_009819705.1 of Hippoglossus hippoglossus. Taxonomy (NCBI): domain Eukaryota; kingdom Metazoa; phylum Chordata; class Actinopteri; order Pleuronectiformes; family Pleuronectidae; genus Hippoglossus; species Hippoglossus hippoglossus. Next base: position 8,870,576 of record NC_047171.1, on the reverse strand, counting down.
ATCTTTGATCGCTGAATCGTTTTTTTCTTCTCCATAAAAATCCATGGAGATAACCCACATAGCATCGAGCTTCACTAACTTACTGATGTGGCTTGCATTAAGATCAAGGGCACTGTCTTAAAATAAAGTTGTAAAAATTAAACGTGATCAAATATTAATGAAGTAAAATGTAATGAAAGTATTTTGTGAAAGCTTCTTATCCACACACTATTTGATTTATGATAATGATACTGGAGTCAGAACTGAACCTAATAATTTCAGTTTGAAGGTAAACTGAAAATGTGACCTTAATCAAAACTAAGAGACAAAAGCAGTGTTAGAGAATTTAATCTCTTGAAAGTTCTTTTCCTTTGCCATCTAGAAATACTTTAACATAACGGGTTCAGATTCATTAATTTAATATTGCATTTTTTAAATACAATTTTCTTTGCTTTTAAGTTGGCAGACCTGGGTTCCTTTGATATTGTATGTGCAGTTTGTTTTAGTGCCATTTATATTTTTATTTCTGAGTTTATTAATGAGAATAAAGCGTCAGTAAGAAGAAGACACAATAAATTGCGGCGATTCCCCTTGATGTTGGTTGTCAGCCGCCAATAAACAGAACAAAGAAGATTAATACGAATATTAAATAGATTTGTATTCCCAATTACCATTTTCCTTTAAGAACACATCAATTCTTTGAACTATTGTTTTATTCCTTTCTCTTTTTCTCTTCTTCCCTTTTTCTTTTGTTCTCCATGCGAGATATCGTGAATCTAGATACATTGTAGATAATGTACATAGTGTCAACATACATGGTACATGACACATGCACGATATGGTTTCCTCCATTAGACCCTGACACTCTTTACACACTTTGATTGTGGTTATCTAAATAGAACCTCTCACTGGAAACCGGAGCTGGTCCTTTATTTACGCTCGACATATTTCAAACCGTTTCAGTCGTCTCACCTCTGTAGAGCTTGGAAATCTCATCTGACAGCCCGGATCCCTATCTGGGTGAGATCAGGAACTAGTCATCAGAGCCGAGACCATCTGTTTACACGAAGACAAGCCACAGAGCTCTGACTCAGGGTTACCTAACACCGCCAGACGAGGCAGCTGACTCCCAGCGAAAAAAGGCAGCGGGGTTGCAGCCACGGCGCTTCATAACCGTTCTGATCTGTGATAGTCTAAACAAAAGAAATGGAGTGGTGTGCTGTGGAATGTACGACGTTCAACTGATATATGGAGCTGCCAAACCCAGATCACACTCAGTCAGCATTAGCTTTGTCTTATATGGTGGATATGATGCAGTCTGGTCAAACGCCTACTGTAGATCTACTGTCAGTTCTATAATACAGTTGTGTGCGTGTGCATGTATATATCGTGTGTGTATATACACTTTTCTGGTTATTTGATCCATTACAATTTCTACAATTTCTTTAGGAGTTGAAGTGCAATGGCTAAAACAGGAGAATAAGAATTTATAGGTTTGTGAAAATCCATGTATTTTCTAGTGTGTATGTCTTTCTATTGTTGCAGGAGGGTGAGTACAGGACACCCAGTGGGAAAACTGTTCCAGCTATAATATTGCAACCTGTATTTAACCCAGCTGGAAATATCGTCACAGTCCCAACATTTCTGTCGAGCAGGAAGAGTTATTGTTCTCTTTGTTGTTGGGTCTCACCCAGAAGGTGCTTCGGGAAATTCTGGAAATCAAGTTAAGTCACAAAGAAAGATGTTCTTGGATGGGATTGTCTAAAATAGCAGTTTTTTCTTTTGGTCTTTTCGCTGAAGTCTAGACACTGAGAATAACATGGGCTCTTTTTCAGCAAGTTGACAAGTTTTGTCTGCTTGGAAAGAATAAATCAAATTAAAAGCAGGTCACCCAAAATGACAATCCTGAATGGATTGGTCTTTTCTTTACTTTACTTATCCCTGATCAGACTTTATTGATCAGAGTGTGTGAGAGAGAAAAATATTTTATAATTATCAAGTGACTATTTGAAATATATTATCGTCAATTTAGTCTTTAGTAGTAAATATAAAATAGAAGAAATAAAATACAAGACTTTTAAGGAAAATTCCAAAATAGAAATAACAAAATATAAATTATATAATTGAAGAAATATAACATGATAAATACACACACATTTAAATAGATATATAAATTAATAAATAATTCGAACAATGATTACATGTCCTCTTTAGAGTATTTCAGTTTGTTGATGAAGCCAAAAATATTAGTTTGAAAAGTCTAAAAATTTAAATAAGTGTATTTTGAAAAAGATGTGGTCTTTGGTGCAGGGGTGGTACATTTTAATACACAAAAATGAGACAAACCAAGGGACTGTGGAAATATCAGTAAGCCTCTATAAGTGTGGCTAATGCTGCTAAAAGATACAAAAAAATGCACCTACTTGTTGCGTCTCTGCAGGGTATCATCTTTGAAATGCATTTTCCACACTAATAAAAGCTTTTTACATTTTTCCCAAGCAAAAGTGCCTCGGTTTATTTTCTTTTTGTGAATCAAAATATACTTGTATTAGTAGTTGGAGTCAAGTTTGTAATTTATTTATATTTCTGCTCTCCAAATATCAAATGCACCGACTGCAGTCAGGAGTATCCCAGGGTTTTTTTCCCCCCCACATAAACTTACCTCAAACCAAAGCGGAGCAACTGAAAATGACGAGCGTGAGATCAGGTTTTCATTTTGATGCACTGAAGTCAACAGCAGACGCCACAACAGAAGTAGCAGAATCTCACAGCCGAATCACATTTCACAAGCAGGTGCACCTTCCAAGTTTTCTGAAATCTGAAAACAGACTTTGGAAATAGCCTTCCGTAAACATTCCGTCGTCTCTCTGAGTTCTCACCGACTTTCAGCTTCCCCTTTATCACTGGGGAGGAAAACACTGTGTGCACATTTGTAGATCTTGGCCCATTTGTTAGTGCAATCACTGGATTTACATGCATGAAAAGTTAACTAAGAACGGGCTTTATCACTCCACAATGACCTAAAAACTTCCACATCACTAATTAAATGTAAAGAAGTTTTTTTTTCCATGAATATCCATCATGTGATTTAGTGCAGACGCAGCCTGTCTGAATATAAAACCTTATAATAAACAAATTTCCAGTGGGTCAGCCAACAACAACAGGCATTAGCTAGCAATTGTCCCATTCCCCCAGCTACATTATTCCCATACACTGGGTAATTCCCCCTTTGGCGTAATTGCATGTAAAAGCCATTATCATCTGGGTCCATGCTAATCATATTTTGAGGCTGTGCTCTGGGGTAATTGTTGAACTTTCTGTCAATGTGTGGAGATCGAAATGCAATCCTGGCACTGGCATCGCTGCAGCTGCTTCCCTTTCTCTGGTCTGAAACCCCGAAAACCACCACAGATTGCTTTTCACTCTGCTCTGACTACACGCAGCGGAGTTAAGTTCTTTTTAGATGAATCTGAGTTTTATTCTTGTTACCGTACCTTGAGAGTTGGCACTTCACTCGGCGGCATGAAAGACTGACTGGAGCTCAGCCACAGTGGAAAGAGAGAGAGAGACCGAGAGATAGAAATGGCAGCAGCAGTAGTGGGTTGGAGAGGAGAGTCGGGGGGGGAGAACAAAGGGAAGGGAGAGCAGGATGGAGAGTTTCATATTAACAGTGTGTGTAGAGGCAGCTGTCAGAGAGCAGCTCGCTCTTTGGAAACACTTACAGGCTCATCAGTCAAAAGAGCTGCACCTGCACCAGTGTTTGTGGGACTGGGAGAGTGAGATGTCATGTACACGTGGAAGCATGTGTCGCTGTGGAAGTGCGTGTGGGCACATTAGTGCGCGAGATAAATTACACCTCAGGAAAGGCACTTTTGGAGTCGCCTGTATTTACATTTCTTTACGCTCAGTTTACATCTGTTACACACGGATTATTGTACTTTAAATTTCCTCCGTCTCGTTTCCACAATGCTCTCTCTGATCTGGAAGCTGATATCGACTCGTTTATTAAAAGGCCCGACACTGGAACGCTTTGAGCGAACCGGCCAACAGCTGACGTTTACGTGCTAATACTGTAAAGAATAGAAAATAAATCAAGGAATTCTGTGTTAACTCTGTAATGACACTCTTGGCGTGAGTGAGAAAGCAACAAAAAAAATCACATGATCACAAACACATTCATGGAAAAAGATACAATAATTATTCTATTTATTTAAATTAATTAATGCTCTTGTTTTATTTTGTTTTTAGTTTTTGGCCGAATCAGAGTTGCAGCTGATCCAATGCCTGGCCTGGACACTTGGATGTAAATATAAATTCCAACTCCTCAGTAGGAACTTTCCATAATTTGAATATGTACATACAAAATGTGAACAAATATATTCATAACTGCTAAGTCTCATGAAACATTCATCACAGAGATAAGGCGGTAATGATTCTGGCGTCTGATCGCTCGGGGAAAATATATAGCTCCTAATTACTACACCATCAAGCATATTGGGCCTCCCAATATATCATGCATAATGTGGGCTTGGATCAAAATCACAGGCAAGTTTGCTTCTTTATATTGCTCTTCCTCTGTTGTATGCCGCCAGGTAGATTGTTTCAAAAAGACGCTCCGTGCAGGACAGAACAAACCGTCCTTGTAGCTGATAATTCCGTCGTAAATTTTTCTGATGGATCGGCAACAAAACAAACATTCACATGTAGACATCTATCATGAGTTTTCACCATCTTGATGAATTATTAAAGTTTAATCAGACCATAGTAGGGTAAATTAATTATGACATGAGTTGAGTTGTTGTTATTAATGTGTTCATTTGTATATTTAGCAGTTGTTGCCTGTCTCATCACGCCTCATCCTATTTTACAAAGTAATTAGCAAAACAAAAACACGTTTTAGGTTTTTGTATTTCAGCAGTTGATATGATCATCTCTGCATATATGCACCAATCTAACAAAGTTTCTAAAAGACCCAGATATTATTTCTGCAGGTCTGTAACGAAATATAATGTCCTTTTAAAATGAATTAATTATGAGTAGAAGTCCTTTTCTAGTCTATCTACTCCAAACCCTCAAAAACAAGGCAACAACAAGTGTGATGTATGAAAGTGCTGGAAATGGAGTGAAAGGAATAAAACTCTACTGTAAAGCGCGTTGAGTTGTCATCACGACAAGAAAACTCTTGACTATTACCATATGTGTGTGTGTGTTTTAACTTAACCCAACCACATTGTTGCCTGATTTTTGTTTGCTTTCATTTATTAATCATATTCATGTATTTGTAATCCCACTTCTATGCTCGTATACCGTCCCCTCTCTGTATTAAATTATTTTGAAGGAAATTCTCCGACTTGAACCCAAAGAACTGCTAACCAGCTGCAGTGGCGAGTCTGGTTCTCTTCAGAGCGACTCGGGTTTGACACTGGCCTGAGGGAGTAACAGTGTAGCAGTTGCAGTGATGTCGTTATACACAAGCGTTAAATTAGAAGCATAATGTGGTATTTTAATTAAATTCAGAGTAGAAAAGATGGATATCCCAAACAACATTATGCAGTTTATGTGAGACTGTCCTCCTGTAAAAAACGAGCCCATATGCCGTCTGTGCGAGCAGCTTTTTTATGGCTCGTAGTTACACTTTATCGTCGGGAGACCTCTCGCTACCGAAGGTAATTATGATGGAAGCAAAAGAGGAAGTCAGGAGATGTTGTGTAGAGAGCAGCAAAGTCTATGGTAGGACGAGGGAGGGGTTGAAAAGAAACTCCCACACAGAGCGCCACTCTTTATTTCCTCTGTGAAACCAGGAGTCGACATTGTTTCTTCTCTACATGACAGATCCACAACCTTAAGTGTTTGGTTATTATTGTAAGCATGATGATGAAGGTGTGGTTCGCCTGCTGCTGGTTTGCTCTCATGAGTTGCATGCAACAGCAGGGCCCAGCAATCCTACAGTATATGAAGTCATTTAAATGGAGGACTTGTTGGTTTTTACGTCTCTTTTCACATTCACACAAACTGCCGGCAAAGATCAGGGGAGTGAGGGAGAGGAGGCAGAATGAGGAGGAGGAATTGAGACAGAAATGAGACACGTCTTTGGTTTAGTTGCCGTTAACTAAGTTTACTATAACTACCCACAGGATCATTAGAAAGACAAGTCATTTGAGTATTTGTGAATGAAAGTGTGGTGTAGTTGAGGCTCTAAAACTACTTGGTTAAGCTTAGTTAGGCTGCGTGGGTTAGTTGGTTAGTTATGGTGATGGTACAGTTTGAAGGCACAGTCACACGTGTGAATGTGCGAGCGAGGAAGCGAATAAAACATTTGCAAATCCGCAGCGTGACTTTGTGTGGAGTTCAACTTCGGTGAACTTTGGCAAATGTGTGAGTCAGTTGCATTGGATATTTTCTGGAACCTTTCCTGCCAGACTGTTAGTGAAATGTTTGCTTGAGCCAATGTGATAATACGGCAGGAAATTTGATGTAAAATTCACTGTGAGCGGTTGTGTTGGTGAAGCTTCCAACACATGACAGAAAAGAAACTGGAAGAAGTCAAATATCTCGGGTTGAACAGAGGTGCCGACAAAGATATTAACTTGGAAAGAGAACAAGATTCGAAAGCTCTTGGTGATGAAGGCCGACGCCACAATAGTATTTGTACGGCATGTCCTGCCTCCTGAAAGCTCCACCCAGGCGCCACCGCACGCCTGAGTGTTTTTGAAAGTTTCCCATTGTTTTGTTGTGTCTGCAGAGTTTTTCCCGAGATTTCCTTTTGTTCATGTGACAGTAAATTAACTTTGTGCTTCTTGTAAGAACTGCTAGTCACTCCCAGAACTCCAGAGTCAACACCTTTAACTTAAAGTCAGGCACAACGCAGAAAATTCATAAAATTGTAACAACATCCTCCTCTTCTTTTCTACTGAGTCATACGGAGGCCAGTCTGGAAGCATATAAAAGAGAGTTTACATCACATGAACTGGGCAATCTGCTCCTGATAAAGCGGATTATCCAGCTTTCAATTAATACCAGAGTTGAACTCCAAACCACTGCAGCCTAATTCCTTCCTCTAAACAGGACCAGGCACTGGATGTGTGTGTGTCTGAATGTGAGCATGAGTGTGTGTTTCTGCCCAAGGGTTCATTCCAAGTCTTTCTTTCACTGCCATGAGGGGATTCTGTCGCCAGGGTATAAAAGTCATAATATCCTAAAAGTAGACCCACACAGTCTGCACAGGAATCGCATATACACACAGAGACTCCCACACACACATATACACACAAACTCCCACACGCGCACACACACACACACACACTCTCAAAAGATAGGTTAATCATCACTCGTCTCCAGGAAGCTCCCACAGCAGAGGTTACATTGCAATCATTGTCTGTTGAAAAGGGAGTGGAAGTGCGGTTAACTGATGAATCCCATGATCTCAGTAGCATTCAGCTCCATGAGATGTGTCACAGCATCTTGCCAGCCGCTCATTTCACAAACGCAACACTGAGAGACACCGGGCTGAAGTGGAAAGGACGTGATTAATGGCTTTTGAATGAGAACATCATTCCAACACATCCCTTTCACAAGATCTGACTCAAATGAATGGAAATGAAGTGAGCATTTGAATGAGGACAGGAACCTCTTGATCATTCAGAGAAAGATTTGAACTTTAACAGAGCACTTAAGGTACAATATTAAGTGTTTCCTGTTTATGTTTGTACTGTACATATTTTTATGGTGAATTTTCCTGTCTTTATGTGGTCTTTCAGTTTGAGAGCAGAACTGTAATGCTCCGACTCAAACCCCTGCGCTTGCACTCAAATAGCTCCTGCTTGTTACATTATCTGCACTCCAGCTTTAGCTCTTTCCCTCGCACTCACACTGCTTCTGCTATGTACTGTATGTCTTTGTATACACATATTTCTTGTGATGACAGGGATTTGGAGGTAGAGCTTAAACCATTTCTTTTCATGTAGTGTCAAATTGTTCTGCTAAACAATGTATTTATCGATACTATATCATTATAGCTTTTTGTATATGACCGAACAATCATTTACGCCAAAATACGATAATTTTAACCCTCTGGTACGATACTTTTTCAACTGTTTCCCATTTGGCAACATTGGTCCACATGCTCAGTACTGTGTGTATCGGCCAACTCACAACAGCCAATGTTCACCTTCTCCTTCCACACCAACTGGAGCCATTTAGTGGTGTTTATGTAATAAATACATGATCTAACTAACATGCACCTGATCAGTAAACACTTTGCTGAAGTAGCAGACAAGAATGGTGATGATCAGTGAAGGACTCGTTCTGGGTCTGATGTCCTCTGTTCAGGAGAAAGTAAAGTGTGTGTGTGTGTGACGCTCGACTCGACTCTCGGTCTGGCCCGGGTGATTTGTCCTCTCGCCTCACATGAAGGAATCGAGTGCTGGATTACAGGCCTGTGCAGACCCAGTGTTAATGTTTAATGCGTGCCTAAGGGCTGAGCATGCTTATTACAGACCGGTCAAAGCAACTGTTGCATTTCTGAAAGTCTGAGCTGTTTATACTGTGCTTCATAATCTAAGCTGCATAACTATAACACGCCGTGGTGGCTGATGCGGCTGGCGGGATGTCTGCCGCTCTAATGTGCGAAGAGTCGGCCTGCTGGAGTTTCTTACGGGATTTGCGGATCCGTTTAAAGTTGCAGTTGTGTACGTGCAGTTGTGCTGTTGCGGTTGTTGTGTATGTGAAAAGTGGAGCTTGCTGGTGGTTACGCACATATGCACAAGCCTTTCATATTGAATAACGAGATTAATAATGAGAAAAATTATAATAGTTGACATAAAAAGAGGAAAATATATTGTTGCTCACTTGAAGAATATGCATTAATGAACAAATCGAATAGATCGGAAACGCATAAACTTAGAAAGGCTGAGCAGTGAGAGAAAATGATCAATGCATGGATTTTCACACTCATCTCATTTTTCAGGGGGGTGGAGTTTTTGTGTAATTATACAATAGTGTAAGATTTGATTCAGAATCAATCTTAGTCATCCCACAAATATAATTTTTCACGTGTGGGCTACGTTTAACAGCACTAAATTATGTGTCTAGCTAGACCTTAAGTTAATTATCTGCATTGAGAAGTCTCCCCTCCTCCTCCGACCCTTGTATTCCCACTGGTCATCTGAAAACTGGCCTGGCTTCATGACAGTGAAATTTAGGCTCAATCATCAAAAAAAAAATCTTAAAGAGCCTTGGAAAATAATCGGATTGTTGGCAAACAACACATCACTTAACTGCCCTATAACTTACTGGGTGAGGTTGTGGGGGCTGTGTGCAGTCTGGAGGGTGGACCTGCAGATTCAAGGCAGTAAAAGTCACATAAACTTCTTCCGTACTAAGAAAAAGGTAAAGAATAGAGAGGATTATATGGCATTTCCATATTTTGTTTTACTATTTCAACTACTTTAATTATGCATTCAGTATAGTTGCAGTTAAGAGAAGTTGGGAAATCGGCTAAATGAATCAATTTAAGTAGTATTTTAGTTTTCTCTGTATCTCTCCTTAATTTTAGTGTGAGTTCTCAGCAGGCTTCTAAGAGCTGGTTTCTAATTCAAAATAAATGGCAAACAAAAAACCTTAGAATGTCATAAAAACTGTCCTGTGACTTCAGAACACACTTTTTGGGAGACATCTAAACCAAATATAGGAAGGGCTAAGACTGGATACTGCCTTTTAGTGTAAGGCAGTACATGTTGGTGAATAAATGATCAATGTTTCACTGTTTGCAACATTTCAGTGTCATTTTCTGTAAATACTGTAAAACACATTTTGTTTTTAAGTGGTGCATGAGTTTCCCCGTCGTATGAAAAGAGCAAAGCATCAATGGAATAAAATTGATGATGTTTGTTTGAGTGAAGCCGTAAACATGAAGAAAGCTGGAAACATGTCACGCACTCAGCTGTTTGTTTAGTGTGAGCTGTCATTGGCTGATTTCACGTTGTTTCTAAACATGTCAGAAATGGCTCAGGTTTGTTATGGGGCAAATCCCTTTAACCCCGGCTGAATTAATGACTGCCATATGATTAATAGAGGCAATAAATGAAGGACCACCATGATGAGGCTGACGAAAAGGCTATTGACCATATTGGGCACTTTTCAGGGTCTTTATCAACCATTTTTGTTGACAATGAAAATTAACCAGGTTAAATATTTTGCCAGAAGTAGACGGGAAGATCCATGTTTTATTAATTTACTGTAAACTGCATTTTTTTAAGGCTTTGTGGGATAATTCAAACTCTACTTGTCCGTTGTTTATTATTATGACCATAGCTTCGAAATAGAGTTTATGGAATATTAACCGAGGAGGGTTTTCCAAATATTTAATTGTTGTAAACATGCAGTTTGTTTATCTGAAATGGACTTTGTCAAAAAAGAAACACATGAAACTGTACAGGTAAACAATAATGAGTTTATTTTGTGCTACAGCCAAATACTGCAAGATCCTGCAAGCATGCCAATATCCACATCCATGTTTCCAAGGTAACCTAACTATGTATCTCTCGCCTGACAGGCTGCCAGATCACTTGAGGCATTTAACTGGGCAAATAGAATACCTGGCCATTGTGTGGATTAGCCAACAGTGTCACTGCAGTCGGTATCATAGGTACTCATAAATGTGCCACTTCTATTGTCCTCCTTCCATCAGCCAATTCAACATAGCCTGAGTGAATATGTGAGTGTGTGTGAGATTCACGAGGTACTGTGCTTTACATCTATAAATCTAACGGCAGATGGATGATGCTAATTGGCTCTTTGAGAGTCTAAGAGGAGTAAAGTGATGGAGCGGACACACGGTTCTGTCAGCACACATTGTGTTTAATCCCCTCTGCCAAATGAACAAACACGCAGACGCGCACACATGGTTTAAAACTGAACTGCGCTGATGTAGGGATGCAGAATGTCAAGCTAATCCACGAGGAATGGGTTTTATCTAAATCCACATATCCCTGTTCTCTTGTGTATTAGTGTCCACAGGGTTTGTTTGTGTAAAAGTCCGACCTTACATAAAACTTTGTTGTAGAAACAACTATGGCACATATCCATGTCTCCCTGTACTTTTTATATTTCAGGGAACTGGTACATTTGTATATACTGTATGGGTGGTTTCCATTTGAATATGTTTGTTAAAGGGAAATACATAAATAGTCATATTTGTATTACGTCTATTATTTGTGTTATTAATTAAACACCGAACAAAAACCTGCAACATGTTAAAAAGTACAACAATGTCCAAATGTAGAGTTTACCACCCACTCCACTGCCTTTAATAAGTCCCTGGTTTACACCGAATACTCAAACATAATCTCTCATAATATTCAGATTAATCTTTGTGCACCAAACTATAAACAGAGAGAACATTTTCTGAGTTATGAACATTACCTCCAAGATATTCCATTTCCTTTTTTCAGCATTTTTCTATTAGAACAACATGTTTCTTTTAATCTTTTCCCAACAAACAACTGTCTGAGGAAAATAAATGGACGCCAAGCGAATATACCTCCTGACCTGAGAAGAGCCTGAAAATGTTCCACCTCCAGCGGTGCTGCTTTGTAGTTGACCTTGACCTCTGACTTTTCTGTAAAAGTGGGTAAGAACGGAATAATTTCTCTACAGGGACCAGTAAAGTGACATTATGGTCTCCTTTTTTTCAATCTCAGTCTGCAGAAGTTCCACCAACATTCAGAAACTATCAATGAGCTGAACGATATAAACAGAGATATAATCCCAATTTGCATCCTGCAGCTGTTAGATTAGTTTTAGTCCAAATGTTTTAGTTTAGTAATGTAGTTGTCTGCCACAAAAACATACTTTTCAAATAACTCTTCCAAACCACCAACGCAAATACTAATCCTGAGAAATACAAATAATTTCAATACCATTCGAGTTGAGAATGTGGTCCTCGTATCAGCTAACTGAACCAGAAGCTGTTCTCCTCCCACCCCCTGCCTGTCTAAGATGATGGTGCAACAAACAGAGACATGATTCCATTGCAATATACTTATCCGATTTCTACATGTCTCCCACATGCCCCTCTGGCATCTTCCGATCCACAACACCCCATCACTAAATCACTTCTAACCCATGGTACATAGGTCTATAGCTTGTGGGATAGTGAAGCGATGTGAGCCCCTGCTGACCTCCCTGGAACTCCACTGTCCCCTTGTATCGGTAAATCAGGCCCCAGACGATTTCCCAAGGCTGCTTTGACTCTGAAGGTCAGGGACGGGGAGGATGTGACCTGCGGGGTCATAGGCCATAGGGAAAGTGGTTAAAAGCCCCTGAATCCCACTGAGGGAGAGAGTGGGAGAACGTTGGAGACAGCAGGGAAAGAGTGATGGGGTCTGATATGCATAAGCAAGAAAAAGCCAGAAAGGCAAGGGTTGAGTGTGTGATGGATTGAGGAATGAACTTGTGAAAACAGCATCCTACTGTGGTTTGGTATGCAGGGAAGGAAACACAAACACACACATACCGACCCCAACACCGCCCCCAGCCAGCAATTGGGAATAAAGCCAAGATTAATAGTATCATTACAGATTATGGCCTGAACTGAGCCCAACAAGAATACAGTGTCTTCATTTGCAGCTTGTTTTAAAGTAGCCATTTCAAATAGGTTTAACACGTTCACATCGCATATCTCAGATATCACCCAAATCTTTAATGCCATACTGCCTATTCCGACTACGTTTTCATGTACAGACGACTCGGCTGCTGCACACACTTGGTGTTATTTAAGTTAAGCTACTTAACTGAACCTTTCATACCCTGCGATTGAATCTCCCCGCTGCCAGGAGTTTATCAAACAAAATCCTACCACCCAGACACGTCCCCTCCACTGATAGAAACGCTCGGCAGGAACAATGGAAAGCACGAAAAGTTTCAGGCGTGACCAAGCCACTTTCTGTTTGATGGACATTAATGCAAAAAGTACAACTTTAAGACTGTGGCTGCAGACTTTGACATAAAAATCCGCCTTTTAATACAGCATTATGAAAAGTGACAGGATTCCATGCTGCATCTGCTGTAGGGTTTATCCAGAGGGTTTGGGTTTATAAGGTCATCGTTAGGTCATTTTTGGGGGGGTTGTGAACAGAACCCTTTATGCATAGGCAGTTATATTTTAGAGTTTCAGATACATACAGTAAATTGTATGTAATATAAGGTATAGGTACAAATGCTAGCAACATAGGGAGAGCAATGTTGGTCATCACTATAAATCTCAAGAAACTTTCTACATATACATTTTTTTTGCAGATAATGTATCCTAATAACTATTGAAAAATCTTGACTTTTCTTCAAATGCCACTTTGACAATGATGCTCGAGTGAGACACCTCTACATTGAACGGATACCCCTAATGTTGATTTGGCTATAACACCTGGACATCAAAGCCCAGCTTTCATTAAGAACAGCAACACAGAGATAATAAATACTATCTTTCTGAAGTTTAACTACTTACTAAGTACAGGTGTTTTTACCAGAAACAGAGAGGTGTCTGTTTAACCAAATGGTTATTTTAGACTCCAATGCTGGACTGTTGTGCTGTTGTATTGGGTTACATCATATTTGAAGTTAATTCTAATATCCTACCCTCTTCAAACTTATTGCTGATTAAATAAATAAAATCGCTTAAAGAGAATTTGTGGCAGAGTTGTTCAAACAACTGCGTTGCATAACAGATGGGATGGACACAATAGATGATGAAAGTGAAGTTAAACAAAGTAATTGGATGACCTTGGTTGTATGAAAGCAACACCTAATGAAAATGTAACACAGACACACACACACACACACACACACACACACACACACACACACACACACACACACACACACACAGAGAGAGAGCTCATACGGAAGCCACTTCTGGCCCAGGAGTGAAGTGAAAATGGAATTTTCTTCTCATCTGAAGCTTCATTCAAGGTTAGCCAAGTGAGAAAGAGCTAATACCACACGATGTGTTATAGCACAGCCTCACACTTCTGTGTGTCTCAGAAAGGTGGAATATTGACTCCTCCACCTCTCTTTGTTTTGCTGGGTATTTTTCTACACTGAGGGATCACTATTGTTTCAGGTATTAAGAATCCTGTTTGTGGGAGCTGTGTTGGTATAATTTGTTAATTAAATTCCACAGTGGATGTACACAGCCTATAGGCTCAGAGTTTTCATAATCACAGAATGTGATCAAGTGTAAAACCCAGGTAAACATGCGAAAAAGCAATTTATGAATCATATTTTCTGAGCTGCAACTCATCACTCAAAGCCATCAGAGATCTGGGAGTGTTGTAGCATCAGCAACTCGCGTAACTACATTTTGCCAGACTGTCCGAGTTGTTGAATTTCACCTGTCATTCTTTAGATTATTGCAACACCACACAAACGCACACTTAAATTGTGGCAGTTGGCGCATAATCAGGAAACCCAACATTTCAGAGCATCCTTACTGAACAGTTGAGCAACCTCAGAGCACCAGCAAAATAACATCTCTGGCTATTAACACAAAAAATATACTGTGAATCTCTGCGGTCGCAATTTATATCAAGATTCAGAGACTATTGCTGGCTTCTCTTACTTGTTCAGCTGAGGCGTTTTTAATTGATGAACACAGAGCAGCGGGTGAAAGCCTGACAGAGAAAGGTCATGAACCTCTGCCATTGATTCAAAGATATAAAATGTGAGAATAACATGATTCTGTTTTTGAACCCAGGAAAATAAATCCCCTGCCTGTGTTCAGGAACACATTATATCAGAGATGGAGATTAGTGTAATCAATGATTTACTGAAGGGGTTTTATTCGATAGTTGGGTAAGGTTTACAAAAATACTCCAGTTCATTAGTTGTAGTCAATGCTGGCCGTCTACTTCAAGCAATTAAATATATATATATATTTATTATAATCTATATTCTGATATTTTGAAAATGTGCCTTTGAATGTGAGTAAAACTCAACCTAAGCTACATCAGATATGGCTAAAAAAATACGTTTTACAACCTCGTCTCAAGGCCTTTCAACATATTTTTTGATATTTTTATTAGTGCTCTTTTTTGATTATTATTTTGCAAATATTGATTGATTGATAAGGTAAAATAAAAAGCTCAGTTTTCAGGTGTGAATATTTCGCCTGCCTTTTGTTTTTTTTCTCTCTTCATTTCCTCTCATTCACTGCGACAGCAATATTTCCAGACAGGCAGCTCAAATGAGTGATCCTATCAATATATATGTTCCCTCATCAGCACATTTACAGTGGGGTTCCTATGGTAGTGTGTATGTGTGTGTGTACAACAGATGGGCCTCTGTAGGGAGCAAGGTGTGTATGTGCCCATCTCCTGTCATCCCCTCGGAACCCATAAAGCATGTAGAACAAACAGTCTAATTAGACACACACACACACACACACACACACACACACACACACACACACACACACACACACACACACACACACACACTTTTGCTGCTTCATGTGTCAACTCCATGAAGTCTTATGAATACCTCACATCTGTACCTGTATACATCCTCCTGGTTTATGAAAGATTTTCACTGAATACAATAGATAATTCAGTATTGACTAAACTATTTAGGTTTCTGCATGTCATGAAATGGTATTGTTATTTGCAGTATATGTTTTTGGTGTCCTCAGTCAAACCAGTGTGACTGAACCAAATTGCACAAATAAACATGTCCGATTTGTTTTCATCGAGATCCATAAATTATTCCATTGGAAGTCAGTGAATAAATTGAAAAGAAAATGCTTCTCTAGAAAGAGACTCACAATTATTCCTGGATAAAAGCCTTTGTCTTGTCTTGGCCAATTTTCATGAAAATTCCATTCAGCACTTTTTGCGTAATCCTGCTGACAAACAAACAACCAACCAAACAAATTGACTGTATGGCAAAAACACAACCTCTTCAGTGGAGGAAACAATGGAAGTTACCAAAGCCATTGTGTCTGCTTCGTCTTTTTGTTGTAACAAATGTTCTGCGAACAGAAATGATCCATCAGATCCACGGGGTGGGGGGGCTGATAGAAGCTGTGCTTATTCAAGCACGACCGGGATTATTCAAACATGTCAGGCCGAGACACCAAGGCCAGGCTGCTGACAAATAAGATAAGCTGGTCAACACTTGTCACTACTTGACTACATGTCACATAAACTGCATTGCATTTGTGTCTCTGCATTGCGTGTTCCATTCCATGTACGGCAGGTCTACATGTTTCAGTGCATTTGTAAAAGGATTCAATTTAATCCCATCCAATACAGTGGTGTCAGAAAATAAAAGTGAGCATGAAGATTCATATAGTTTAAATGTAAACTGATTTTTGGATCTACAGTACAAGGTACAAGTCATTGAAAGAGATGGTGTGTGTTTATATGTGTGTGTCTCAGTGTAGTTTTCTCTATGGGCCCTTTTGTTAAACCACTGTCATGCACCTCCAGTCATCAGATAGAAACTAATCTGTGTAGAGCTGGTGGCTACCTTTTCTATCCTTTAAAATATGTCTGTGTGTGTGTGGGCTCGCACATGCAGGAGTGGATATGCGTGTGTTTTCCACAGGGTGAGGTTGAAATGAATGTCTTTGTCAGTGATGAATCTCCTGAATCTGTAAAATACTGGTGTCCTTGAACTTCAGGGTCCGTCGTGTGTGTGTGTGTGTGTGTGTGTGTGTGTGTGTGTGTGTGTGTGTGTGTGTGTGTGTGTGTGTGTGTGTGTGTGTGTGTGTGTGTGTGTGTGTGTGTGTGTGTGTGTGTGTGTGTGTGTGTGTGTGTGTGTGTGTGTGTGTGTGTGTGTGTTGTGGGGACCTACCTAAATATGTTTACATTGTCACATTATTGAGACTTGTTTTAAGGTATTGGTTCGGTTAAGGGAAATAGTAGATATAGTGGAGGTAATCGTAAGTCTCCAGGAAATTAATGTTTATCATTGTGATGACCTCTGAAGGTATGGAGACACAATTACAAATATTTTTGTGTGTGCTGTTTCACAGAGGTCATTGCATCACTCAGGGAAGTCTCTAATGTTGTTGACCTGAGTGTTGAAGTTGATTCATTACACTATTTTCTCAATGTGTGGGGTTTGATCTGTGGTAATGCAACACAATAAAATAAACAGTAGTGTCACAAATATATATATATATATATATATCTTTTTTATGATAAATGAATACTGTACATTACAAGCTTACAAGGTTAGTCTTCTGCTTTCCTGTACCAAATAACATGTTTGTTAGATCACACATTCAACCATTTCTATCCGTCGTCTCTCATGACCTTGAATTTGATTTCTCATATTAACTGAAAAACAAGCAATGCGTGGGGCAGCTGGTAAGATGATATGATCTATGGTAAAGTACAAAGGTAAACCTGTGGAAAAAAAGAAAATTCTGTTAGATTGAGATTCTCTGTTATCTTTTATTATTAATATTGAGTCGCATTTTCAATTTTCCTCCTGCCCTGACCAAACTAAAAATGAATGAACCTCCAGCGATGATAAGAGTGGCTCTTATTCCCCCTCAGCCTGCTCCGTCTGAAGTGTTTACAGTTCCTGCTCTCCCAAGTTGACTCTGCTAGTGAGGTATAAAATAAACAGGCTCCCTCCGTGCTCACTAGGTCCTTTTAGTTATGGAGGAGACAGGAAAACAAACCCTTTGATAGATGCCCGTATCCATCGTCATCTGTTTCCTCAGGAGATGGATGATAATGTGGGTTATCATCCAAACACAAGATGAGTTTTAGAGGAGTGGGTATATACAGTATTATTTTGGTAGGAAGTGGTGGTGATATGAGGTATATGCAATTCCAAAGAAAATCTGTTTAGACACCTGAAATCTACCAGGAGGAGTCATGAGTGCAAGTGACAAAGGCATCATCCCTGTCTGGCTTCCCAGCCACTGTACGAACACTGCCAGTTTCGTCAATGCAGGTCTGGAGCCAGAGATACGGTTGATCAGTTCCCAGCACATCTCTGGTACTTTCTGTTTTTGTGTTGAACATTGATCTTCCTGTATGGGTTTAAATGTGCTGTGCATTTCAGTTTCAGGTTAATCAGGGTTACAGAGACTTCGTATTCAATTCTCAAAAACACAGTATTTCAGTGGTGGTCAGAATGCTAACAGATCATGTCCTGCAGACGATCTCTGGAGAATTGGGTCCGGACTTTGGAGGCAAAGTGTGCGACAGAGCTGTATCACACCTTTTGTATTACCTCACAGACGTAGTGTAGATTAAGGGTAAACATGAACAATTGCTTTATTAATCTTGAGGATGAAAAATGCATTTGACTATGTTTTAACTCGAGTCTTGAATCTCTTCACCATCAGTCCGCCAAAGGATCTTGGGGTGATTCATATCTATTTCACCATGTACTATGTGCTATTCACATCTATTTATCACATCTGTTTGTAAAGAGAGTGCTGAGGAAACCTGTTCTATTTATTTATAGCTGTCATTGAATTTGTCACAAAGCCATCCATCACATCTACTTTACATGGAGGAGATGAAACAGATAAATGAGCTTGTTACCTTCCAGAATGACCTGGATGTTTTACAGTCGCAGCTTTTTCTACAGCTCTAGTTCCAATCTACAACAAGCATCGTCTCTAGTTGTACAGCAGCATCGACATCCTTTCATTTAATGTGCAAAGCAAATCTTAACATTTTTTTACTGCCACTTTAGGTAAAATATGAAAACATCACCGGCATTGCTTTTACCACCGCTATCAAAGGTCTGTCAAATAAAAGTTTTGTTGGATACATCCTTTGGCTTCACAAAAGTACCCTGTGTCAAATAGATTTTGTAGTTGTGCACGAAAGAGTATCTTTTGTTTGTTTGAGTGCATTTGTGTGTGTGTGTGTGTGTGTGTGTGTGTGTGTGTGTGTGTGTGTGTGTGTGTGTGTGTGTGTGTGTCATGCAGGCTTTTAGCCAAGATGCTAGGTGTTAAAACGGGAAGAATTGAAACAGCAGACTTGTTTCTCCTGAGTTTATTGCTCAGACGGAACATAAATAAATTGTTTTCTCCCGTGTCAAGTCGTAAATAATTGTTCTGTGCACACGCGTGTGAGGGAGTGTTTCTTTGGTGTGGAACTGCATGTGGAAGGAAATGATTTACTAACAGTTTGTATGAGCTAATGGACTGCGGCCAGTAAACACAGTGTTTAAGATGTCCACAAGCTGCAGCCGTGTCCAGAATAAAATGGATTCGTCTTTCTTTCTTGCTTTATTTTTCGCTTTTACACGCTTCCTCCAAACCTTGTTTCTGCCTCTGTTACTTTACAAAAAGAATAAAAAGAAAATAGCACTCAGACTCCGTTGTGCTGCCAAGTTCATTTCCTGAGCATCCATTGTGCTTGCTGGATAATTGCTGAGTCTTTTCAGAAGACAAAGCCAGATCCTTGGAGAAAGGTGCAGATGTGAGTGCAGTGCTGTTAAAACAACAGCGTCTGCGTCAGTCCCACCGTGCTTTCATTCCTTTCATGCAGACATCGCTCTGTTCTTCATAGAACGCCGAGTTGGAATAAAGTCGCAACATTTCCGCATTGAACAGGCTGAGTTAAAGCGTCTACTGTTTTGTGAGGAGTTGTGTGGTACAGCATCTTTGTTCTCTACATTGCTTTTTTCATCTTGTTTATCTTAGTTTGTTTATTTGTTGTTTACGTTTTTAAAAGTCTTCCCTCATGGTTTCTCGAGATGATGATGATTTCTTCGTCGCGCCAAAACAGCAATTGCGCTGCGCTGCCACTGGCAAGTCTTGTTATTAGAGCGGCGAAGAAGAATAGATTTCAGGTAGTGTAACGTTGCACAGAGTTGGCTAGAATGTCAGCGGTTAGACTGTATTTCAATCTGGAAAATAGGACCATGTCCAATACTTTAGTTTTGAGGTGTGTTGTGTATCCTTGTATCATTTATTTGTGTTCTTTTTCCAGTTGTGACTGTCAAACATGATGATAGGATCGGTAGCAAGGAAACCGAGTCGGTATCAGGAAGGGGGGAAAAAAAAGATATAGATCTCTACTTATTTCTATTTTTATCATATCCCACCTGGCCTGGGAATGACTTACTATCTCCCATGAAGATCTGGTGGACATGGTGAGCGAGGGAAGGATGTACAGGATGTCCAGCGAGCTGCCACCATCAACCTGACCCAGATTATAAAGAAATGAGCAAATCTATGTTTTCTATTTTGGAAAAATATCTCTCTTCTTAAACATTTAGGATCCGACTATCAGGACTATTTCAAACTTAATGCAAGCATTTCTCCTTCACCCTGAAGTAATTATTCAGAAAAGCTTCGGTTACAGTGATTACAAAAGGGTATTTGAATATAAATGACAGCCATGAATTTTAAGTCTTTGTATGTGCAAAGACGCATAAGAAGATCTGACTGAGGGAAATCTCTATCTCGTTAATGGTGATAGGCGTTCAGAATCACTGATGGAAGGGATGAAGTTGAATGAGGTTTTGCTAATTAAATAGAGGTATTGTAATTCCCTCTCAGTGGCATTCACTCTGCCTCCCTCCTTCTCTCTCTCCCAATCTCTCTTTCTGTGTCTCACACACACACACACACACACACACACACACACACACACACACACACACACACACACACACACTGGCATGGTGGTGCATGTGCAGCAGAGCAGGAGGTCTCGGAGGCCTAATCTCGGAGCTAGCAAGGTACAGCCATAAAACTGACAGGCCAACTAATTATCCCAGAAATTACAACATCTTAATGTTGGTGCTCACAGTGTATTGGTGTGTGTGTGTGTGAGTGAGAGAGGCTTGCATATTTACTTGTTCTTGGTGTATGTGTGTGTCATAGAGAGTGTTTATTATGCCGACAGCTGGAGGTGGTCTCCTGCATGCAGAGTAGAGGGGACAGATGTGTGTTGCAGCCCTTTGTTCTGCTTCTGCACTGCTTACTCTGACTCAGACTCTGAAAAACAAAGCTGCAGAGAGGTTTAGGAGTCAACTCGACAAAATACCTTTCTTTAATTTAGAATTTGTTCAACATTGTTGGTTTTTCAACCAATGTTACACATCTTTACATCCTATATCCCTCCTCTCCTTCTGTGTGTCGGTCTTTGTTGCTCGGTGTGAGCCTCGTGCAATCCTTTGTCTCTGTTCTTGACTGATGTCTCGTGATGTTCACATCCGTACCTAATCTCGCTGTTCTGTGATCAACTGACTGAGCCGAAACATTCATCAGTTCATTCTGTCAGGAAACATTTCGGGTGAGACACAGAGGAGACGCACAATCCTCAAATAGAAACCAACACCGATCTCCTATTGCTTTAAACACGTTTGTTAAGTATTCTTGTATAGAAAGCAAGAAAGAAAGAAATCATAGAAGTCACCCTCTCCTTCAGCTTTCAGTGGCAAAGCCTGAGGTGAATGTAATCCCCGGGTTTCTATGACAGTAGATGGGCAGTGGGATAAGAACTGTGCAAATGCCATCATCGATTCACATCACTGCTAAGGCTCCAGTACCCTGTCAGGAAGCAGACACAGGATTACAAAGGAACAAGAAGGGATTTACCCCTATCTCATTCTGCTCCTGGCAAAATACCGCAATGACTTGTCAAGCTACCGTGTTACTGAGGTATGGTTTATGATAATTACGAAGAAAAGTTGACACATTCACAGATTATCTACGGCCTGTGAATACGGGCAAATGGCATTTTTAATATCATACATTGGAAATTTAATGCAACTTTAAGGCGGTAAGGAAGTCTCGTCATTTCTTTCTATAGTGAGGTTTGATGCTCATAGATATTCTAAAGGTGAGTTTAGACGAAGGTATTTGTGCAGCTTTATTGATTTGATGAGTGTGGATATGATGTCTGTAGTTATGCTTTCATCCGATTTTTGCATTTTTCAAGAATATCTGCAGAAAATAATGCCAAATAATGAGCATTACCCATTCACTAAGCAGACAAGGCAGGTGGTTTGTTGCACAGAACCATCTGTGAGGGCTTTGTTGAAAACTATTTGGAGAAGGGCAGACACCTTCAAAGACATACTTGGCATGAATGAATTGGATGAACCATCTGTCTGTCATCATTGTCATGGTTGCCAAAGTCAGCCAGATAAGAGCAAACACATCCTTTCCTTCGGAGGAAAGCCTGCAGTGCTGTTCTTTACTCTTCTTTTAATGGAGAAATACAATTCTGATATAATGCTATTCTACAGCAGCATCTATGCTAACATCATTAGAGGTGTGATTGTTAAAGGTCCTACAAGGAATTTCACCTCTACACCTCTGTGGACAGAAGCGGTAGTGTTTCCACTGTCACCCGTCCTAAAAACCTCGGCCCAGACAGCTTGTGCATTTGTTTTTTGGAAGTAGTGAAAAAAAGACACGTGTGGGGAGTTCAGGACACAACAAGAAAATACTGCAACACCGCAGCGGTCTTTAGATTGTTTCTACTGCAATGATATAACATGAAACAAGGACTGCATCAGACATTGAGGATAGTTTATAGAAAAGCCAATTTTCTCCCTGATTGTCTTGTTTGCTGTTGTAGGTCATAAAGGGGCAGCAACACTAAAATAAGACTGCTTCCTAACCAGTTAAAAAGTTCTTGTAGGGGCTTTAATTAACAACTCAAGGCTTTATTGAAGTAACAACTTTTCTGTCTCAATCAGCGCACTTTGTTTCCAATGTTTCAACACCTCCACTCAGGATATTTTTGTGTGTAAATTGAAAATGAGTAGATGGAAACTTGGTGTGTGGTCGTTTTGAGTTCCTCCTCTGACTGAACTCAGAACTCACCAGAAACTCTTGACTTTCTGTCGTTTATCCTCAGTTCCCCTCTTTTTCCTTTATAGTTTTTGAAGGTTTATGAAGTACATTCATAAAGTTGCAGGATATGTGCAGAAGTCAACTCGAGTTGCAGCGTTGCGTTGGCTTTCCTACTGAAAATACAATATGATAAAAACAGTTCAAAAACATAAACTTTTATTTGTGTAAAGGCAGCAGGAAGTAACTTGGTAACTGAGGCTGCTGGACACCGATTCTTAGCAGAAGTTCCTATGGTAAGAATTGTATAATATCCCATTCATTTCAATTATGGAGGCTGGTAAATACAGTAGCTACAGCAAAGATATATGAAGGATTGACTTAATATAAACTATAATGCTCATGTTGACAGTGATTGGAACATAGGAACCTGACACAGTGTCACAGTGGAGTTAAATGTCGTGTCTCTGGACAGCAATGGTCTCTAATGGCACAGATATATTGGTATAGGTTTTATACTGTTCAATGCATTCCCAGATTTTTACGATAAGCATGAGTCATATATCTGTTTAGCTTGTGCTTGTTTTTGAAAATGTGTCGCAACAAAGGAACATAAAAGAAATCTCTCTTTTTCAACTTTCCCCACACATAGTCACAGTCAGCAAAGCAGCAGCAGGTGCGAGCCCTGCTGTTTTGCTAATGCCTCAAGATCATTAACAGTGTCCCCAATTAGCAGGGAGAAAAAACTGAAAGCAAAGCCAGGGAGAGTTCATCAAGAATATGAATACTGCATGAGAGCCACCGAACAAAGGGTTTCAGGGCACATTTCTTTTGAAAGTCCGATTCATTCCCGTGTTTTTTCCATTTTTGTCTGAAGTAGAGCTTCAACTTTCTCGTACAGAACTTCTTTGACTCCAGTAATTTTACATGAAAAGATGAGAGCGGAGAATGGAGATAGAAAGACGGAGAGCGAGAGGGAAGACGGATGGACATGGGGGTCACAGTGATGGAACGGTAGATTGATTTGGAACGAGTTTGAGGAGGCAGTGCAGGTCAAAGCCAGCGACTTTATTACTGCCCCTGACGATTCATCTCATCTGCTGATTAACTACCTTCTCCTTTCAGTGGAGAAAACACGAACTGAAGAGAATGCAAGACAAAAGAAGAGGTTTACAATTACATGGAGATAGTAGAGAAAATGAATGGGGTGTTAAAGGCGAAGGATGCTGGGTATTGTTACAGCTGATATATAGCTCGTGAAAACAAATGTAACTTTGTGTGTGAGAGATGTTGAACATTATATTCTCAATTGTTTGTCAATATCATAAATTACGATGTCACTGTTGTGGATATTGCATTTTTATTTTTTCAATAGAGCTAAAAATGGTTTTGGACATGTTTGTGGAAGCTGTGTTTTAGATTCAATACTCCGGGTGGGAATTTTCTATGGGAGCAATTAACTGACACATTGTCATCACCATTATTATCGAGTTCCAATCGTGATTATGATATAATTCGGAATTTGATACAGATCATACGTGCAAGTATAGAATTATTTAGAAAGGGCGTAACTGTAGGAGAGAATTAACATGAGTATGCATAGCTGCACGTAAACAGGAATGTTAGTCAATTATTAACTTTCATTAGCAATTTCAACAGCTAGTGTTTTTTTTATTTTTGGGACAAAGACAATAAACATAAACGATAATCGATCGGCGTTTAAATGTAGTGATTGAAGATATGTTTTCCTTATACATAGTGTTAGTTGCGTACGGTTAGCATTTCAACAACGACATTCAACATTTAGTGTAATGCTAATTAGCGTAGCCTCAATCTGGTTCAATCGCCTGTGACTGATGGAATTGTGATGACCTGCATATATTCCACAAATGGAATTACCAGGTGGAATATTGGAAGTTTGCACCAGTTTTGTCACACTATAGCTCCTGTGACGTCTCAGAACTAATGTGCTCTGAATACAAGAAAAATGACACGATTCCTGTCGTTTACACTGTTACCTTGATCATTAAAACATTTGATTGGGGCTTAATAAACCTGGATTACAGCTCTACAGCACCCCCTGCTGCCTCTCATTATCACAATTCAGATGCATTGTGGCATACTCAGAGGCAGTTGCATCTGTAGGCAGAGGTGTGAGATAACTCAAGTGGTACAATGACTTTCTTTTTGTACAGTACCAGAGACAGTAAGACATTCAGCGGCTTACAACAAGAACAATACGACTAAGGAGAAAGTGCCTGTATTTGCTTGTATGAACAACAAGCAAACCATTGTATATAGATGGACATAAAAAGGGAAGGTAAAGGTACATTTGTGCTGTGAAAAACAGTGGGGGAAAAAAGATAAAGTGGCATCTCAACATCAAATGTCGACTCATGAAGATGTACAGGGATGAAAAGAGGAGCTGTGTCAAACAGCCACTGATGCATCAGTTCAACAACAGGTGTATGTGGAGTGCAGCTTTGGTCTGGATATCGAGCTGGAGCAGGTGCAGAGCACAGATGAAAAAGTGAGGCCATCCAGCAGATATAAAAGAAAGACCTGAGGGTGGAAATCATTTGAAACAAGAAGTGGACTGGCCGGAAAAAAATACATTTTTTTTTATTGATCCAGACTTGTGTCTATCACTATACAGTACAGTCATCCTTTTACCTCATTGTTTGTCTTGCCTTTTTTACCAATTTCCTGTTCCAAAGAGGCCGTTATTCCTGCCAGGACAGACTTCTTGTCTGCAGCAATCACAACTTTCTCACCTCCATTCATCCACTGACACAGGTTTGTATGATTTTCTGTGTGTGTGAGTTGGAGGTGGTGGAAAAGGGGAGCAGGTTGAGTAAATTAATGTGGGAGCAGCTGTTCAAGCGGCAGGCTGAGAATGATGTGTTACCGGTGTGTGACTGCATGATGTTCGTCATCATCACAACCATGATGAACAGAATGGCATCGTCTTGAGTTGAGCCCATGTCCATAAGAAGGTGTGTGAAGATGGGAATTACATGTTTCCTCTCTGTGGCATTGCAGAGTAAATATGGAAGTTGGACGTACTTGCTGCATGTGGACTGTGGCTGTGAAGTGGTTTGTTCCTGCAAGTAATCATAGATGTGGCTTGAAATTGCTTCACACCTGAGTTTGTCACTTCCTGTATGTTCACACGTGCAATATGTCTCAATTGGGATACTTACTGTTAGTACACGCACTTGTCTTAGGCCAACACAGTGTACACTATAAACATATATGTCCAGTTCTTAACGTCAAACATGACCGTTGTGGGCTTACGGAAAATGGTGATTACGACACATGACCGTAATTGCTAATTACAGGTGTTATACCAAGTTCTGCTTACTCTGAAAGGATTCTTTTTTTCGTGTGCCTTCAACGTGGCAGGTTTCTCCAAGTGTTGCAGATGGTCCAAACATCTCAAATGTGAGTTATTATCAGACTTGCGTATACCAAGTTCTAAAAAAAACAAAAACTCTAAACTAATTCTCATTTTGGAGCAACAGTTTGCTATGTTGCCAACAATTGTATAATAATGCTGCTCCAGTAACCAGCCATTGTAGCTTGTACTCCCTTCACTAATGAAATTTAGCACCAAATTAAGTCAAAGTTCCTGACCAAAATAGCTAAATTCCTTATTTCAGACTCTCCCGAAAGTTTAAGGTTCATAATGTCAAATCATAACTAGAGACACAGATGCAGAATTTGAGTATGTGCAGGGATTGGTACGTCTGGGGGTGTTGAGCATTTTAATCAAATTAAACACTTCTAGCAGCCATACAACAGGACTACTACTGACTTGGCTTTGACTGAGGACAAATCTAACTCCTGCTGATTGATATAATGTCGCCTTTGAGCACGGAGGCTATACATGTTGTCTTTTATGAGGGGACGGATAGCACTTTCTGTAGCCAGGACTTCTATGGAAATTAGTTTCTAAGCGATGATTAATGAATAACAGTGAAGTTGATTAAGTCTGCTGCACAAGAAATAAATGCATTTCTCAACAACACCAGTGTATATATGAGAAACTGTAGATAATACATGATGCAAAACTAGAGAAGTAAGGATTAACTCATTTTGTTTTGTCTAAAATATTATAATTGCTGTTTTCTATTCAATTAGAGAGATTATAGATTCACAGATAATATACAGTAAGCAAGGGGTTAATGTGTATTGCTGTGGGAAAATTAAACTAACAATAAATAAGTTAACTAAATGTCCTATTAATCAAATACCCCCCCTCCAAATAGTTCCACATATATATTCCCCATTATATTTCTTTGAGAATTGTAATATAATATAATTTAACACATAATGTAATTATAATAAAATTATTTAATAAAAATATAATACAGGAGGAGGACAGTGTGTTTTTGTTGGTTTACAGTTTCTACCACAGCCACAATATACCAGTTTGGTGGAGTTAGCCAACCACCTTCAGAGTAAGAGCATGCTACTGCACAGCATTTAGATTCAATAGATATTTGCCGTGTATTTATATTTAACTTTGTAGCATATACCTATAACAGAGTGAGGAGCGAATTCAAACAGTTGTCTCTTAATATGAAAAGCATGTGCTGCATTTATTTTAATGTCACATCTCTGCTGCCATTAGAGCCCTCAGAGGTGCATTTACAGATGAGAGTAATAATCATATTAGTATACAAGGTGGATTGATTGCTACATGCCTCATACCCAAACATCAAACACCTAGTCGCACACTAGCACAAGTCCATTTGGACCTGTTCCCAGTCACAGAGTGGATTAATGGCTCTTGGCTGACATTCATTGCTGCAGTACCGCGTGTATCTGTGTGCATTCCCCCCCCCCCGTCCTGTGTATTTCCATATGGCTGTGCATGTGTGCAAAATGCAAACGACTCCTTCATGTGATGTATGTATCGGGGATGATAATCCTGCGTTTCACAGAGTAGCACAGAGGGTAATTTATTGTGTTTTCGTTGTGCACGCCGAGTGCATTTTCTCTCTGGTACGATCCGAACCAGACAGATGACAGGGTCCCTCTCTCCCTAACTCCAGCAGAAATCTTCTCTTCGTCTATCCTCCCACTCTGCTCCCTTCGCTGAAGCTACTGTTTGTCATAGAAAATTTGGGGTAATGGATCATGTTGTGGCGAGACGACAAAGGGTTTCAGCGCTGGAGGTTTCAAATAGTTGGCATGTCAAAACCGTTACTGTCGCAGGGACTTTTCATCATATCGTCATCCACGGGTTGTAGAGAACGCTTCCATGAGCGAGAATGTAGATGTGCGTGTGTGTGTCCAATGTGGGTCACAGGATCATGCTGGTAACAAGGACCTTGGGGAGGGTGATCGTTGCACTTGAGTTTGATTGAGAGGTAGACTGGAGCACGGGGCATAAATCATTCACACATCAAACTTCTCATATTGTATATAACTTTTTTATGGGATTTTCCCATGAACTTCTCTGAAGGAAATTGTTCCGTTATTTAAGGCTCTTATCTTTGTCTTAGTGATCTGCCTTTGTATGAATGAAGTGACTGAGCAAGCGGGAATATAAAGATAAAATGTGAATGGGTCCTTACCAGACAATAAATGTATTTTAAAACTGCAAATAGTATAATAATATGCAAAAATAATTGGCACCTTCTAAATGTTGACTAAATTGAATGCCATTTAGTTTTACTGCGATATAGTTGTAATTACTGATTCGTTAAAAAAAATCACTAATTCTTTTTCTGTATTTGCTCAAGTAGATTACATTTAAATTATTGTAGGACTGTAGTGTGTTATCTTTAGTCTCTATAGTTAAAGTCAATTACAGTAGCTGTGAATCCCCATAGGTCATGCTGGATGTTTCTCGTAGGCCTCGGTAATATGTCCAAGAATGATATCATGATTAAAATGTTCACGTCAGTCGATATCGATGGTTATCACGATAAATGTCACATTATTATTTCTGACAAGTCGAGACTGATTTTTACACTTGAGTGAAAATTGTGGTTTTAAAGAGCCGAGAAAGACAAAAACTTTACAAAACATTTTACAAATCTGGGGCAGATAAGTCATGTCCTCCCCGTGCTTGTATAAGTTACAAGAAATATATCAATATACAGCATATTTTACTTTTGTTATATTCCTATTGAAGAAAAATTATATTACAATAATAACTGATACTGTTTTATTGCTCAGCCGACAATAAACACAAATTTAACAGCTCAGAATAAAATTATTTTGTTTAGCATTACACTTGCATCCGGTGTTATTCTAATGTGGATTTTTCTCCATAAAAAAGATATCTTACTTACTAAAATTATATATACTTCTAACCCCTTTTTAAATTTATTTTTCTTTTCAATTAAAAAGTTTTATAACTGGACAAAAGATGTTTAAAAGTCTATACTCAGTGGTTGTGGATTAGAGGCTTCAAGTCGCATCACACTTTTATTAACTGGATTTGAAAAACCATTACCATATTATAATTGCACACATTACAAATTTAGAAATAACAAATTAACTGTAAATATAAAAGTGAGATATAAGGTTAGCCTAGGGACATTTGATGTAAAACTACTTCAAAGAAACAACAAACATTTTTCTTTTAGATATTTGATCAAATATGCTGTTGACAGCAGAATCTCATTGAGTTACCACAGGGTTTTTAGAACTGTAAGTAAATACAGATTTTATGCAAAGGTTAAAATCAAGACTTAGAGAAACGTACCTGGATCATTTCATCCTCCATTTTCCAGGCAACACAAAACACAAAGAAAAATACTTTGGATAGTATCAGGAGTACTGCAGTGACTGATTCCCCATCTTTAATATGAGGCTGATATTCCACTCACTCCATTTATTTTTCCGCCCATCTGACCAACCACCGGCACATTGTTGAAAGCTGTGGGCCTGCACCTGCCGCGGCTTTGTGAGCCTTATGAAACACATTTGGCTCTTTGACTTGAATTGATTTGCTGTGACATCTGGACGCAATACGAGCCTTCAAACACATGCTCGTCAACACACTCGGATAGTCATGCATGGACAAGCACGCACAAACCCATACACACAGATATGGGTTATCGTTCACACGGCTACGCTTTATCTCACACACAAATCTGGATACACTGTTTTGTGAGGACTTTCTATAAACTCCATTGACTCCGTTGCTCCGCTCCCTATTTGTATTGAAATGAATGCTAATATTGACAAATCTACACCGGTAATAGTGTCCCCTTACATTTGATAAAATACTTGGTTTAGCATAAAAGACACATAGGCACCAAAAATAGCTTTCAGTTAGACAGGAAACACAACACAGAAGAAAAACAAATGTAAAAACTGATACATTTAGGTAATACCTCTTTTAACCTTTGCCCTTCAGTCACACCCATATTTCCAACTAAAAAATGATCTCATGTCACTAAAATGTCTCCATTCCTAACGTCTAAATCTCCAATTGGTTCTCACAGAGACAGAAGCACACACACACACACACACACACACACACACACACACACACACACACACACACACACACACACACACACACACACACCATAACTTGTGCTATTCAATCCTTGTCATCCTGTTTTAATTTATGGCAAAGAAGGCTGCTCCAGACATTGGTTCCAATTCCCCGTCCCCGCCTCGCCGGTCGGCTCCTGCTGGTGTCTCATCATCCATCAGCGGGGGCTGGAGCTGAAGACGACACCCAACCGGGGCATAGCATGACACCGCGGCTGTGTTTCCTGTCAGACACACCTCTGAGATCTCTCTCTCTCTAACCCCACTGCATTTCTGTGCATCATTGCTTTGCTCTTAGCCTCGTTCCCCATGTGCCTCTTTCTCATCTGGCCTTTCTGTCTTTCTTTAGAAACTTCCTCTGTGGTACCGCTCCCTCTCCCTCCTTCTATCGTCCTATAATCCCAAACAGCTCACGCAAACCTTTCCCGTTTACACTAAATCAACCGATCTGAAGCGACATTTTTTTAACATAAAGCAGGGATGGCTATTTTTAGGGATTCGGTTCTGGTTAAACATCAGCAGCTGGCATCCACTTGAATAGGTATAATGATATCAACAAGACATGGTCCAATCAGAAGACAACCCAGCCATATGTTACTGACTCCAGCATCTATAAGAAACAGACCTCACATGCTTTCCTTTTTGTGGTCAAGGGATAATTCTACAAGTATCTGCTGCAAACCTCAGCCAGATTTTCAGTAAAGCTACCTGCAAATTAAGACGTTACGATACACATGAGACAATTTAGCTTCCACATGTTAGACATGTCCATATGTAATCAGTAGGAACGTAAGTGAGGCTACATTTAACCAGTTAGACGTTTCTGTTTATGTGCAGAATAAAGATTATCACATTTAACACTTTCAAGCTAAAATCAACATTGTCAGCTTTGTTTTCCATATGGATGATCCCCTTACATCCGTGTGAATTTCATGCAAGAAATGTTCTTTTTCATAAGTTTCTGGCCAAAAGTGAAAAGTATTTCTGTCCATAATTCTCAGAAATTCCCACCTCTCTGCTGGGAACCCTACTCCTACATCCTGACTTTCTCTGTGTGTGTGTGTGTATGGGTGTGTGCTTACGTGTCAGAATGATTATGATTATGACGATGATGATGTACGATGTGTGTTTCAGTTTTTCGACAGACGCTCCGTGCAGCGTTCTGCTCCGTGTTTCCTGCATTCTCAGCTGTTCAATGTTCGAAAGGCTGAATTTAAACCATCTTTTCTCACCCAGGACACACACACACACACACACACACACACACACACACACACACACACACACACACACACACACACACACACACACACACACACACGTGCACTAGTGCTCCAAACGTGAATCACACGCACTCACAAAGTGCGACCACATTACCTCTGTCTTTTCCCTTTTGAATGCGGGGCAATTGTTAAATCTGTGATAAGAGTGGGAGCTAAGATGTAGGCGTGTAGAAATGGCGTTAAGACGCCCCTAGCGTTTTGTACCGCGCCGACAAGAGGCAAATCACCATTCATTTATTTAAATTGCTCTCCACCTGTTATGATAATCGGGACTTAGATAGAGAAATTTCCATTTTCAATTAAAAACCCCACTGCTTAGGCATGGGAGTGCATGTGTCTCATCTTACTGTGGAATGGAATTAAAACTATTAAGGCCTTGTTACTGGGTAGTTCACTCTGCAGGAGGATTCCACAAAACAGCAACCCTGGAATTTCCAAGTGTAATAGTAAAGTAGCATTTGTGTTGAATTGGATTTATTCACAGAACAAAAATTGTAGGTTTTACTGGACTGGTGTCAGTCCTTTTCCAGTTTTTAGGTCATTTCAGATAATCCATGGAACATTATTCTAATTTTTGTCAAATTTTAATTGAAGACTAAAAATACCTCCAGGTCTAAAAACATGTATAAAGATTTAATTGGATGTTTATTCTTAGTAAACTGGTGCATTTAATATGATGAGATGGAAACAGAGAAAATTGGAAAAAGGAAACAATTGGTTTAATAAAGGGCTGATTCTGACATTACAATAACTAAACATTCATTAATTACAATGGAACTGTTTTCTGCATAATTTGACAATGCCTTCAATATTTTTTTTAAAAAACTGGACGTGCACTTCCTAATTCCTAACATAATTATCGTTGCCTCAAGGATACTTCAAAAATTCAAGGTGACTTTTCTTTTTTGTTGAATCTTTTTTTTTTTACATTTTCACAATACTTGGTATAATTAGTTTGCAAGTGACCCAATTTTGCAAAACAATAGTTGCCTTAATGGAATGATTATGTTGATGTAACTGTAACAGATTGCCCGTGTGCTCTCCACATTAGGCTCTTTGTTCTAGTTCCATGTTTGGCACTGGCCCAGCACTAGCAGATATGCTTCCCTGCTCAGTTTATCAGGCTTTGTTTGATCCGTGTAGTTGAGATTTTTTTTTGGGGGGGGGGGGGGGGGTTGCACAGCGGCTCCTGTGAGATAGTGTAACCCCTTCTACACCTCCCTAAATATAGTCGTTCATATGGATCTGGTCAGAGGCCTGATAGAGCCTCGAAGGGAACACTGGGACTTGTGCCGGAGACTGTGGAGACTGTGGACCAACAGACAATTCTCACTTTCCTTATTCGCATGATGGGAGTTTATGAGATCAATCATTATCTTTGGCTGCTGAAAGACCCCCCAGGACAGAGATGGAGGACTGTGTGTGTGTGTATGCGTGTGTGTGTGTGTGTGTGGTCTCTTTCTCCCTGTAGAGATCATTAGCAGTGAAGAGCCTCCTAGTCAATACTCCTCGATGCATTGGCCCCTCTAGGCCCCTCTCCGTCTCTGTGTAGTAGAGAGGAAACTAATTCACAGGGTTCCCAAACGTGTGAGACGATAAATTTACCACAACACCCAGGAAACTGTGAGATCGGTGGACGGCCTTCAGGGGGTGAATCGAGGCGGTTTTACACCTTCTGATGTGGTATATTCCTAACTCGGCGTGGTGTGAACGTTCAAACAAGCGCTCTGTTGTATGGTTAGAGGCAGGCAATCTACAGAATCACAGAGGCTGTGAATAAAAATGTGAAATTTGATAGCTACACTTAAAACTAATGGTTGAGTTTTATCCTAAACAGCATGGAAAATCCTTTGAACAGCGCTTAGATCACGGGATACAAGGCAGGCAGACGGTCGGCTAAGCTGGGGTCTGTTCTCCCGATAGCACAGTTGGTTCCTACATTAGCACTTTACATTGTTGGAACCATGCAGTTGCAATGCAAGGGTTTCTCAAAGCCGTTTTTAGACGATTCCCACAACCATAGTTCCAACTAATATTTGCAAAAAGAGTTAATTAAATCGCACGGTTCAAACAACGGTTCTCGAGTTGCAGTTTGAAGCTTCGTTCCTGGTGATCAGTACATCAGTGATGATGGAGGATGAAGTCGAGGGACAGTAGTCCGAGCCACCCTGGGTCTGCAGCTGCCCAAACCCGTCGCTAACATCATCACCGAGCGGACAGGGCGACACGGCGGGTCGGGCCGTGTGGAGTAATTTTACCCTGGAGAGCAGCAGGAAAGTAAAGAGCAATCACTCTGCAGCCACTTCTCGGTACTGTAAAATAAATGATGATGGCTCCATTTGAAATAATCTCACTCGACACCGAATGTTTTTTAGGAATTTACTACTGGCCGACAGTTTTACTCAGGAGCGTAATGCTATATACTGTTGAATCAGAAGGGTGAGAAATAGTGAAGGGACCAAAGAAGACAGATCGGTCGGACAGGGATTCAGTGTTCATCAAGATAACGACCCAAAACAGTTGATTAAATATGATATATATTAAACCAAATTGAAGCTTCACATGACAGAAAAGCAACTTCGAGCCCATGGAGTTGGTTTGTGATGAAACAGACAGACGGTGGAAGCAGAGCAAACTATAAGAATGATGCATTATGGGAACAGTATTGAGATGAGTGATGTTTCATTTTTCATCTTAGAAGGAACGTTACAACTGTTTTCAGCTGCTTGGTGATTTGGATTAAATGTAGAATTTCAGATTACACTTTATTATTGATTATCAGTTATTTGCTCTTTGCTTTAACTTACATTTACACTCTGTCAATTTCTAAATGTATGTAAATTTCATCAATGTGGGTGTCCTCAAACTTTTGACCGCAAAGTGCACGAGAAGTAAACGTACGACGAGCCACAGAGGGAGACAAGGAGGCGAGGAGGGCATGGTAATGACGATATCCATCACTGTGACACACACCGGCACACTTCATGGATCAGAGGCTTTAAGTGCTGAGCTATGGTGGGTTCAACAATAATACACAATACAATACCAACAAGGGAGCTGATTTATTATGGAGCTGACCTGCCCCCACGCTGCTTGTACGAACATAACCTTGAATGCGTTCACAGTTGTGTGTGTGTGTGTGTGTGTGTGTGTGTGTGTGTGTGTGTGTGTGTGTGTGTGTGTGTGTGTGTGTGTGTGTGTGTGTGTGTGTGTGTGTGTGTGTGTGTGTGTGTGTGTGTGTGTGTGTGTGTGTGTGTGTGTGTGTGTGTGTGTGTGTGATCTTTGACTAGAAGCAATAATGGAATCTGATGGCATTTCCTCGCCCAATGGTGATTCTTAATGAATGGGACGATATACTGAGGTGTCACTGTACCAGCTTTCACTTTCTCTAAACTAGAGGCTTTGCAGTGTAAACACAACTTAAAGTGTAACACAATCTGTTGTATACTTCTCACTAAAAGTTTCTTACACATGGCTCAAATGTAATGGAGCCATTTCTTTCTCAAACTAAACACATATTTGTTTATTTATTTTTTACTGACTTGTAAGTAGGGTCAAGACTGGAAATTCCCTAAATATGGAATTTTTGTTTGCCATTTAAAAAGTCTCATTATAAAAAAGATTATCAAAGGTTTTTTTGTGTTTTAAATGTTTCCCTGCTGCTCAGCCACAAAACACCATCATTGCACGTGAGGGGTAAATTATTTCCACTGGAAATATGCAATTACAGTTAATCTATTAAGTCCCGTTTGTACTGGAACAGACATGAAAACTTAAAATGCAGGATTACGTTTTCTCTGGACAGTGAAATAACTCATTTCAATCTTGCAGTTTTGGACACTTAAAATTGGATGTTCCTTAAATTTACTATATTGCACATTGCTCTCTACAATTTAATTAAACAACATTAATACAAAATACATAGATAACATATAAAAGTATGTATAGGGTGGGGTAAGACAACCACACCCACAAGATTAAATATAAATCTACCAATCAACCAGATATATAAACATATAATTAACCTCATTAGGATGGACCAACTAGATTAATACTCAAAATAAATTGTAAATATTGTTTTTATCAAATTTTTTTATGTTTTCAGTATTGTTTGTCTTTTAGCCGGATTATGCAAAAATAAATAACTACCGAACAAATTTTCCTAAAACGTAGTAGAAGGGTGATGAGTGGGCCAAGACAGAACTAATTACATTATGTTGTGGATCCAGACACAGGATGGAATCCTGGACTTTTGACATTTTCACAATTTTCCCAGGGAAATAACCCATGAATGAAAAAGTCAGGCACATGTAGAGGATTCATGTCCCTGAGTATGTGTAATATGTGCGGCTTGATTGGTTTTAAGTTGACTGTTGGGCTTTGTTATGCGTTTTGCGAGGGCTATTCTAGATATTACTGTTTTTATACAGTGTGTGAAACAAATGACCTCCACACATTTTGTTTTATTACAGTAGCTTTAATTGGAAGTAGAAGTAACACTGTAAACACACTGGTCTCTTATGGAGTATTGACCCAGCTGCTCTGAGGAGGAGAGGATGGGATCGTTTTTAGTTCCAGGCTCTTCAGCTCTGTAGTTTTTATATTTTCATGGAGACACTCATAATAACAGGCAATGGGAACAATGAACACATGGGTCTCTCATGTGCAGCTAAATTTTATGGGAAATGGGAGTTTTTTATTGCCCTTTAACCATGGATAATAAAATCTAACACAGAGCTGAGTTAACTGGGTTTTTACTACATATTAATCTTCAATTCCAACCTCGGTGCAGTAATTAATCATTAACTTGTTATGACATTAAATTCATTCAAAATGTCACAAAATTATTTTACAGGACTGTCGGTTATAATCTTGATTGTGTTTTTAAATGATGGGAAATAAAATGTTAACACCAACGTCACTTCTGTTGAGCTGGATTAGCTGAGACGGAACCCAGATGATTATCTTAAGGGGAACATATGATGCTTTTCCTTATTTTCTATCGTATATGTCAAAATGTTGTATGTCCTTATTTAATGTGACAAAGGTTTCTAAGACTGAGGTCAACATGTGTGAAAACAATCCCTGTGGCAAAAGCTCAGACGTCAGACAGCTCTGAACCCTCGGTTCCAATAGTTTCTACTTGGAGTAACGAGGTGACGTCAGCTCATCACACGGTCATCGGCTCCAGGCACAGCTCACTCTCCCAAAACAGTCTCTTGGAGGAGTAACTAAGTGAAAATAATCAGGGTATTAAATATGTGTAATGTACTCCAGCATGAAAGTTACAGACCATGCATGTTAACTCGTCGTTTGGCGACAGCAGAACAACATTTTAGGATTTTGTCATACCTCACAGCAGATGTTTTTCACTTCAGTCTGCATTTTAGCTCATTTCTTCCAGACAACTATTAACAGGGATATAAAAGTGTTGTTATTGACTCATCTTATGAGTCGGCTTGCTCCGAAACTGTTATTTTCCACCTGATCCTCAGTAACAGTGGTGACTCGTTTTAATGACTAAAGAAACAAGTTTAGGGAACAAGTTAATTGTTGCATACAGTAGCCTACTATGACTGCTATGGGATGCTATTAATAATAATAATAATAAAAATAATAATATAATAATAATGCTAATATGAATAATATGAATAATAATAATAATACTATAAACAGAAATTATTTGGTAACTGTTAAACTACATATTTAAATTCATTTGGGTATAAAAACTGGTTCATTTGCTCAAAATAACTGTGGGAAACAAGGTTATAAAAAAAGACAAGCCTGAAAACCCAGGAAAACATAAAACACATTTAGAAAAATACAATTATAATTTGGTAAAAATGTATTATTATTTATTATTATAAGTTAGAAGTTTGTGCTGAATGTAAGCACTGAAAAACTATTATTTTTATTTAGCAATTGTAGAGAAGGAAATGAATGCCCAATTGACCAAACAAAAATGTGAATGAATGATTCGATAAATATAAATAGGACTGAATATTGTAAGAAATATATATATATA
Source organism: Hippoglossus hippoglossus (assembly GCF_009819705.1). Taxonomy (NCBI): domain Eukaryota; kingdom Metazoa; phylum Chordata; class Actinopteri; order Pleuronectiformes; family Pleuronectidae; genus Hippoglossus; species Hippoglossus hippoglossus. Next base: position 8,832,982 of record NC_047171.1, on the reverse strand, counting down.
TATATATAGATATAGAAATATATATATATGAAATGTCACAGGTTGGTTGTCCAGTGAGCGAAACACTGAAACGTCTACCTACTCAGTGTGAAACCACCGTGTGACTCCTGCTGAATTCACAATACTGTGTGATGCCATGTTAGTATAAACCCCAATTAATTGTGTGTGTGTGTGTGTGTGTGTGTGTGTGTGTGTGTGTGTGTGTGTGTGTGTGTGTGTGTGTGTGTGTGTGTGTGTGTGTGTGTGAGAGAGAGTGAGAAGCGTCCAGAAGGAATTGATCTATTACTTCTACCTGCCTTTTTCTGTTTGCATGTCATGTCTGCTGCTGACCCTCCGACCCTCCACTGTCTCTCCGTTCATTTCGCTCTCTTCTTTTCCCTCTGTCTGTCTGTCTCTATCCATCTTCATCTCTCTGTCAAAGGGTGCCACAGTCTCCAGCTTTGCCTTACGTGACTGGAGCTCATATCAGGGAGAATAATTTATGGCCGCCATGAATAAGAGATGCTGTTGAGTTTCCAATGATTCAGTTCTGATATGGCAACAGTCTGAAATATTTGGACAGTGGAGGATTGAGTGATCAGTGTTCATCGGCCTGTTGTTGGCAAACACACACTGGAAAAAAGGCCACTCTAAAAATAAGCAAAAAAAAATTAATACAAGTTATTTTTTGCTTGTAATAAGCCAAAAAATCTGCCAATGGAACAAGTCAAAATTCTCTTGGTAAGATTTCTTGAAATAAGACATTATATTTAAGCCTTACAAGATAAGAGTGATCTTGAAATTAGCTGGGAAAACTCATTTTTAGCTATATTTTAACTAGTATTGTGATGTTTTGTGTCTCATAAGAAGCTTGTGATGCTCAAAAATAGTGTTTTCCCCTCAAAGGTAGCATCTTTTTTTTGTCATCCTGTTTGTTTCAAGTGTATTTAACTAATTTTTAGTTCTACAATTGTGACACTGTTCTAGATTTAAGTCCACCACCTACTTGAAATAAGATTAGAAACTGGCATTTTGAGACAAAATGTCTTGAAGTTAGCATTCCTGACTCGTATTAGGCAGTGCTCTTTTGCCATAATAAGCCATAATTTACCATCCTGTCATCATCTCAAGTGGTATTTACCTTATTGTAAGCTCTACAAAATCAATACTGTTCTAGATTCAAGACATTCACCTACTAGATTCAAGACATTAACTACTTCTTATAAGACAGAATAAATGAAAACTAGTCTTGCATTTAACCAACTTTTTTTTTTTTATTTAAACAGCAAAAAGTCCACGAGGACTGCATAAAGGGGAAACAGCTTCATTTTTCTCAACATTTTGGCTCACAGTATTTATGGAACTGCAATATGAAAACATAGCAGAACATGCCAAATATGTGAGTGAGATAAGGTCAGGTCCAAACATCTGACCAATGTGCCCCTCAATACACGTACAAAATCTGTGCTTTGCACAGGCACACTCAAAGCATATAGACACACTAGGCAAACTAAAACTGCTCCACCTGTGACATTCATTCTTAATACAAATGCTTAATATTGTAACATTCAAATGAAAGGTTCTGGGCTTACATGAACAACTAGTCCCTCAATACACCGTTAACCATTGTAACATCATCATTAAGGATGCACCATACTGGGCTTTTTGCCGATATCCAATATGTTAATATTTTACAACTCAACTGGACAATAACGGATACCGCTATGTTCACTTTTATCCCAACCTAACTGCTTAGTCAATTTACTCTTTCACAGTAGATGCGCCTAAATTAGTGACTGCATCTGCCGAACAGACAATTAGTTGTTTAAACTCAATATTAACTGAAAAGTTAAAATAAACTAAAAACTAAGCAGAATCTGCACTGAATTGTGCAAACAGCACACACAAAATATGACATCACATCACAGGATATCGGCATGTTGGCTAATATTGTCGTGCACCCCAAATTAACACTGGGCTAACTTAGACAAATTCCGACCAAGAATCAACAGCAATGAACATGGACTGTAGTACCCTTGGAGGGAGAGAGGAAGTGCTATCCTACACCATATCTGACCACTGGTTTTATTGGCCAATAAAAGCTTTCCACTCAGCCATGCTCTTCTTGTAAGACGATGTGAGATCTCTCTCATGGATTTTGTCTAAGAGGACCTCCGTCTGTATGACTGAAAGCAGAGTGGCTACACACTTTGGATAAGTCAGGTGTAGGGTATAATAGTAGGCCATAAGGTATAAAGCACTCTCGGTAAGCTTGTCTTTTGGAAAGGTGGTTATTGCCACATCTCCTACCACTAGGACGCAGTTGGACGGACTGACAATCAGGACTGGGCAGGAGAGAGGGCGTTTCTTCAAGTAGGAATTGGGGTCTTCTTTTTCCTGTAACACATAACACAGACATCCTTCTGTCAGGATAATGCATTTTGGTCATTTGGAACCTAGGGTAGAGGGTTGTTTACAAACACATAACTTTACAAAGCAAAATTCTGACAAAAGTTACAGTACTGAGAAAGCTCCATCTGAAAGTGCTGTTTTTAACTATCCCCAATGCATTTACCGTTTACATACGTCTAGCCTTCCAAAAGAACTAAAAACCAAGGCTAGGCTAGTCTTGCTTGGTTATCATTAGGGTGATAAAACCTGCTACCATGTAATGCACCCATTTTTGTACATACTGTGACATAGCCAAGACATCTACCCAGTGAAAATCCTCTTTCTAAAAACAAATGTTTTATGTGTCTTTGAAGGCTTAGAACATACAGTATGTGAATAGGAAATACATTAGGAGTCGTCAGAGGCAGCACCTTCAGTTATAATTTTTTCCGATACTGCAGTCAAAATGATCCTGCAACATTTTACACAGCTCACCTCGAGGACATGCACCAGAGCCTCACTCGCATCTCGTACCCTCTTTGGAGGAGCAGACGTGGAGGGAAACAGTGATGGCAGCACACGTAGAATCTCAAGAGCCTGTTCAGCTGTACAGGAAAAGATTCATTACTTAAACACTTGGACAAAGTGCACAAGGTCAAATCTGATCAAAAGTTATACAACAGACACAATGCTTAAAAAAAACCACTAGCTCATGTACTTGACAATTAACGTGCCTGAAGGTCCACCCTAAACCCTAATAACACCATTCCCTACCTTTGTCCATTCCCATTGGGGGTTTCAGCGCCTTTTTCCATACACCAAAAAACTGCACCTTCTGGCAGAAGTCATGCCATCTTCCCTTCAGTTCATCAATGAAGTTGGTATTATCCTTATCCAAAATGCGTTGAAGCTCCTCCATCACCTATGAAATATCAAATATACCAATACAGACATTTGAATATATCATTTAAGAGGAAATTTGTATTTTAAACATTGTGTGTGATACCATGGTTTTAATCATGCACAGTCAATAATGACTTACATGTCCAACGTCCTTGAAACAAGGATATGCTTCTAGAACCTTCTTGTGTCTGTCCTCCTCGCGAACGGTATTTGAATCAATGAATGCTCTTCTGGGTACAAATTCCAAATCCAAGAGATGAGAGACATCCTGGTGGTTTGGATTTTTTCTTTTATACAAAGTTTGTAGGGTCTTGTAGTGCCTGGCCAAGGTTGCTGGACTGTAGGTGTCTGGACTGTCAACATTTGCAGACTTGTTAGCTGTAAGACACAAAAAATACATAATTAATGCGCCTCAGTTAAAAAAAAGTCCATCTCATGTTGTTGCATGACAAAATATGTCAAAAAACTACCATAAAAATCATACATTAATAATAGATTAAACTTTCATGGAATTAAATCTTTTAACAAATATCAGCCCTGATCCCAACTACCAAATACCTATTCATTTTTGGAATTTTTACCATTTAAATGCCATTTTAAAAAATCAAATCATTTTTTGTATAATAAATGCATGAGAACTATTTGCTCGAAACTCATATGGTCATGCAATCACATACAATTGCATGTAGGCACACAAGTACACCCCTACAAAGATGCGCACACCCCCACTACACAGTCATGAGGCAGTTGGACAAACTCACCATCAGGACTGGACAGGGCAGAGGGTGCTTCTTCAGGTAGGCTTTGGGATCTTCTTTTTCCTTCAACACAGACATATTTCTGATAGGATAATGTACTTTAAGAATCATTTCAGTATTTTGGAACCCAAGCCAAAAATTACATTCAATTAAAAAGAGCAAAAATGCCACTAATGAGACACATGGGTTTTAAATACATAACATTATTTGATATGCTGGAGAGGTTTTAGAAAGTAATGTTGCAGAGTAGACTGATACTAAAAGGTACTGCTGTACCCAGCTGTTCAAAATGATACAATACCAGCTTTTTATTAATACCAGATTTCTGTTAAAACTTAATTTCTACAATAATGTTAATAAATTGATAATAAAACAGTACAAATGTAGTGTAAATACCTATCCTCTGATGTCCATTTTAAAGTATTTTACTTCTGTCATGTCAGGACTGTCATCTTGACCAATATTAGTTTATCTAAAATATATATACCTCACAAGGGCAAATATGTAAATGCAAAGTGGAAACTCACCTTCTAACTCACTTTCTTTACTGTCTGAGCCTTGGCTGCCACTTCCTTCTGTGGACCGATCCACAATGATTGTTGAGTCACTTGAATCGATTTCATCTGTGTCTGTTGGCTGCTCAAGACAGCGCCTCTTTGTAGAGCTGCAAAGATTAGTCAGTTAATCAATTAGTTGTCAACTACTAAATCAATCAATCCATCTGACTTTATTTGTATAGCACTTTTCATACAAACAAAATGCAACACAAAGTGCTTCGTAATAAAAAGCAATATCCCCCACACACATCCAAAGCAATTACTTTGTAGTCAAACACTAAAATAAGAGCACTCATTAAAAACGGGAAGTGAGGAAACACTAGAGACAGATCACCCAGGACATTGACATGATTGATCATTTTGAGTCATTTTTCTTTATTTTCTTGTGAATGTGAATATTTTCTGGCTTCTTTAGTCCTCTATGAGTGAAATTAATATCTTTAGGTTGTGGACATCACCTTGGACTTTACATTGACCAGACAACATCTCAATTAATCTTGAAAATGATTAACAGATGAATCTTTGATGAAAATAATTATTAGTTACAGCTCACCTCTTTGAATGTCTCCCATCTGGAGTTCTTTTTTGGGGGGATCTCACATTTTGCAATCTTTTGGATAGCTGTGTGTACACAGTGACCTGCACAAGACATTTAATCAATTTTTCAAATCGCTACTAAAAATGTCCAACATGAAACACAGTCATCACTGGATGCATTTCACTTACCCATGTATGGAGGCCTTGGTCCTGCAGCATGGGGTAGTACAGTACTATTGTCTTTGCCATTGCTGTAATTTCTGGCTTTGATGGGTATCTGTGTGATTCTCCATCCCCCTTTGCCCTCAGGATTGCAATCATACTGGTCATGGTGTTTCGAATGAGCCGGCATCTGAGCTCCTTTGACATCTGGCAGTTGCGCTGTTCGCCTCTCTTGGACAACTCAAAGTACTGTTGTCGGACTTGCTCAAGTTCTGTGTCGGTGTGCAATACATATTCTGGAAAGAATAACTTCACAACCTTTTCAGGGGTTGTGTACTTTGCAGGACTTGCGTTCACAGGAGTGGATGTCTGTCGCATGGGTGACTCATTAAAGGAGGAACTGCCCGATAATTTTGAGTGTTCTTGGACAGACTCCTGTAAAATAAAAGATAATGAACAACGATAATGAACAAAGCAACATTTTTTTTTTTTTGTGACAACACAAAATGCAATGTAGCATTGACAGCTCTGCACACGTATAAATAAGCAATGTTCCATTTTAGGGGTGAAATCGCTTACATCAACTAACTGAACACCTATCAATTAATCTAAACTGAATTGAACACACATGTAGACTACCATGCCTGTTCCAAAAACAGCATGTGCTGCTGCCAACTTAAATAGGTGGTTAATTTAGGCCACTTAACTGAGAAACTGACCTCCTCCGACGCACCATGACAAGCACGCCAGACCGCTTTTCTCCGTAAAAAGTTCTCTGGGCCTGGGAAAAGATCCCGCAAGTCTTCACGAGACAGGGTGCTCATCATTGTCTCTGTGATGTTTGCAGCTATGAAAACATTGGAAGACAAACATAGCAAGATTTTTTAGCTTCAATTATGTGTAAACTAATATCATTTGCACACCCCTGCATTCATATATGATAAAAAATAATATTTGCAAACATTACCCCTTAAAATCGACACTGCGACATCATCCAATTCTTCCATGCTGTTAGCTGACTTAGCTAGCTAGCTCGTTAGCTCCGCCTCGCTGTCTCTGTTCGGCTGCAACGATACACAATAAACACTGAAAACACATTGAAACGTCGATAACATTCAAAGGGTGTGCGGTGTGAACTGCAAAGAATGAGCACTGGATACAGCGCTTTAATTTACTTGCAATGAAACACGTCAAATTCAAATCCGAGTCAGTCCCATATAACGTTAGTTTACGCAGACATTCTCCTTTGCAGCAGCTAGCTGGCGGGTGTAACCATAGTAACGACTTTTTACGGCAGTCTTGCTCTACCGACCTGTGCCCAGTTTACCGTCCTCTTGCCTGTGACATCTTTGCTTCCAACATGATTTGGCGTTGCTTCATATGCTACATATTTGTGGCATTGACTCTGAAACAACTTTTGAGTCACATTAACACCATGCACAGTCGCAGCCCTGACTTTCGCGTCGTGTGCGGGATTGATGGCTGTCCAAGTGAGTACAGGGTCTATAACTCCTTCTACTATCACGTGAAGCGGACACACGCGCATCATCTTCTCCAAGTTGAAGCGGCGGAGGAGGAAGGACCGACTCGTCACGGTTTACCTGAAGCAGGTGAAAGGACAGCCGCAAACGACCAAACTAATGCAAGCCCTGTGGCTGAAGCGGAGGGCTCAAGCATCATCATTCCAGCGGTAAGTCGTTACACAAGCTAAGATTTAATGTAACATTTATTTAGGTCAACTGTGCCTGATCCAAGCACGTCCACTAAACATGTTTGTTTTTGTCAATGACAGGCTCAGGTTGTAATTTTAAGATAAAGTAATAGCAGTGTTGAAAGTAATGCGTTACTGTAATTCCACTACTTTTGTCAGTAACGAGTAATCGAACCAGTAACGCAAATATAACTAAAACTAAACTCACCTTGGCTGAAAAGTGGAGTGGAGTGCATATATGGACTGCAGCTTTTTGTCTCTGCCTCCTGCTGCTGCACCAGTCCCGTCAGACAGTTTTTTACGCATCCATCCGCTGGTAAATGCATTCAAATTTAGTAGCAAGTCCCGTTAAAAATGGTAATCCAGTGTTGAAATACGTGTTGAAATCAGCAGGGTGAAAGCTAGTTAGCTGACAGAAGGAGGTTCACATATGATGCGTTCAAGGTGGGCTCAGTAAAATGACTATTAGGCAAAGTTCAATAAAATGTCATCATGATGTGTTCAAATGTGTAACGTCAAGAAAAATAAATTTAGGTACACTAAAATAATAGCAGTGTATCTGCACATTAATAAGAGAATTAAAGCAAATATTTAGAAGTAACACAAAAGTTACTTTTCTGACAACTGCTTAATTTTATATGCAGTAATTGGTAAATTAATTCACTTATTTGATTATTAGTTTGATTTGTTTAGTTATGTAATTCAGTTACCAGACTTCATTGAAAAAAATCAGTAACGTTAATGTTAGTCATTTAAACAATTACAAATTACAGGTTATCCTTCAACAGTTTGAATCAAGTATAATATGTGTATTATTAGCTTATCATTCACAAAGTTATAACTGGCAGGTGAGACATGTCTTCATGACAGTGTGTGACAGGATGTTGTCTCCTTATAGCTTATTGGAATACAAGTTCAGTTCAAAGGCCTTTAGTAATGTTAATTTATTGGCAAGAGAGCAAGTGAAGGGATACAATTTAGTATGTGTGTCAATCTTAACACTCATGAAGTACAGATTTTTTCTGATGCTGTCAAAGTCATTGTTTTTTTGTATTACTGTTTTGTTTTGTTTTTATTAGTTGTTGTTTTTGTTGTTATTTTACATACTCAAAATAAAGACACCAATCAGTAAAAATACACCCATCTTGTACCTTTTTATAGGAAGAAATCTAGCTAGCTAGCTTACCCAGGTAGTTGTCAGATTGTCTGGTGGTGCTACCTACAAATGCCAATATTTTCCCTGTTTTAATAGATATGTTTGTTGTTAATCTCTTTCAGAGTGGATTTCAAGAAGATGGAGAGGGTCGCATGAATGTTGACCTTTCTAAACATGCAACTGCATTTCTTCTTCAAGCCAGAGAAACCCATCGACTGACACAGGTAATTTATGCCATTGATTTTCCAATTAATTGTATTTCATTTTTAGTAGCAAGCTTAAAAGCAATAAGCTTAAACTGCAGAATGACTTAGCCACTGTTCAGACCTGCCATCTTGGTTGATCCGATCACAGGTGGACAGCTAAAGGTATGTCAGAGAAACACCTGACATTAGAATGTGTCTCCACATGCTTCTTTAGTGACCACTTGTGATCGGATCTCACTTCCCCGCTATATATGCAAATGGACACATACTTTGCTTACAAAATCTGCCCATCCACTATATTTGTTGAGCATAGAGACAACATAATACACCCAACACTTACACTTTTATTTAGCACTGTCCACTTGTGATCCTGTTGCTCAAAATGCATTTTAAGACCAAGTGTAAACAAGGTCTTAAAGCTGCAGAAGGCAATATTATTTCATGATAGTTTTGCTGGAAATAGCCTATTTTGATCATTGCATGTCACTAACAATATGTAATTGAAAGGTTACTTTAAAAAAAAAAAAGTGTCTGTGAGTTTGCATGTTGACTGCATTTTTATATGAATTTTATAATGTAGTATTTTTTTTGTTTGTTTGTTTTCTACTCCCCAGAGAGCTGTTAACCAAATGGTGAGTGGAGTCCAGCAATATCAGGCCGCATTATTGGAGCACCTAAAACAGCAAATGAGCGACATGATTGAGAGACATTCTGGGGACCTGGATCAACTAAAGAGTGATGCAATGGGGATATTTGACCAGTGTGTTGACCCTTTCAGTCAAATTGCTTCCACCCATTTGCAGGATAAGACCATCAAAGAACTGTTAAAACCAGTTGAACCAGAGATTGTTGTCGCAAAACAAACAGTATGTTATGTGAAACATGGAGACTCCAGAGTTCTTACCATTAAGGACCATTGTTTTCATTATATACCGTTGGTGAAAAGTTTGGAGCAGCTGCTATCACATCCAAGAATTATTGCAATGATTGATGAGAGGCCACAGACATGCAAGGATGGATTTTATCAGGATTTCATTGATGGAGACATTTTTAAGTCGCACCCACTGTTTTTGAAATTTCCCACAGCATTGCAGTTGGTTTTATATACAGATGAAATTGAGCTATGCAATCCTCTTGGATCTCGGGCAAACAAAAACAAATTGTTATTGATTTATTACACCTTAGGTAACATCAACCCTAAATACAGATCAAGACTTGCTGCCATTCGTCTGCTTGCCATGGTAAAATCAAAAGATCTTTCCCATTGTGGTATTGACGAGATATTTGAGAGGATTAACCGTGACTTAACTGAGCTGTATGATGGTGTCCAGGTTGTCACTGCAAATGGTGAGAGGACAATTTATGGGGCACTTATGTCTGTGTGCGGAGACACTCTAGCTCAGCATGAAGTGGCTGGATTTAAGATAGGAGTGGGGTTTGCCTACAGTAAATGCAGGCACTGCGAATGCAACTTTGAAGACATGCAGGAGCAATTTAATGAAGATTTGTTTGTTAAAAGGACAATGGCAAGTCATAACAGGCAATGTAATGACATTGAAAAGGCAAATACTGACTTTCTGAAAGACAAACTAAAAATGACATATGGCATAAACAGGAGAAGCAAATTAACAGAATTTCCTCACTTTGATATAATCAATCAAACCCCACAAGACATCATGCATGTCATTCTTGAAGGTGTTGCCCCATATGAAATCAAATGTGTTTTAAAGCATCTTGTGCATTCGGGGCATATGGACTTAGACGCATTCAACAGTGCAATTATTTGTTTCCCTTATTCTCCTGTGGATGCAAGGGATAAGCCTTGCCCAATATCTGTCAATACACTGTCATCAAATGACAATAAATTGAAACAGTCAGCTGGGCAGATGCTGGTTTTGTTAAAGATCCTGCCATTTCTCATTGACAAAATTGGAGAAAATGATTACACACAAATGCTACTTAAGTTGTTAGAGATAGTCAAAATTCTGTTTTCACCTATTATTGCTCTCTCAACTCTTTCAAGGCTGAAGCTTTTAATAGAGCAACATTTAAAACATTTCAAACAACTGTTTCCAGATGCAAATATTATACCTAAACAACATTACTTGCTGCATCTTCCTTCTCAGATTAAGGCACTTGGTCCTACAGTGAGGCATATGTGTATGCGCTTTGAGTCAAAGCATTGCTTTTTTAAGCAGTGGGCTTTGAAAAGTAGTTTTAAAAATATCTGTAAGTCTCTTGTGAAGCACAACCAACTTTATGAATGTAGTCAGAATGTGCACGAGAAACATCCAATTTGTTCAAGTGAAATTGACATGGGCCCAGCCTCTGAGGTGAAAAATGTTCCCTATGTAGAAGGAAAGATTAAAGACTTCTTAGGAATAGAGCACGTTGAACATATAGTTTCGGTAAAGTGGATTATGCAACATGGAAATAAGCATACATGTGGAAAATCTTTGGTTTGGTATCATGTCATCAATGATACTCCAGAGTTTGCACTTGTGAAAAACATTTATATTTTAAATGCGTCAGTGTATTGTTTTGAATGCCAACCTCTCTCTACAGTTGGGTGGAATGATCATTATTTAGCTTACGAGGTAGAAGTTCCCGACCTAGCTCAAGCCAATATTTTCATGGATGCTGAAAAGCTTGTTGATTATTCACCATACTACTATGTAAACTTCAATAATAGCAAGTACATTCCACTGAAGTATGATCTCACAGACATCATCAAACATCATTCTTGAGTCTGTATTGAGTGTGGGTATTTGGGCTGAATTTTTTTTTTTAAGCACTGACAAACACTGTAATTGATGACAGCATTTATTTTTACTTATTACTTTTGGAATAATGTGGTGCAGTATGTCCAGAGTGCAACAGAACAGAGAAGGAAACCTCATTCCAGCTTTTGCCTCTGTCTTTTTTACATATCACATGGACATGGTTTGATGGAAATGTAAGAAAAATAGCCACACTGTACTGTGCATTGTGAGTTGTTGTGAGTTATGTTGACCTGCAGTTTTCAATAAAGCAGATTTGTTGTCTCAATTCAAGTTAAGTCTATTTCTTGAAACAAGACGATTCATCTTTTACGAATAACACAGCAGCTTAAAAACCTTATGACATGTCAAAAAAGCTTGTTTCATCTGAGATATGACTCAAAACAAGATGTTTTCAAGACTGTTTCGCTTAACAAGATATTCAAGATGCACTGTCTAAAAACAAGCTCCTTTATCTCACTTAGATCTTACTCTTTAGGTGATTTTGTCTTATATTAAGTGTGATGAGATATTTTGACTAGAAATTAGAAAAATATACTTGGCAAGATTTTGAGTTTTTGCAGTGCATGTCAGTGAAACCAGCTGTCAGGAGGACCCATGAGGCCAGAGGAGAGGAAACGGAACAGTTGAACGGATACGAGGAAAGAAAGAAAGGGAAATACAAAGAAGGTCCAACCTCTATTTAATACACTTGATCATCCCCAAAGTCCCATCGACACAAACTCTTATCACCTCTTGACATGTTTGGTAAGTGGTGCACAGGTGTCCTAGTGAAAGGCTGGTAATGGAACAATTAAATAAAAGTGTTAACACAATCATCTGTGTGGCCTCCAGCTAATGCTTGGCTGTTGATGAAAGATGAAGAGCAGATATTAATTACTAATACCTGATGAGGGCCTGTTCAGCACATTCCTCACACAAACATGCACAAATAACTCAGTCCGATAATTTTATAATAACTATGAAAATGGTTATCAAACCACATTTAAATTCACGAGATCCAAATGATGGCAGAATCCACCATAGTTACATAAATGCACTATGTAATCTAGGGTTACTGGGTATTGAATGGGGGAACTTATCTTTAAATGTACATACCCCAAGAAAACAGGTCATCCTCCAACGATACCACAATATGAGTCCAAGATTAAATCAGATTTAATGTTCATATCCAGTGATAAATATCCATATCCTCTGCCAAAAATGATTTATATGCACAGTCCCTGGTCTGGTTAACGTGTGACAACCCTACTTGCTTTAGCTTTTAATCATTATAAAGTTTGTGGTCCTGGTTTTATCAAAAGTTGCTGAATAAATACTGTTAAAAAATGTCCCAACACCAACATGGAATGTAAATGTGGCACTAAGTCACAGTCACAACGAGCCCAACTTACCAGCAACAACTCTGATAAATGTTCCCCCCACCCTCGCTGTGGGATCCCTGACAAGATGGATTAGACCACTACCTGACCTGATGGCCACTGTGAAGCAAAAGACTGACTGACTCCCAAAAGTCCTCAAAAAACCATCATCGGAAGAATGCTGCTCTATTAGAAAACCAGCTGTCCACAAGTCAAAACGTCCAGCGAATATTTACGAGTGCTATTCGAATCAGAAATTGTAGAAGCACAACTGTGGCAGCTGTGTCATTTTGATGTTATGGGTTCATGTCGGCATATATTTTCCTGCACGGAAATCCATAGGTATTGGTTTCAGCTGGCATCGGTGGAACCTGGGTAGATGCATGATGGGAAGAGTGGCGTGCGAGCTGAGACGTCCAGAGGAAGGGAGGAACAATATGAACAGTGTACAGTGACAAGCCGTATCCACTACCACTATAACTCACTTCATGAAATATTACAACATACATACAATATATTGACTTATTATTCCAGGCTACATGCTACATATCAGTCATAACACGGCTATGAAAAATACTCTGGGTCCGATGATCGTCATGTCATCACATGAATCATAAAACTGAATCTCTTTAAAAAACATTCAATAGGACAACTTTAAAGATGTTATTTCAGTATGTTAAACTGCAGGTAACCATGGAGACTATACTACCTTGTGGGCTGTAAGGACACAAGGAAGTTATAATGCTAATCGGTCTCATTAACATACTTATTAAACAATACAGATTATTGCAAATAAATATCAGTTTGTCCTAGTATTTTTATAGACAGCTATTAGCCTTTGCCCCTATTGCTGTAGAGAATGGCAACCCTGTCGAGAATCTATGCCTGGTTCACGTAACAGAAAATATTATTTGTAAGAAAAGTAATTGCAACAGGATAAATAATGGCCTTGAACTATCCCTTTTCTTTTGTTCATTTGTTCCTATCTTCGCTTAGGATTTAATGTTTTCGTGTGTATTTTTTTGTAAATTAGCAGGATTATGAAAAAACTACTCAACTGATTTTCATTACATTTTGTACATTCAAGATTCAAGAGTTTATTGTCATATGCACAACAATTACATTTAGCAGTCGCTGGCAATGAAATGCTTGGGTCACAGGCTCTCTTCTAGCAATGCTCAGAATATTACACAATCAAAAAATATTGAATAGAATATAAAAAAAAGGAGTGAAACATGACCTAAGGAACAACCCATTATAACTATATATAAGAATTATTCATGGATCTTGACGATAAAATCTGTTGTGTTTATTGGACTGATATTTATGAGTGTGTGCAATTTGAGATCTAAACGCAACTCAAGTGATTTTAAATGTGGTTTCATAGGTAGACTATTGGTCCTTGGTGGAGGACCCTTCTGAGTGCCATTCTAGTATATATAGATTATGAGGTTACTACTTAATGTTTTTTTCCATTTCAGGCTTCCTTAAAAACAGTAGAAAATGGAATCAGCACTGCACTCAGCAAATGTATTTAAATAACTTGATATCATAACAAGGTGACATATATGATACAGTTAATAATGCATAATATTTACACTGGTATTACTCACATGATCAATTTTGTACATTTAATGCTGGATATAAATTGTTGCCTGTTCTGCCGAATTCAGGAAACCTTGCAGACTAATTCTAAAGGGTTGTCATGCAGGGTGCTGTCAGTATTTGGCAGGTCCCCCCGTGGACGGCCCCTTGAGGGCCCTGAAGCCCCTGGCTGTTCAGATCTCACAGTTCATCCCTCTCTCTTGCTTTGTCTCTCATTCAGTCCTCACTCACACTGCTGCTCTGTGGAGCCTCTAGAAAACCTTGATGTCCTCTCAGCCTCATCACTATTCATTCCTATCTCATTCCCCCAGCTAAGAGAGATGTCAAATAGACCTGAGTGTGTGTGTGTAGCTATTCTTGTACTATACACTTTATTAAGACTAAATGGTTCTTTCTTGGATAGCAAGAAGAAGAGGGGAGAAAAACCCACTCTGGTGCTTGTCACTGTAAAGTGGTTTGTTCACGCTCACGGTTTGGGATTAGTTTTAAAATGAAACAGTCAAAGTCAATGTAAAGTTAACGTTGAAGTTATTTTAGAGAAGGGGGTTATCACGGGGTTAACTCCTGTTCTGTCACTGCACAGTAAATTACACTCGAAACATACATTGTGCAGGCCAGTGTTTATCCAAACACAGAAGACATAGGTTGGAGTATGATGAATTATATCTGCTGTCATAGTGAAGGAGTGGGACACATGTTGTAAAGTCCCATGGGCTGATATGAACGGAGCCAAATGTTAAACACAGATTCTGGATACGTTTAAACTGGGATTGTTTTTGAAATGTTATCAAGTAAAATCCCTATCAGTGCATTAAAAAGAAAATATTTTAGCAACTTAAAAACACTTAAAAGTTCTTTCAAATTAAAGTTAATGAGTTGTATGAACAGAATTGATAACTTTAATAAAAAATATTTTAAATCAGTTTAATTCAGTGTCACCCGATGAAGTATGTTTTTAAGTTATTAAACAATTTTTATTTTAAAACCATGTTTATAACATAAATTTATATACATATAAATATTTCAATCTAATAGGGATTTAATATTGCACCCGTACTTTCAACAATGAGATATTCTGAATGTTCTATCATCCCACTAAATGGCAAAAAAAAAAAAGTTCTCTCAATTTAATAACACATTTAGAGAAATAGAAATTAGAGTTAAAAGGTTTGAAATAGACTCTTAGGGTTCTTAAACACAGCTCTACCCTTTAATACTGACACCCTTTCACTCCACTGCTTCTTTTCTTATTTTCCCACACCACACTGTCACCAGATTAACAGTCTCCAACAGTCCCCACTAGTATCTGCCGCTTATTTCATCCCCCTGTTCACCAAACGCAGCGGTGCCCGGTAATATCTCCTCTGTCATCTGGTGGAATCCCTCCCTTTTTTCCGGCGCTATGCCTCCGTGCTGAATAGCTATTTAAATGCAGTTCACTTCACATTTATTTGAAATCTCATTAACTGGATATAAAGACCCAAAGAAATGTGTTGTAAATAGAATATCTCGGGCCACGTGGGTGAGGGGGGGGATTTATTCATGATTAGTCTTTTATTTTCTCCCACTTCCATTCCCGGGCACCGAATTTAATGAATGTCTGTTAAAGTGTCAGCAGTCGTTTCCAGGGTGAGCCCCAGTATCTGCTCTAAATACACACTGAACAGACACAAGAGGCCATTTACAGAAGGAGGAAAAAAAATGGATTGCATTATAAGAAGGGGAAGTAAATGGAATCGCCTCTCAAATGACATTCATTCTGACGAGCATGGAGGAGGAAATGGCGTAGGTTTAAATTTCCTATATAGTTGGAAAATTTAAGGAATATTAAATAAAAGTGGATGGAGATAAATTAATTTGGCTTATGAGTTTTATCAATTTTTTCTGGCTACTTCGGCCCCAAATGACACACACACACACACACACACACACACACACACACACACACACACATGATTTTGCCATTTGTTTTTGCCTTTACCATAAGTAGAAGGATTTATGGCATCTTGAGAAAGGGGGCGCTTTATAAACTATTTTTTCCTTCTGTGTCACGGCCCTTCCTCTTGATATATAGTCTGACATATTGGGTATAATTTTGGTTGATTTTTTTACAATGATGAAAACCTTTACAGTGATGTTAACTTATATTTTATTCTTTTCTACCTTCAAATCTGACAGTCTGGGAGCGATAGCTGGTTCAGATCCTGCGGTTTGAACTTTAATGGCGGCGTTAGCGGATTCAAAGAAACGAAATTGGGAAGAATAACTGCAAAAACTATGATAATAAACTTGTACTGTGGAAATAAATGGCAGGGTTCTGTGTCTGGGAAAATAATCACAGGGCGCGCAGTCTGTTAGTCTCGCTCTGTCTCTCATCTCACTGTTTTACCATCTACTGTAGATCCCGTGCTCCCCGGAGCCCCATTGCCTTAAAGAGGAGTGGCGATAGATGAATAATTGGCAGGGATTTGGGAAGATTACGCTTCTAAACTGACTTAGTCCACACATGAGACTGTTTACACTGATGTAAATCATGTCAGGTCATGGCACTATATCTTAATATGCATGTTTGTGTCGTCATTATCGAACTGCAATGGTTTTCGACTTCACAAATCTAGACGTTCAGCAAACGCACTTTTTTACGACGACACTTGCCAAGGGCTGTCAGTTAGAGGTCAAAGGGATGTATGGGCCGAATGAGAGTCTGGCCGGGATTCAGGAGCTCTCTAAAGTCCCTGAGGTGAGTCCTGAACTGGGGCGAAACCACTGTAATCCATAACCCTGTGACACTTATGACTGCTGGCTGCTCAACTCTCTCACCGAATCTGCAGTGCATATTCCCTCAGAAAAAAGAAACACAGAGGTTAGAATCATTTTAATCAACTTTTGTAAGGAGAGTGCTACGTGGTTTGTCTTTAAGCTATTTAACTGTTACTATGAGCTACAACTTGTGCAGGAGTTTAAGTGTTGTCTCATTATCTTATCATAATTTTAACGGCCAATGGGAAAGCTTCTCTGCGTTCCCTCAGGTGTCGTATATGATGAGAACGAGAAGTTGAATGATTTCAGTGACACAGAGAAGAATTAGTACGATAAAGAAAACAGATGGAAGATAAGCACAGAGACTTTTAATGTTTGTCTCTTGTATCTGTTGAACATATGTAAAACTACACTGACATAAACATTTTCAGATTTTTTAACATCATGGTTTAAAAACTTTTAAAGGCTACTATGCTTTGTTGTTGTTGTTATTACCTCCACAATGAAACTTAGTGGGAAGATGTGGTATGGGTCAGTTTAATAATGGTTTTACTCTACTGTCTTGGAGAGAATGAAAAATGCAAATAGAGATTTATTATAATTTACCTACTTTTCATTGGCTGGTACAATAAAAATGTACTGGGAAAATGTTTAAAACATGTAAATCTATCTTTTGGAAGTCAAAATCAAAGTTTGTCGGCCTGGGGACTATTTTCTTTTGTCATGTAGACTCCCTGGAGTTTTTATGGTTGACAATTTATCCGAATGTCAGCGGTGCACTTCAGTCTGGCTCGTGGACCGCGGCACGACTTTGCACTTTTGATTATGATAGCAGAAATTGTGCTGAATGCACTTACCGCTTCTGCACCGGACCACATAACTGTTTCCCCACGCAGTTATCCAATAGAGCAAATAACATTATGAAGCTTAGGGAGCCATCTAATCAATTTCTGCAGAGTTTGATGACAAGGTAGAGTAGAGCATGGAGTCGGGATCAGATTACTTGTTGCCCAGACTAGACTGGACCAAAAAAAAAAAACATCAGCACAGTTGGTCTAGCTTTTGAGCTGTTTAGTAAGGTCAAAGGAAGGTCCTGCAAAGAAAAACATATAGTTTATACGTTAATGAACTGTAGAATACATGTAGATGCTTTGACTTTTAATGTTTAAGATAACAGTATTTAAAATTTGATTAGGTTACAGATTTGAACATAGATTAAATTGATTATGAATCGATAATGCTCCATAAATAAGAGTATAGTCACCAAGTTGATTCATCAACAGTATTACATAAGGAGACATCTCAAGTAAAGCATTCACAAAACAAAAGGAGAAGTGTGTGTGTGCGTGCGTGCCGTGTGACACTGAACGTGTTTGCCTTCTCGTTACAGAGGGGATTAACCATCAGGGAGGCTCTCCTCTCCCTGAGAGCGGTGAAACAAGGCAGCGTCCTCAGAGACATGTTTCATTCACCCACGTCTCAGTTCATTTTCACCTCTCGTCTGCCCTGAGGTCTGCGTGTCAGCTGTGCCCCTGGATGGCCCCCCCACTGTTCACCTTTTATTGTCGAGCACATGAATCAATACTCGACACTGGAGAACAGAAAGGGATGCTATTGAGACGGAGGCATAACAGCGCATTGATTGAACACGGGATACAAGCCCCGCGCGAAGCCATTAACAAGTGTAATATTCAAAGCTGGAGTGCAAAACCTGAGGTCAGCTGTTTTCATTAGTTTGTGGAGGAATAATGGGCAGGAAGGCAGTCAAGGGGAACTGCATGTCTGGTATTAGAACTCTGGGATATCAGCCCCCTCTGCTGGACAGTTCCCACCTCCTTTAAACTCTGAGAGGAAACCGATTAATAGTGTAATCTCTGAGATTATACTGCTGTGATTGTTGATAAAGATCATACTCTCTATAAGAGTAGAATAGAATGTTTATTATCATCATACTAACACTGCAATAGTAATGTTTTTTATATACAATATTATTATTTATTTGTAATATTATTATTAATGTAATATATAATAAAATATGTTATATATGTGTATGTATTATATCATATATATGACTATTTTGTTGTATTTTCTGTACTATTATATATTGTTGATACTGTAATTTTATAGCAAACTGGGTCTCAAATTTCCTTAAGTATTAATAAAGTCTTATCTCATCTAATCTAAGTTACAAGCAGAGAACTCATGAATCAGGGATGACTGTGTCCCCTTCAAAAACAGACGACCTTAAGGAATCTGACTTTCTAATCAAATTTGGGGAATAACCTCATGTTCTGTTCAATTTTTCCCTACAGTTGGTAAATATTACAATAATGCAGAGTTGTGACGCACTTGCATTTTCAGAATCTCTAAGCATCATCTCACAAATCTATTTTCTCCCATGTAATTTTCAATGAAAAGCAGAACACAATACAGACTTCACTCCACTCATTGGCTCCCATTGAAGGGATGATTGCACGCTCCATTCACAGGCTGCAGCTGCGGCAGCGTGCATCATCTCCACGGAGACTCTCACCAAATCTTCTTCATGTCGCTTTGCATCTGTCAATATCACAACATCGTCTGGCAGTGAAATTGAAACTAATTTTTGAAAAGAAGCTGCTTGTTTGAATCTGAGCCAAGTAATTTAAACTGTTATCTGTAAATTAGCCAAACCTGGATCTAAAACAGAGGCTGCTCACTTCCAGGATTCCAAAAATAATATTTGATCACTCTTGCCGAGATGATAATGCTGAAAAATATACATGAGCAATGTCAGTGTGCGTGTACCTCACACTAACAGTATTCAGTCGTCTCGTCTAGTGGCCGTAACGACAATAATGTGTGACAATGAGCCCACACACACCCATACAACTTCAAACCCTTCCCCTTTGTTTTACATTGGTTTCACATGTGCTGAGCATTAACGTCAGCGCTCATTCATCCACCCACTTGTCAAAAAAGATGAAAACATCTTTTAAGTCGCTGTAGCAGCTACACACACATGGGTCTATTACCATTCACTCTATCTGCATGGGATCTCCACAGATGGCTCGCACAGATATCACGCGCTGACCCTCCCAGAGCTCTTATTACAGAAGTTCATATATTACTCTGACAGAATATTTACGTTTGAACAAGTATCCTTTGATAGGTAATAAATTACAGTCGATGTCTGACATTAAATCAGGGACCGACCTTACATCTGAAGCACAGTGTTATCAGGGCTTTTTGAAATGAACTAGAAGGGAACTTGGAGAGCGCATACCTCCGTCAAGGCTAAAGCCCCCATCTCACCATGTGGAAGAACATGATAAAAAATATATATATATTGGATAGATCCACGAATTTATCCAGATCCAATCCAAAATTCACTGGGTTCTTTGTTAAGTAATGTCCAACCCCTTCACAAAGTTTTAATGAAAATCGGTTTAGTAGTTTCTGCATAATCCTGCTCACTAATAATCAAAGAAACGCTGATGAAAACATAATCTCCTTGGTGGAAGTTATTCAAGTTGCGAAAGTCTTATTGTCTCAGTAAGTAATAAGTGATTAATTAGCCATTTTGAATTGAAAAACGTTATTTTTGATAATTCTGAATAAGAGGAGTGAAAAGGTTGAATTTATAGGAATTATAATCTTTATGTGAAAATCTGAAAAATCTTAAAGTTGTAAAAATAAAAGTCAAATGTAGTTTAAAAGAAAATATGAGCTGCAACAGTTTCTAAGGCAGGTGTAGACTTGTTCATGATTTCACCGTGAGGGTACCAGGCCACATGTGGCACAAAGATGCATGTGGAGAGTTTTTTGATCAGCCAAGCAGCATGAAGCTTCACAGCAGGAAGGTTCCCAGTTGAAATGTGTGTGTTTACTCCGGCTTCCTCCCACAGTCCAAAGACATGCAGATTGGGGTTGGGTTGATTGGAGACTCTAAATCGATCATGGGCGTGAATAGTTGAGTGAATAGTTGTGTGTGATAGGTTGTTTGTCTCTGTATGTTAAGCCCTTTGATGGTCTGGCAACCTGTCAAGGGTGTTCCCTGCCTAATGTCAGCTGGGATTGGCTCCAGCTCCTCTCGTGACCCTCGAAGGAGAAGCGGTATAGATGATGGATGGATGATAAGCCGAGATAATTATCTGCTGGTTCTAGCTTCATATTTTGCATAAAGGCATGAAGGAATAGTTTGATATCTCTAAAACTCAAACTACTCCATTGTATATATCAGAGGAAACGAGACCCTGATGTGAAGTAAGAACACATTTCAAACAAAAGACAATCACGAAAAAAAGTGTGGATTTCCTATATTTTCATTTCATTTTGGACAAAAATATAGGTGTTTTTCAAATTTAATAATCTAAGTCACTGCAGCCATACTTACATTGTTGTTACTCTCCTTCCACTGCTGCTGCCGGTCTCACTGTACAGTTTCTTTGTGATTTATCTCTCACTGAGGGTCTTGATATCTCTCTGTACAGATTTTGATGGCAGTGATAAAACCAGGCAGTAAAGTAATGTCAGCTCTCTATAACCACAGCTGGTGTTACTCACAGGAGGGCTGCTTTCATGTTGTTCAGACATTTGGAGAAACTCTTTGCGATCTCCTTTGAGACCGACAGACCTGATAGGAGAAACACGTACAGTTACATACAACCGTGGCTCTGTCGGCCACTTTCAATGTCGTAAAGTCGAATGTGTCTCAGATGTTCACATTATCGTTAAATCAAATGTGATTGATGGGTTTTGTCAGGAAAGTGGGCAGAAGCACTTATGATGAATATGTGGCCGCTGGACTGAATGTGGGAGCAGTTACTTATCTTATTGGAGCCACAAATCAATGCTGAATTACAGTTATCTTTCCTTATTACCCATCTCCCATCAGCAGGACTCTGTTGCTGCTTTTGGGATAAAGGTCGTCATCCAATGACGGGTGCTCAGGGAAATCTGGTCATGCAAATAAAGAAGCGATAGCCTCAACTGTCATTTGAATCCCCAAAAATATATCTTTCAAAATCAGTGACAAATATTTGGGTGCAAAGTTATTAAAACGGAAAATTAGATTATATACGTCCACCACCCAACAGCCCCCTTATGAAACCACATTCATATCCACTAGATCCAGATTTTTATTTGAATCTGATCCATACTGCAAAAACTCATAAATATCAGTCTTATAAATAAGCCTCTTTTTTTCATCAGGATTATTCTCTGAGAAATCAATAAAAATATCGACCTATCTCACAATATTAAAGGAAGTCAAAAATCCTGGATCCACCGAAATGTAATGGGTTCCTCCTTGGGTCATACCCTACCCCTCCACAAAATTTCAAGGAAATCAGTCGAGTCGTTTTTGTGTGATCCTGTTCACAATCAAACAAAAGCAGACGGAAACACAAACCTCCCTGTGGAGGTCAACGCCTCTTGTTTCAAAGTCAACACATCTGGGAACAGTGTGGTTAGAGTTGGTAGAGAAGACGGGAAAGACAATTTTTTAGGTAAAGTGTGGTTCGGCTAAGAACCGAATCATTGGCCTTCAGGTGAAATAAACAATCTCACAGTTGAAGGTAAATAAGATAAACCCACAGAGGAACGGCCCTCAGATTGTGCACCTCTTTGAATTTGAAGTAGGTGTTGCTGGGAAAGGCGAAGCCAGTCCCCCTAGAGAGAGAGAGAGAGAGAGAGAGATTTGTAAAAGAAGTGCGGGGGGACTCTGGCTGACCTGCCCGGGGATCAGATGTCTGGAGGCTTTTGAACTGACCACTGTGCACTCTCCATGATCCGCTGCTCTCCTGAGCTTCTAAAGCCCAGAAGCTTTTTCTCTCAGGTCTGCAGATCGATCCTCACTCTGCCGTCAGTAGAGTTGGAGACATTTCACTTCATTCTGTTTGACTCATTCTCCACTTCAGACTCTTCCCACTTTCTGTGTTGCTATTAATATGCTGCATATTCTGAGACAACACAGTCTGCATTTTATTTGTGTCACCCTGAGGCATAACTATGAGACCAGCATTTTACCTGTGGCATAGTGTCTGTTGCCATATGATTCATAAAGATCTTAAAAGACGAGGGGGAGGCGCTGCAACAGAATCCAAACCGATTTTTTTAGATGAATAGTGCTTTCTTCTGTCGTTTAATTTTCTTTCTCTCCAAACATCATGGAGCAGACACGAGAAAAAATATGATCATTATGTAATAGATACAAAACCTACTTTATAAATCCTCTTTTTCTTTGTAGTTTTATATGAGAACTGTTTATTTTCTCACCGACTGGTCACTGAGCATGAATTCTTGAATTGGGAAATGTTCAATTTTAATTCTTAAAACTTCTTAAAACCCTAACCCTCATGTCACTTACCTTATTAAATAGTTGTGTTTGAAAATCAGTTTAAATATTAAGTGATAACCTATTTTAACTGGTAATTATCTCAATGAACACTGGATGGCATTGTTGCTGTTCAAGAACCCTGCAATTTTGCAGCAGCACTTTATCCCCCCTCTCTAGATCCATTGAGCGGGGGGGAGACGGAGAGTTTGCTGCATGTGCCGTATCACACGTATTGTTCTTTGATTTACATATAGGGATTTACATATTTGATATACTTCATTTTCACAAAATGTCATCCCAATCAGAGTGAGACTGATGCAAAGCACATAAAATCAGAAGACATTTCCAGTCGAGATGGCAGAAGTCATCCGACGCCTCACCTCGCTCCACACTCCATTCCTCCACCGGGTCGCAGTGATCAGCTCCACATTGACTGATGGTGCTTCATTAGTTGTCAGCTCCTCATGAGGTGAATACATTGACTTAGCTTTGTTCATTTTTTTTTTGCAACTATACGGTTAGTCTGGTTCCTGTTTTCCTCTTTGTGTCAAAATAAAGTGCGTGTGGAGGGATGGATGATACGGTTAAAAATGTTATTAAAAAATATTAGTCAATAGCGATAACTATCACAAGAAATGTCACATTATTATTTCTTTTAAATATTAAGACAGAATTTTCCTCCTGAGTGAAGCTTGTGGTCTCACTCTTTTTTATGTGCAAACACATTTAACATAGAATAATTATGACTTATACCTCCTCACCATACCACCACATCACACAATGTATAGGCAATATATATAACCGTTGTTAATATTGGTGAAAATTCTACTGGGATCATTTTTTTATATTATTTTATTTCCTAGCCCCAAGTACGTGAATGTTTTTAATTATTCCTCTTAAAAGACGACTTCTCAACAGAGGTGGGTCCTCTCACCATCTGCTGAGAGCGAACAGTTCTGTTTACAAACTGCTCCCTTCAGGAACATACAGTAGCTGTCTGGCGGATCCTCCCGCAACAACAGACAAACCAGATTTTCCAGTCTGGCTGCGGCGCGCCCAGCTCACCTGTGTTTTGCACCGGACACCAGACGCCGCGGGTCACGGGAACATTACTGTCACTGCTGATGCGACGCTGGTTTTCTAAGCTCTGGGCTGTAGTGATATCAACATATGACTGCAACTAGTGAAATAAATGACTGATTTATTAAATCTTATTCATTAACCCAGCAGAGGGAAATGAGTGGGTGGATTCTACTCAGCATTATGTAAAGAGTAAAGGAGATGATTATCTGGGAGTGTGAGTGAGGCCTATTCCCAGTGTTTTAGTGGGAAATACAGGGAACTCCCTCAGGCTAGTGATATATATGGATTCCAGACATTTTTCTCTGAGTAATGTAACTGCTCCGGTATCAATTCCAAAATCATGAGTGAAATATATTACCTAAAATGTAAGAATTCAAACCTTCCATCTTATTTTATAACTAACTTCAGTGGTTTTCTACAGATTCCTCTTCATGACAGGATTACTTTTGATCAAGGCTTGTTATTCAGAGTTTATTTGAATTTCCACCTCTGTGAAACTGAATAAATAATTCATTTTGTTCACTGAAAATCATCAGACTTGGAAATGCAAATGAGACTAATGACTAATTGTAAAACAAGTCCTCGCTCCGTCAGTATGTGGACCACAAAGAAATCAATATGCGAAACAGAAACAGAATGTTTACCTCCGCCAAGGAGGTTATGTTCTCACCCCTGTTTGTTTGTTTGTTTGTTTGTTTGTTTGTTTTATTTTAAGCAAAAGGATTGAATGGATTACCACAAAACTTGGTGGAAGGATGTGGTGTGTATCCGGCATGAACCCATTGACTTCTGTTGAATAATATCAGGGTGGATCCATGATTTTCACTTTCTATAACATGGCGAGAAAAGGGCGTTTTTCAACCATTTCACCATTTTTCCTGGGAACAATTCATGGATTCTGATGAGAAAATAATTTAGAAGTGTGAAATTTGGTGCAGCTTGATTGAATTTAAAGGGATTTTGGGCCTTGGCGGAGGTTTTCCCTCTACTGAGAGGCATTATTGTTCTCAACTGCATTACATGTTATAGTTTGTGCTGGGAAATGAAAAAAATAATAGTTTATAATAAAGTGCTTATACCGTATACAAAAATAACATGCTCATTAACTACAGCTTCTGTGGCACAAAAAAGATGAGAGGCTCTATTGAGGGGAAAAAAAGGTAAAAAATATCCGTCTTGCTGATGTTGCAGTGCCGGCGTCAGTGATCTCCCCTTGTTTGTGACCTCTGTCAGTTGACAGTGAAGGTCTCCAATAAGCAGCAGTGTTGGTGAGTAGCACTCACTGAACTGTCTCTTCCAATAGCGGTCGCTTCACATCCTGTTGAAAGAAACAAGCGCCTCAAATACCAATTCTGGCCCTTCCACCTAATTGTTTTCCACGCTCCGCTGAATCTGTCTTCACCGCTGCTCTGTTCTAAAACTGCAGCACCATAACCTTCACTTTAATGGTATTTGAATCCAGCGTTGCTTATTCCCAGCAGGTAAGTGAGACTTTTAAATTGAAAAGAATATATAAATATATATTTTTGGGATGGCCATGGAGGTAAAAAGGTGTTACAGGCAGCATCTCCAGGGAGGGCAGCAGCAGCAACACAGCTGTCGGATCGGGTTCTTCTTCTTATACCTTGCGGCCAGCTTGAACTTCTCATTAGTAACAACCACGTAGTCCTGCGTCCTCTCCACGTTGGTCTGGATGTGTTCGATGTAGGCCCCTTGCTCCTCCACCAGCATGAAAATGTCCATGAACAGGTCCCTCAGCTCCTTCATATTGTTCTCCAGACTCAACAGCTCCTGTCAGCGGAGAAGGATTATGGGGATTAATACTGTAGATATCGGGGACATTAGTCAGAACCTGAAGCTGGTGGCAGAGACAACTGGAGGACTTAAAGCAAAGTAGGGAACAGACTCAGATTCAGTTATGGTAACAAACGTGCATTCACCAAATAAGCTTTGAATTGGGGTTTTTAGCGTTATTCTCCCACTATCCAGGAGCGAAGCCCAAATATCCTGGATAGGAAAGCTGCTGACACCCTCACCTTATGTCGCTGTTCGATCTCAGATAGCTGCGCCCGTGTGATCCGGACATCGTTCAGCAGGTTCTCGTTGAAGACCTCCCACTTCCCTGTGGCCACCATCTCATTCAGCTCGTCCTCCGCCACATCCCTCCCTGAAACCTCCAGCTGCCGGATGATAAAGTCCTTGCAGCGCTCCTGCTTTGTCAGCAGACCTTCGTTATACTGCAGCATTACCTGAACATAATCGCAGCAATTATAGCAAAAAAGGAGAGAATATATTAAAGAAAGAGTGGGGGTGAGGGGGATGAGAAGATATTGAGTCCTTTCCTATTATCATTATTTATACAAGATTCCTTGACCCTCTTAACTCCACCAGCGAAACATATACTGCACAACACATTTACTGCATATTTAAAGATAGGAAAACACTGGTGAGGTGAATTTATCCAACAATTAGGTGCTTCTACTTTACTTCTTGCAATGCTATCATTTCCCTTTGTTTTATAATTTGTATAATTCCAAATGAAATGAACTATTTTCTTATACTTATGCGTAGACAACCAGCACTTAAGCTCCATTTAAATGCAGTGCTTCAAGTATGCAGGATACATTGACAACCTGCTGGAATTTGCGGTACACTGCTGAGTGCTGGCAGCGTTGTATTCTCGTGGAAACAGCAGTCGGTCCGTGCTGCTCCTCACTCCTTTGGACTTGCTTTGAAAGGGCCTCTAAACGCCGGTGGATCCTTTCGGCCTGGAGCTTGATATCTCGCATGATGCTGCTTTCTTTCTTCATCACACTGAAACGACGCATGGTCGCCACCAGGGTCTTCTGCTGCTGGGTGAACTTGAGGATCTGTTTGTCGTTGAGATGAGACAACACATTAGAGACTTTGTTGTAATCTACAGAAACTGTAACTTTAAAACCTTAAAGTCATATACAGCTAGAATGACACAAGTAGCACACACTCATAAATATCAGTCCGTAAACATGTTGGATATTTTTCATCAACATGCATGAATACATTTTTTGAGAAATGAAAATATTGGAAAGGGCCCTGTCTTACAATGTCCCTGGATCCGAACCCCAGATCCGGATGTGCAACTAAATGTAAAGGTTTATTCCTTGGCCTGGCCCTCTAGTAAATTTCATGGAAACCTGTTCCTTGTAATCTTGGTTACAAACAAAGATACAAACCAACCAACACACAACAGGACGGGGGTGAAAACATCGGCGGAGGTAATTAATGCAATGCTTTTGAGCTGGTTCAGGCAGCCACCTCGAGCTGTCCTACTCATGTGACCTGCTTCACTCTCCATTATCCTCTATCATACACCCCCCCCCTAATTGTACGATCCAGTTACGCTGCAAAGATTGCCCATCTCTCCCTTAGCTTGTGAATGCCTCTGCTGCCGTGTGTCAGTGTGGCTGCCTGTCGATTCAGTCCCCTCCACCTCACCAGCATTTACCTGCAGGCTCTAACAGGGGGGGTTCAAGATATTTGCTGAAGTCAGAGCCAAGTCGCCAAACTCTGTATTTACCCATTTATCTTTTAGTGAAAGAAAAATGACCAAAAACAAAGTTTATCTTTACCTCTGTCTCCAGCGTTGTGATGTCATCTCGGATTTGCTGAGACTCCGACAAGAAATCCTCGATGATTGGCTCCTGCTCGAACAGCACAGCCTGTGGCATTGTGACCTCGACCACCATCGAGTCGTCATTATCATCCTCCACTGGGGGAGGGCTGGTGTTCTCACTTGCTGCCCCAGAAAACTCCTGAGCCCTCTGCTGCAGCTCTTCCAAGCGGTCTCTCATTGTGGACTCACCAGGACACCGAGCTGTTTACAGTATGTGCAGAAGACATAGCGATGAAGCATTGTGAACAGAGGATACTGACGACAAAGTGGAGGAGGAGAAGATACATCGAATATAAACTCACATTAAATTACATCAAATTGAAAGGGATATAGCTGATAACTTCAACATTAAAAACAAATGAAAGTTCATATCTCACTTATTACTTTGTAGCATACAGTGATGTCATTTTTCAGTACCATAGATGATTGTGAAAGTTAGCAATTCAATTACAGTCACTGATTCCATTAAGGCTCTTAACCTCCAGGAAATGGATGGGAGGTTGATTTGTCTCTGCCTGGAAAAGGGGTCAGACATTGGGGTAGGCTGTGTTCTTTAAGCTGTCTATGCTCTCAACACTGGTAAGCCTTCATTCAGGCATCACCTGGCTTTAGTTGTGTTTTTCAGTGACCTTTGCACCATGGATGTAAGGAGAGATGAGCAAGACTATGCTAATGTTTGCTGTTGATCAGTT
Organism: Hippoglossus hippoglossus; assembly: GCF_009819705.1. Lineage (NCBI taxonomy): Eukaryota > Metazoa > Chordata > Actinopteri > Pleuronectiformes > Pleuronectidae > Hippoglossus > Hippoglossus hippoglossus. Next base: position 8,804,370 of record NC_047171.1, on the reverse strand, counting down.
GTTCGGTAAACATCGCTTCATGTTCAGACTGTGAGCTGCATATAAACTGGTTTGTCCAGTTTTCTACTGAAAGACAAACAATGAAATGTGGAGGTGTTGGTTTGTTGCTGTTGCAATGTGACGATGCAGTCGGGCTGATTGAAAGAACATCATAGAACAAATATGCTTTTCAAATGTCCTGTTCCTGTCGGCTGGGGAAAGCATAACAACTGCAAATACTGAGCAAATTAGCACATTGAACCTGCACTGTTAGAAAACATGTTTCTTTTCCACAGAGAAGGGCATCCATCCATTATCCATACCACTTATCCTTTGAGGGTCGAGAGGGGTGCTGGGGCAAATCCCTACTGACATTGAGCTAGAGGCGGGGTACACCCTGGACAAATCACCAACAAATCACAGGGCCAACGTCAAGAGGCAAACATTCATTAAAATTCACACCTACAGAGTCTCCAATTGACCGAACCCCAATCTTAGCCGGAGTACCTAAGAAAAACCCATCCTAGCCGGGATTCGAACCACAAACCTTCTTGATGTAAGGCCGCCAAGAACAATTTCTTTCCCACCCCAATACTCCCAAGTCCAATAACAGCTCCCTTACACTACAGTTAGAAATAAATACAGAGAATGTGCAATTTGAAATGGTATAAAAATGATACACAGACTATGCATGTAAAGGGCATATTAATAATGAAAACATAATAAAACAGCCATGTACATATAGTGTAGTTTGCATTTCATAGTGAGGGTGATGTTGGAGTTTCACACATATTTTCAACAATAGTCTCTCTAAGTTTTAAGAGACCCAGAGTTGCTGCCAGTTTTTTGGTGGGAAAGTAATATGTAGGGCCGTACCTCTTGTTTAGTGTGGTTTGTAAACATTCCCTTTCCTCCATGTTAGTGCACTGGACATGAACTCAACTAAAAAGTCCATATCAACTCCATTTTTCTTGTGATTAGTTGAGTGCATGTATCAGCGGGACCTTGCTAGCCACTCCATCCTCTCATCACTACTGCGTAGACTCGGGTACTAAATGTGCAAGATGGTAGCGTTAGTGTGTGGGATATTTTGGGAAGAAGTGGAGACATGTCGTCTATCTTTATATACAATCTATGGTATTAACATTTTACGACTTACAAGATACTGTATGTTTTATACTGACAAAGTAGTTGAGACAGATGTGCCTGGAGTTTACTGGTGTGAGTAGTTGTGTGGATATCACTGTAAATTCAACTGTCCTTATAATTAATGAGGCAGATCATGCTCTCTGCTGAACCCGCAAATCTATTTTTAACAACATGAGGCCGTTTAGCTGCACAATCAGTCAAATTGACTCAAGTTAATTTTCCCATGGGAATTGAGTGGGACGTTTGTGTTCAGCAACACACTAAACAAAAACACAAGAAGAAGAATAAACGCCAGGCTGCCTCGCATCTAAAACAATGACAAGTAGAAAAAGTAACCTTGATGAACAAGAACGCAGAATCAAATCTGACTCTTGTTTCGTAAATGTGGGACTTAAAAAGTTACTAAAGATTGAGCATGTTTTTACCTCTAGCATGCTGATATCTGCCAAAGTCGAAGTAACAGAGGTGCTGATGATTACAGACACGAGAAGCAAATTCTGATTTCCTAAGTACCTTTGACAAATGAAGTGCATTCAACCACAGATTCCTATGCATTCAAGTGGGCATACCAACATTTTTGAAAGTGCCTTAGCAACACAGGGATTTGGGTTTTGGCTCCAGACATAATCTTTTGGAAGCACATGACTGTGTGTGGGGGGAGGAGTGTTTGGCTCCTGAGAAATGGAGCATTTCAAATCACAGACTATCCTATTTCTGGATAGATTTCAAACAGGAAATACACTATTTTCTCCGCGTACTTTTACAAACTTCTCAGAACTCAAAGAATTTTGAAGTACCTTTTGTTTTCTGGCCTGATCTCTTTCCCCCCGTCTCTCCCTCTCCCGCTCTATACCTGCCCGGCCCAGAAGAGCCGATTAAAAGGAAATTGCTCACAGGATTTGGGAGCACATTCTGTGTTGGGCCTAAGAACCTGCATGGGAGAAAGTGGAGCGTGGTTCAAAGGAGTCCAGCCTTTTCCTCTTTGTTATTGAACGCTGTGTTCTCTAAAAGAAGCAAACATTTTCTTCCTACCATCCATCTGCTCCCTTGTCTGTGTGTTGACTTTCTCTCATGTTCATGCAAGTGGAAAAGAGGAGTGCCTGAATGTTGTGTTTTATCACAGGTCAAACATTTGCACTCTACATGCTGGTCCTTCAAGAATAAGTTCTGCTTAAAATATTCTAAAAGTTGTGAATGTTTAACTTCTACCCACTTCTTTAAGTTCAAGGTGGACTTCCTGTTAATAACAACATATACAAATACAAAAAAACACAAACAAGTCAGGCTAACTTTGTTGTTGTTGTTGCTTTGGGATTTATTTCCACATTCTGTACATATTGCCTTTTGCGGAGGTGGGAGTGACAAAGTACAAATAATCTGTAAATGTACAGTTTTAATGTCTTATTTAAATTAAGAATACTTAATTCAGTACGTTGTGCACATTACATCCTGGACAGTTTTTCATTCTCTCAAATCGTTTCTTGCTTAAACCTGTTTTACTTTAGTAAAGAGGTTGAATCAGTACTTATACTTTTACTTGAGTTATTTGTAACACAATTAGAAGTACTTCTACTTGAGTAAAGAATGTGTGGTTTTGCCCCCTCTGGCCTTCAGCAAACATTCAGTTTAAAATTAGGATTTTACCTTAATGCTGTTCGTACTCCATCATACGTCTGTCTGATGAGTATTCCCCCACATGTAATCCAAAGCGAGCTCACACATTCTTTAATACCGTCACGCCTTCCTCAGATGTCCCCACATTCACCTGGTGCTGCTCAGCTGAGCATTAAAGGTCTGAGTTCTCTGTAACGGTTGTACCACCAGCTGTGTATCAGGACAGTTAAGACTCTCACAAGCTGGGAAAGTTGTGAGGAAGTCTGGCCGAGTCCGTTGAAAGCACCTCCCCCTCCTTTAGAGAAAGGTCTTGGTATTGGCCAATGGGACAGGAGCAGACTGAGGCTCCTAGATTTGGTTATCTAAAGAAACGAGAGGTGACGCGATTAGGTAAATGAAGAGGAAGAAACAGAGGGAATTCATAAACCCTACCCTCAGGCTGGAGGGGAAAAATAGAGCACAGCAAACAGAAGTGTTTTGTGTACAATGCTGAGGCCAAACAATAAGGATTGTGGTTAAGGTGTCAGCTGTAGGGCATTGGGTTTCTGATCTGCAAAGTGCGTTTCTATGTGTGGGTTTCTGGGGTAAGCCCTCTTGGTCGAGGGGTATTGTACTTCTTAGGCTCCAGTAACTCTACTGAGTACTTTTGACAGATTTCTACTGACAAACTCCCCTAAAAACCCAGGCGCCGTTTCAACAAGGGAAGGGACGCAGTCACTCTCCGCTGTGCAGCATAACAAGCTGTGCAATGCTGTTTGAAGTGTGGTGTCAGAGAGGGAGAGGGGGGGAGACAAGTTTTAAAAATGAAAAGATTTTGGTGCACAGGGACAATTGACCGTCAGTCCTTGAGGCGTGTATTTTAGAGGCTGGTCATAGAATTTCTGTCATTTTTCATTAATTGGGGTGAAAACCTTCAGAAACGTTGTAGTGCAGCAGCAAGGAGGTTAAGTTTTCACTCTGTCCGTCTATTAGTTAGCAGGATTACGCAAACACTACTTGACGGATTATGACAAAACTTGGTGCAAGGATGGTTTGGGTCACGAAATAACCCATTAGGATTTGGAGCATGATCCAGGAAATCCTCAATCTATGGCAGTGGTGAGGTGCACGTGAACAAACATCACTCTCATATGCAACACATGACAGCTACATAGACTAAGAGTGAAATAATTTTTGGGTAAATTATGAAACTGCTGCGGGACAAATTAGAAAATGGTTGGCGGCCACAGTGCCCCAGTAATCGTGACTTCTTATTAGTGTGGTGACCTATGATGCACTGGAGGGTATACTTAATGACACTCTGTATTTCTAATTCATCAGGCAGCAGTTTAAAATACATTCTTAAGCACAAGGATCTTTTTTTCAAGCAAAACAGGCCCATTGAGCCAAAGTTTGAAAATCACCAAAACTGGAATGATGAGGTTTCGCTTTGACAAATTACTTTTTTCAGTGGGCGGTAGTGTGTTGCTTCGGTTAAAAAAAAAAAAAAATTTGAAAGCACATTAACCATATGATGACTATGCAAAAAGCCGTTAGTCAAGTTTTATCTGTGTTGTACCAGATGCTGCTCCACGCCTGTAATAATACTGCTGTGGTGTGTTCACTGTGCGTCATCTATCCCTAATGGCACGATATTATGACAACACAGCAAAACCGTTGTCCGTGGGTGCTAGAATTCACCCTCATCAGCATCACGGGAACAAGCTAACTGTCATGTACGTGAACCAGTTTCCTGCAGCTGATCACTCATCTATTATTTTCCTTGATTCACCCTCAGAAGCCCTGATGATGGAGAATTGGATGAATGAGATTCACTGTCTGTCCCTGTCACCCGCTATCTCTCAGCTTCACAAATCCTGGGTTTTCTTGTGTCAATATTTGTAATTGTTTCTACTCTGTATGTAGAATTTAAATGGGCTCTGACAGAACAACACTGGAAAAGCAATATCAACTTCTTTGCCAAAGTGTGTCTGCTCCCCAAGGTTAACAGCATCTCACGCAGGCCTCCTTCCTGGCTGTAAATGTGTTGCCTCCATCAAGCACTTCCAATGAAAAGCTTCAGGCGTGTTAGGATTGTGTCTACCAACTTCACTGAAGGAGGTGGAATTCGTAGCAGAGAGCGTTGCCTGAGAGGCTTGACTCTGGGAGAAGGAAACTAACAATATGTGAGGAGTTTGTTTGCAGTGACAAACTCACAATGAAATATGATCCTGCTGGGTGGTTCCCAGCTGTATATTATTTTAGTGGAACAAAGCTCTAATAAACTGACTGTACACTACCACTCAAATGGCAGAAAGTCAAACACCAGCTGGTAGAACTTAAGTTAAAAGTTACACAGTCAAAGAACCAAATATTTCCTTCCTATGATCCTAAACTTGGGTTTAGCTAAGATTTAAACATGAATCCAGTTCAGTGCTAATATTGTTTGCCTATCTACCACCCAGTGCACATTTAAATAAGCAACTCTCAACATGTCCTATGAATCTAGAGAAAATCTGGATGGCTGCAGTATAGGTAATTAACCCTGCCACCTTAAAGTTAGTGGATGGGACATGGCCCAAGATCCTTTTAGATAGTTCTCATAACTCTGATGGAGGTTTAAGTACTTAATTCTCTCGTGAGTTTGGTTTCAATTAGTTATTCAATGCCATTAAATGGGCTTAAACGTTATGATTGACAGCCGAATCTGACTTGTGATTGGCCAAACGCCTGTATTAGCGGGACCTTTATACCACGGCCACTACTAAGCTCACTCCTGCTCCAAATGATATGAAAACCGCAAAATGGCTGCATCCTTATCCAAGATATTTGGCTTAATTTTATGTAAAACAGGAGAAAGTGGAGATGCATCTTCCATCTTTGGTTTACAGCAGAAGTAAAATAGTAAAAAATAGCGCAATAATGCATTTAGTTAAGTCAAGTTACATATGTAGTCCTGTATTGGTTAAATATGCATGTTACATATATAGAAAAAGTATCAAAATCCACATGTTCATGGCTTGTAACAAAGTAATTACATTTTAAACTACTATACAAACGATAGACATTTAAATCGCAACCAAAAGAGGTCTTCATAGTGTATGACACGTTTTATAAACAGCCTTATTAGTTTATTTCCCACCTCTGTGCAGAGGAGTGATGTATTGACACATACCAAAGAGAAAAAGTGAGGCCATGGGCTGAATACAGATAAACAGTAGCATGAAAGAGAGCAGAGAAGACAAAGAACAGACAGTTCTTTAACTTACACAAGCAGACGTTTAAGCAAATACGTGTTGAAGAAGTGACGGAGAAAGCATTAAAATACAAAATCTCCTTGGCTTTTCATCTCCTATACGCACCGATATGAAAGAGCGTGTCAGGTTTTTGTCTTGGTCGTTGTACTATCGAGTATAGAGTTTGTCTCACGGTATTGCCGTTGGAGAGCTCTCTGGGTATCGCTGTATTTGAAGCAATGTCAGAAGCAGCCCTTTGCTATTCTTCACCGAGGGGTCCAGGGAGAGATAGAGAGAGAGAGTGAAGGGAGGCGAGACAACAACTCCCAAACAGCCTCTCAGCCACAACCTTGAGAGCGATATTTAAACATTGCCAGAGAAAATATGCAGCGCTTTCTCTCCGAGGGGCTATAAAACAAACCCAGGAAGGATTAGATGAAACCTATGAGGAACTGAAGACCTGTGCTAATACTCAAACAGAGACACTGCTGGACAAATTCAGTGTGTTTGAAGTTCACTATTTTCATGTTGAAAAATCAAAACAGACAACAGAGGCAAACAAGTACAAGTGTTGCCTCTTGTCAGGGAGAACAAAGATGTAATATCATGAAATGCCTCTTAGGTTCTCTACTGACAGAATCATTAGACTATAGGAAAGACTCCATTACAGTTGCTGAAGAAAATCCTTCAACTTAAATAATAATAAAACAACATCTTCATGCATCTGGTTTGTAAGGAATTAGTGTCTGAAGAATCCGCAGCATAAACGTCAGCTACGTGCAGCCACAGACGACCCTTCATCACACCATAAAAGGATGAAAAAGCAGGACAATATCTGACTTTTAACATGAAAAAAAGTATGAGCCTGATGAATGGGTCATACACAGGGAGTGAGAAGGAAAGGAGAAAGCGGAGATAAATGAGTAAGGGGAGAGAGACGGTCAGAGGGGTAAGGATAATGAGGTCAAAACCATTGTCATTAAGCCAATCAGAAAGATTGATACTGAGGTCGGTGGCCTTGCCTACTAAAATGAGGCAATCAGAGATCTGGATATTAAATGTCTCCTTTGGGCACTGTATGAGATTGTGCTTGGGGTCATTTAGGTTTAAATTTACAGTTGAGCTGCAAATACTTGCACTTGCTAACCGTGCCAAAAGTCCCAGTGCTACACAAGCCTCAGGCTTGTTCACCTTTTTACCTGCAGTATATCTACTTCATCTCACAGCTCCAGCCATGGACACAGAATCCATGTAGTGGGAGGAGAGAATTGATTTACCAGGACAAATAATCTTAGACTAGAAGACAGCCCTGTTCTGTTAACAATTCGATTCAGGAATGTTAATTCAAACAAGTAATTTAACCCAAACCCTTTACTGTGTTACCGTCAACATAGTCTTGCTCCCAATAGGTGATTGTAAGTAAATGTGTGTATATTTGACAGATACTGGAACAATATTGTGTAAAGTTCATATACTGTATATAGAGATGGACGTGACATCTTTAATTCCTCCCACTTAAGTCAGTCTCAGCTGCCAATTATGACATTTCCCTATGTTTTTAAAGAAATAAATCGGTAATTAAAGATAAACTTATAAATGAACACTTTGAGAAGCATTTATTTATTGTGTGCTTTGACTTTTTAGTTTGGTCCATATCCCGTTCATTAATATGGATAAGGTTTATGATCTTTAGCCAGCCACCAGGAGGTGATCAAGATCCTTTGGCTTCAATTTTGGAGTCCTGTCATGCCGTCCACATTTATATAGAGTCTATGGTAAATTTGGAAAGATGAAACGGTTTTGTCTATTTGGGGGCATTTGGGAGAAGTGCATGATGGGATCCAGCCAAACACCGTCATCCAGTCGTCTTTGAATGTGCAGTCCAATCACAAAGTGTCCCTGCTGAGGAGGCTCTGAATGATAAAAATACTTATCCAAAATTCTATCCCAAATATTGGTTTAATCACAAATGCCTATCGTTTTTTGTTATGGACCTGGTCCTCGGGAGACTAACTGCTGCTCTATTATTCCTGCAGCTGAATAACCGAATTCCCCTCATATCCCGCTCTTTCTACTTTTGTTAAATGGCCAGAATGAAAAGCGTCAAGGCTTTATCCTCTCCCGGGACGCAGGGGAGAGATCTGCTGCTCGCCACAATCAACAGGACTCGCCGCTTCTGTTTAAGCAGGCACTTCAAACATGGGTCATTTCATCCCCTAGTGTCATGAGGCTGTTACATCATCTCCTGGCCTGCGTAGTAAGAAACAGAGCGGGTGCACTGCCAAAAACCAACACTGTGGGAAGATTAGAGATATATGGAGGGTGGTTTGGAAAAGCTCTTTCTCCATATTTCTCCCTGTCATACTGTTGCTGTTTATTTCTCTCAATCACCCGGCATCCCACCACCACCTGCAGACTGTTTCTTGTTTTGTTTTGGTCGGACACTCTGCATGAGCAACACAAGGAACCATCGGGGTCCAGGAATAACTGCTGTTTCTATAGTTACCCCACCAATGTAGATATTGCCACAGTATGTAGGATGTTTGCTGTCACCTTAACGTTTCATACTTTCATCTTGTACAGACCTCTTGGAATGTCTTTGCTAGATTCTCGTAGCATTTGACATGGATTGTGTGAAAGACTGCTTTGCAACCAGTCTGCAACATATATCTTTTTTTTAATGAGCAGATTTCTATTAATATTAAACATGTGTGTGTATATATTTATGTAATATTACAAGGATTACCATTAAAAACTGTGAATCGTCCTAACGCAGGGCTAAAAGCAGTTGCTGTAGTGCAGAGAGTACATTCTGAAGGACACTGGTGTGACAGTAAACTCTGTGGTGATAGATCCATGATGGACTGGCGAGCTTTGTGTCCACCTGAAGAGGGGAGCAAACACATTTAGTCAGGGCAAACAGACTGCGGAGGCCAGCGCAGTTTGTGTGTCGGTGTGTGTGTGTCTGTGTGTCTGTGTCCTATAACACCCTTTCTCTCCATGTTTGCTCCAGCAGGGATTTAACAGAATGAATTAAGCAAACATCAGCTTCAGAAACGGGCACATTTCTATAAACATTCATTGGCCTCGACGAAACACAGTAACGTGAATGTATGTACAAGGTGATGGAGAGTCTCTATTCCGGTGATTGTAACGTGTCATGTGAGACCGACAGTGCATATGTGTATGTGTGATATAGTGTGAGGACAAGGGTTGGCACTCCCATGACTCTTGAAAGACCTATTCTGTAATCACTGCAGTCTATGTGAAGTGATGCCTTTTATACAGTGTTTGGTACAAAGTGTAAAAGTAAGACAGGAATAAAAAATCCACAGTTCTCTTTCTGTTTGGAAGTAACATGCAGAAAAGTTACACTTCAGATGACAAAAAAAAAAAAAAAATATTCACATAGACATTAGTAAAACTTCTGTTATGAGTGAATACATGATTTTTTTAAATAAAAATATTTTAATATTTTACACATGCAACAAACTATTACATGTCAACTGTGATTTGAATAAATGCAGCGAGTCAGGGGCGGCTGTGGCTGAGGTTGAGCGGGTCGTCCATTAACCGTCAGGTCAGTGGTTTGAGCCCCTGCCACTCTAGACTGCTCGCCTGCAGTGTAATTGGCAAAGATACTGAACCTTAAACTACCACTAATGGCTGTGCCAGCTGTGCATGAATGTAACAGAATAAGTGTAGCGCTGTATGTACGTGTGCTTGAAAGGGTGAATGTGGCATGTACTCAAAAGTGCTAAGAGTGGACAATACAACAAAAAAGTGCGATGAAAATTCAGTCCATTAACCATTTATAAGGTATATTTCTCGCTGACTTTAAGGGAAAAGAAATACGTTAAACTCCCTTTAAAAATGAGATTTTGCATAATTTCTACGCAAGAAACCGAATAAACTGGGACAAAAGGTGGAGTTGAAGGGGTTAAAAATGCAGCAGAGGTGTTCAGTCTATCTCGCAGGTTGAAAAAGTGTTTGTGCATACAAGTGCGAGCGGACAACCGCCATAGACAGCCAGCGTCGTATCGACCATGTCTGCAAACAGCATCATATCCATCATGTTAGAGGTGGACAGTATTGACAGGCGTGTGTGCACTTGCTGCACTCATTTCTCGACTCACTAATATCTATGAGGAAAATAAAAAAGTGTCACACCATTTAATCACTTATCAGAAATTCCAGATCTGAGATTGGCTGTTGTTAGCTGCCGTTTCCCATCTCCAGGGGACGGTAATTGTCATTGTGGAGGTGAAAAGGGAGATGCTCACCTCAGATCCACAACATAGCAATGGTGTTGCCTTTGACAGGTGGATGACAGCGAGGAGGAAGAGGGGGATATTGCGGTACATGGGTAGTTCAGCCTCAGACCACACACACACACACGTGCACATCCACTGGCTCGTCTCCCGCCAGCAGACCACCCCTAATCGAGATGGAAGAGCGCTGTGGCAGATCGAAATGCCTGCAGATGACAAGGTGGGAATGGATTGGCTCCTGTACCCTTGTCATGTTGCTCCATCTGCACCAAACAGAGAGGAAGACAGATGGATTCTGGGGCAGGAGGCTGGGTGGTACGGGCAGACAGGCAGGAGAAGACAGACAGCTGTGTGTTGAAATACAAACCGTAAGAATACTGCAATCTTTAGAAATGAATAAATATGACGATGCCCACTAAAGCATAAATCACATTTCCCTGAAACTAGTCAAAATTTGGTTTTGGAATCAGAATCCGGTTCTATTGCGAAGTAGGTAAACACATACAAGGAATTAGCCGTGGTGAGTTTGTGCAAGCTTAAATATACGAAAATAAAAAACAGTATTAAAAAGTCATAAGGACTAGAAAAAAGATATTTGCAGTATGAACAATAGCTACTGACGTATTTTGGTTGTTGGCCAAGGAATGGGCTAATTGTGATCCACAAAAGATATTTAGATTGCATACAAATTTTAAACAGCAAATTTGCTTAAAGGAAATATAATTGTGACCAACTTATGTTTTCTATACAACATGAAAAGGAAATGTAAATGTATATTAGACAAGAAAATATGAGAGTTTTTTTTTTCTTTGTTCAAGCTCTCTCTCTCTAGAAATGACTTGTTCAGGATGGAGCCAGTATCCCTGCAAGTGAAAACAAGCTCTGTTAGCAGTGAACATATCACTGCAATGGCCACAGCTATAGGTGCTGGAAGGCATACTTACTGTGGAGGGTATCCTATATCCACCTGCACACACTGCGCCTGTGAGGCCTTTCTACCCCTGGCAGTCTTTTACAGGTCGGTGATCTCCCATTACCGCGTGGGGATCTGAGCCGTGTTTCTAACAATCCTTTTCCCTCCCTGGCTGGGCTCAAGCACCAGATAAGACCATAATGTAGGGCATTCCTATGAGGGGAATAGTATTGTGACTTTACACTGACAGGAGAGATCATTAATAGTCCGAACAGCGACACACAGTTGACGCGGATCTATCAGTCCTAATTATTTTTAAGCAATGACATCTCTGAACCTTGTACTAATCCAGGGAGAGGATGAAGACAACGGAGTTATCTAAGGATTTGCATTAAACTAATTCCAATTAAATTCTCTGACCCAAGTTTTGAGGAGTAGGGGAGTTGTCACTCTCCCATGCCAACCTCATTGTCATTGGCAGCACATTTAAAGTAGAGGGCTAATGTTTTAATTAGTTCAAGGATTCTGTGGAAAATGCCACAGTGTTTTATTATTCAAACCTTGATGGGATAATACACTGTTGGCGGTCGGACTGGTGTGTTTTACCTGAGGTGACGTGGTGGCAAATGCTGAGAGGCAGGTTAATGCTGTCCCCCCCCTCGGGGGATTAATCACCTGGTCTCATAACTACCTGCCAACATAATCATCCTAGAGAGATAGGGAAACTCTGCCAATAGAAAACCTGGGAAACAGCAGCGAAAAATGCAGCAAAAAGAGGGAGGGAAAGGAAGTTAGTCATGTGCGTTTAATCGTGCCACCACTAAATATTGTTGTCATTTTCTGCCACACAGTTTTTCTGCCTAAGATTTTTTTTTCCTGCTTGCCCTCTATCTCAGAATTGGTTAATTCATTGGATTTTTTTAACCTTTTAATCCATTTGAAGGAGAATATACAAATACTGTTGTACTGGTTTTAGTGATTGTGTAATTGTGGTTTGAGTCGATAATTGTGCCGTCAGAAACGGCACAATTTCAAGAATTCCCACGTAACTTTGAGCCAAAATATAAGACTTCAGCTTCGAGGAAAACGTGTTCTTGTCTTATGACGAGAACGTCAAAAAGAATCAGGGAAGGCATAGTTTTTATGGCCCAATATATTTTCCATCTGTCTTGTTACCTGTCAGGGAGACAGGTTTGTGGGCTTGCTCAATAACGTACATAGCGGATGCATGTCAGATAGAGTGAATGCAAAGCGGAGGAGGGCTTTTCGAAAGCGACATGTCAAATTGAGATCGAAGCAGCCTCATTTTTTCCTGTTAGCTGGGCGCCTCTCATCGACATCTGCTGATGAGAGTTTGTCTTGGATGATGTCCTTCATTTCACCTCCCAAGGTCTCTCCTGGTACTCCCTCCCCTCTCCTCCCCTCTACACTCCTTTCCCTGCATAGAGATCATAAATTGCTGAATATAAAGCCTTGTTTCCAGTCCGTTAGATGCGGCAGCCAATGCCAAAGGCCTTCATATCCCCTTTTGCACCTCGAAGGCACTTAGATGGAAAAATCTGCCTCCCTCCCCATACACCCTTGTCTCTGATATGTGCATGCATCATTCAAGCAGCAGCCCGCACCCCGGCTTAAACTGCTTCCACTACAAGGCCACGATGCAGTGGCGCCATTTATTGTGAGGGGGACACTTGGTTAGAAAACCAAAGATTAACAAATGGCTTCACCAAAACACAATATTCACCTTTCCTGACAGTTTGTCCTGTAATGGTCCATTGTCCAAGAAGGTTTTTCCCTTGATGCACATACAGGAGCTTCTGTACATCGTATATAACAAATGGAAATTATTAAAGGAACTGGGCAGAGTCCCCTCCTCCATGCTGTCCTGTCATGAACACCGTGATTTGTGTATGATAGATTCATGGACAGGGATGGTAACCAGCTCCAATCATTCCTTTGAGACTCACACTGGGTGGGTGTGCAGCATGTGATGGGTGTGTTGCAGATCTGCTGCATCTCACTGACGCCTGTTATTCACACAGGAAGGGAGACTGCTGTATGCCTGTAGCAGAGCTGCTATGTGAGGACTACTGTATTCCCTTGAATAAAAGTAGGTCTATGTACTCAGCTAAATGACAGGACTCTACGGCGTGAAGCTGTCTATGTTTCGGTCTTGCAATAACAATAAAAACAAATTAATGGATTCAGTCAACAAAAACAGGAGAGGGGATTCACTTTTAAATGTGTACAGGAATCTCTCGGCTGACACGCAGGAGACGTGCCCATCTCATGCAGGCAGTTTGGTCGCCTCTAAACTGATAACATGGGCGCCGCACTGAAAAGCAACTGAAAAGGAAGACGGCCTTGATTGATAGCTCCAGACTCTCCTTTTCCTCACACCTGTTCGAGCAGAACTTTAACTCTTATTCTGTCGAGGAGGATTTTTTGCAAACACAAACTTGGCTATTCATGTGTTATGCTCATGCAGAATCTGTTAACCTCTCACTAACTTAACTTTTCCAGATCATCATTCTGCCGTCGAATCAAGATTGGATTGCTGCTATGGACAAACCTGACATTAACTGGTCCAGCTATCCCCATGCATGACCCCAGCCTAAATTGATGGATACAACTGGTGCTAGCTTACCCCTTCCCCCTGTCTGGCTCTTCTCAAAGCTTGTGTTGCCATGAGTCTTGAGTTCAACTGTGAAACATACAGTATATTAAGGCATTTGAGGTTTATGTCCATGCACAAGACAGGTGACAAAACCGAGAGAGACAGTTTACTGGGTTAGGGTTAGTTTTACTGGGAATTGTCACAAATCAGCGATCAGAGCACATCTCAAATGTGGCGTGACCTCTGTAAACGAATCACCGAACGCACACATACACACAACACACTGAACCTGCTTGAGTCTGCTCGCTGGTGTGTACAGATGCCTGTTTTAAAATGGTGGTTCTTACAGGTCCATAACAAACAGGTGCTGCGCCGCTGCTCCCTGCTGAGCACACAAAGAACTGGGTTGTCATCCGACTGTCACTGTGAGACAATTTCACTGTCAAAGAAAAAAATACTCACGAATCTTACCTTGCAAAGGCAATTGAACTGTTCCAGTTTTTGCTGGTGCACGGAGACGTCTTACTGAAAGGCGGCCTCAGTATTAAGTTGGCAGAGCGCCTACTGTTTTGTCTTTCCTAAGCAAAGACGGCTTATTCAACAAGTATGCAAAGGACGACAGACGTCTCTATCCATCCCTCTTCAGTATTGAAATATCAATGTTGAAATGAAAAGAAAAATAGGAGTATAATGAACAAGTTACAGGCTCAATGGACCCGATGACATTTGTGTCATGTATTAATTTTCATTAGAATGTCACTGAATGATGTAGACATTAGTCATCTATTCCTCTCACCTTATTTCAAATGTCTCCCTCCGCAGACTGCTGCTCTGTATCTCTCTCTCTGTGGTGGCCTTCTCCCGTTAATCAAAATGTGGCACTTTTTCATTGTAGACGTATTTTAGACTATTCTTTGTACAACACTCTTTTAAGGTGATGTGCAACCAGGGCTGTAGGCATAGGCCACCGAAGTGGTTGCACAGGGTGCCACCAGAGGGATGCAAAATAATAGGAAGAAGTATTTTGTTCTTGCTCCTTATCTTCTTTAGCAAAGTCTGCCACTGACATTCAGTGCAACTCTTACATAAACACTGAAAACCTACAAATAAGAGACTACAGACGGTAGAAGGATGTGTTAGGGATTCTTACATAATGTTTTCTGCTTTTCTGACCCAGTGGGTGCATGACTTGCAAACAGCACTATGTCAGAATCACACAAGTAACCTGATTACTTATCTTCCATGAAAATATTCTGATATGCTTGTCTGTAGGTTTAACAAAAGAAAGAAATTAACTGTCTAAACTGCCCCGCTGTGCTCCGTCAAAACACCAAAGGAATGACGTTGAGAGTGAGTGACCTGCTGAGCACCAAATTATATAAAAGCGGTGGTTAGTTTTTTAGTCATATGTCATGCCTCTGCTTTTAGTTTGGCATTTTGTGAGCGCTGGTGTTAATGATTATCCGTCTAAATCCTGTCCAGACATTCCTGACAGACAAAATATTCACACTGACATCCTGTCACTTTGTAAAACCCCAGAGTAACTGACAATATCCAATTTAAGTATTAGAATTGAAGGCGGTAAAATAAAATCTTGGATTAGGTGATTATAGGTGTTTGTACAAGTTTTCAGTTGGCTGATCATTCGTGGCTTTACAAAAATGGTAGTAGTGAGTTTTTATCTCTGTTCTAATCCAGTCTTCATCAAAGTAAAGAGCGTTTTAGCAGACAAACCTGGTCCTAGCAACCTGGACACATCCCCAGTCAAGGAATGGAAATCCCACTCAAAGTTCACTAATGTGTGTGATTTTTATTGGGAATTTTCACTTCTTTTGTTGAAAGGTTAATGTGGCTACGGTTGTCAAGAGTCTGTTTAATGTACAGAAACTTTTTTTCCGGAACTTTTATACATTTCAATCACAGACGGTAAAAACATCATCTGTGAGTGACCCTATATAAACATTTCAAGTTTTTGTTTTTGTTCCATTTCGTAACAAACTGTTCACTCAAGGTGGTTTCATTGTTAAAGTAGTTCAAGTTGAAATCGAGGCTACCTATGTTCTATCTAGGTTATTCCCTTGATCCCATGTTTTATTTGCTTTCTATTGATAGTATACATGCTAAAGATGCATGTTTTTTTCTGATCACATGCATGCCTATTGTATTCACTACCACCTCATCTAGTTATGTGTGTACTGCCAAACACTCTGGTTATTATTCCCATTACATAAATTCTCTCACTGCAAATAAACGTGCTTAGGCCTATTAAAGAAATGCCACTGCAACCTCTTTTTTCTCTGCTGCTGATCTTATCTCAAGCCCCGATAAATTAATTTCCCTTTTCCATTCCTCCTGCTCAGCTCTCCTGGACTCTGTGGGCCCCCCCCCTCAAATATAGACATACCGAACTTAAATCCCATCAGCGGTTTGACGATTCAATCCGTTCTCCCAGGCAGGCTTCTCAGGAAGCTGAGCGGAGATGGGGAAAAAAAGATTGCCTCTTAGTTTCAAATAAAATATTCAAAAGCTGTTTGGCTAATTTCCAATCAGCTGCCACGAAAAGCCAGCGCTGAATACTTCTGTGAGATAATCAGCAAGACTAAAAAATTCAGTTTCACATTGTACATTCTGTCCTCAGTCTGCTCTACCTTATCATAAAGGATACTTTTGATCTAATTGGCCGTCGCATTCAAGTCTCATTCAAATAATCTGTATTATATGTATTATCTCTGAGCTGCGTCTTGACAAGCAAATCAGGGCCGATGTTGCAAATAGTCAGTTGGGACTATTTTCCAATCTTTTTCTTTCAATGATATTGGAAAGTTTATTAATGCCGTCATGACAGCATGACTGACCCAATTCAATATATTTGGGTATTCTTCAGTCTTCATTAATTCTCATGCAGAAGATGTTGACTTGTATTAAAAAGTGGGAGCATATCACCCCAATCGAAGCATCTCAGCTTTTTCTCTTATTCATTTTAGAATCCAATTTAGACTATTGCTCTAAATGGTCATGTTATGTCATGTTTATTCACTGGCATTTTGGACCCACACATTTTTGAAAGCGTTTGGAATGTCCAACCTCTTGTATTTGTTCCTGGTTGTTTATTGTTGGTAATTAATCTTGATAATTTATTACACCACTTACTTGGTAAACATTGTATTATACATGGGGTCAGGACAGCCTTAAGTGAACGTCTCATAGTGATAACACCTACTCTTCAGTGACTGTAATAGATTCATCAGAGAAACATATAAACAATAACATGACAACTTCTGAATCATAAAGAGATATGAGAAGCAGGTTATGTTAAATATAGCACATAATGAATATATACATAACAAGGAACCAGTGTGTATGTAAACCTACCACGTGAACGTGATGCTGAGAGTACACTGAATACAACTGTGCAGCCAGGTGGCGGATCCATCGCTAAATCCCCTCAATACATCTGCTTACCATAATGTGGATTGATTATTCATACAGTATCTGCACAAATCATGGGCTTTCGCAAAGTTTTTCAGTTCCCCCCCCCGTCTTGCTTTTGGAAAATGATCAAACTCTTCCCCGACCATCAAAACAACGGTAACAGAGGTTCAGCAGCAGTTGATATCTTATAAATTCTGTAGACATTCGTCTCCTCGCCGAGACAGATGTCTACAGGTTCCCAAACAGAGCAGCGGGTTAAAAACGAATGTGGTGTACCAGGCCTTGTTTAACCCAGGTACAAAGGCTCATCAACTGCTGCCTCGCGGCTGTTTACACCTTCTCTATGTTTGGCAGCGATATGTCATCAGTGCTGCTGCGGCTCTGATTGTCGATATGATGTTTTGTCTGGGTAAGTTGTCATGCCCTACGCATGAACTCTCGGTAATGTCAGCGGGAGAAAAACAGTCTGTTGAGAAATTCTTCTGTTGTATTTTTGTTGCTCAGACTCGACAGCGCCGAACAACTTTTTTTGAGTTGAGACACATAACCCTCGCTAGGATTTCTCTGTATAGAAATAGAAAATAAAAATCCAGATCTCAGTGTCCTAAAAAATATATATATATAATAATAATAATATGTATGTAAAGCTGAGACTGTTTCTGACTTATTTTATCGATATATATATATACCTCAATGCAGTGTGTTAAGAATGCCCTGTATAACCTCCAGTAGCAAAGTAATTAGGATGTTTTATTTTTTTTGCAAAGGGAGGTGCAGTCTTACTGTCAAGCCTGAACTACTTAGTCATCAGAATTTCCCCCACCTTTCTTTCAGGAATAAAATGCCCTGTCCTGCCTGCTGTATGACTTTAAACGATAAAGCTGTTTCATTTGCAATCCCACAGGAATTCCTCATTTCCTTTTCCACGTTAGCCCCACTGCTGGCATTAACCCCCACTCAGAGTCTATTAAAGTAATGTAGGACACAGGTAATTTAATTCATAAGCCAAGATTACATCGGAGTTGCTACGGCCTAATGATGAAGCGTGATGTTTGAGTTTGGGTTAATAGGATTTTTCTAATACATGACAGGGACCAGGTCATTATCAGCTACTAAGGAGCACAACTCACTGTACAGCTGAACAACACCTTTTTGCCAAGAATCTCACTCTCATCTCCTGGCAGGCAGATCCAGGACATTTAAAATTCCTCTGCTCAGATAGATCGATCTGTTTTTTTAACACACTTCCATGAGTCCTTAACAGTTGCATGGTTGTTAAGCAGTACATCCAATAGAGGGCAGCGCAGGGTCGAGAGTTTCTGAAAACAGCAAACGTGGCGATGGTGGAGGAGGTTGTTATGGATTTCTTAAGAACGCAAAAGGAAGCAAAAGCGCCTATGAAATGTTTTTCGCTATGACCGAGCGAAGTATAGATTTCTTTCCAACTCGCAAACTCTCCCCTCAAACAGTTCCTCCATTGTGTAAATTTCTTCCTCGTGTCATGTGGTCGTCTCACTTCCTATTGGCTTCACTGCCCCCCACGATTTCCGTCCGTTTCTTCCGCATCTTTAAGCTTTCAGAAGACGTGCACAAATACGGACAAAACAAACGCAGAGTAGGTACAGAGGGCTCAGTCTGTCTCCCTTTACGTATATAACGTCTAGTATAAATGAACCTTTACTTCAGTAACAGTAAACAGGACACCATGTTTTTATCCCCAAAAAACACTCGGCACCATATTTTGAATACTCAACACATTTGCACT
This sequence comes from Hippoglossus hippoglossus, assembly GCF_009819705.1. NCBI lineage: Eukaryota > Metazoa > Chordata > Actinopteri > Pleuronectiformes > Pleuronectidae > Hippoglossus > Hippoglossus hippoglossus. The sequence continues at coordinate 8,785,415 of NC_047171.1, read as the reverse complement.
GGGAGCTACACAGTGCAACAACAGTGTTATATTCTGAACCCCTGATCAGCTGCTTTGAAACACTGGGCTCAGCTCAAGGGCATTTTGTCAGGGGGTGTTAAGGAAAGGCAGAGTGTGCCTCACCACTTACATTTCCCAAGGCCAGGAACTCGGCTGCAGTCTTCCATTTATAAGACCTCCAGGTCTTTTTCATTTGGGCACAAAGGAGTAACTTAAGTGTCTTGTTGACATGTATTTTATACAGCTAAGCACATAATGGCAATTAATACAAATGCTTCTTCTTAGAATCAGTTGGATGAAGGTTCAGCTACCTTACTGCTTTGGAAAAATAAAAAAGTTAATTTGTGGCTGACAGATTACATGTTTTTACCTTGTTCTCTCCTCTCGCTTTATGTTTTTCTGTCTCTTCTCCTGCCTTTTATTCCCTCATCCCTCAGTGTAGACAGGTACGGTTGTTTTAGAGCTCAGATAACCCTGGAGTTTCACCCCGGAGGTGTAGGAAGAGAGGTGTTGACACACATTAATAACACCCTCTTTCTCTTTTCTCTGTCTCTTCCTCTTTGTCTCTCCGGGCTGGCTGCATATCAGCAGCTTCTTTTTTTCCCGATTTATCAAACATATGAATAATAATTACACGCTGTGCTAATTCATTGTTTCTCTCAACCGGTATTCTTCGGAATTCATGCATACTTAAACTGCTATTATTCTGATATGGGTCATTTCATGGCGACAATAGGCTCTGCGTTGCCAGGTGTGTGGTTTCTCTTTGGTCTCCTTGGACGTTTCATCGCCTGCAGGAACCATGGATGCATTTCATTGTACAGCATCAGCAGAGAGGTTTGCAGAAATATGCGTTTTTCATGTCCTCAAGAATAAATGGTAATTCAAGAAAAAAAGGTACCTCCGTTATCAAGGGTTGCTGAAAAATCGTTGAATACTGATTTGTGTTTAAACAATGTTGCTGTGTGATTAAATGTGTTTAGAGAGCAACTTCAACATAATCTTATAATGCGAGTAACAGTAATTGTTTAATGTGTTCAGTCATTTTAAATGGTACAAATGTCACACATGGGTAACCATATTATACTTTACCAACGGTTCCACATAAACACTCCAGAGATGTGGAGTAACCTTGTTCATTGCATTTAGTAATTTAATTTGATCAGTTTTCATCCATGTTAGTATTATATGTACAAACAGCTTAAAAACACACATAGAATAAGTATGAACTAATACATATATATTTAATTGTACTTATACTTGTACAGGTCCACAATCAATTATGTTTGTTAAAATCTGTTATCAGGCTATTTCTGATTTAAATATTGATGTATTTAATTCAAACTGAATGCATCCATCATTTCATCCATTCAAACAACCCTGTTATCCCCCATTGCAACCATCCCCAGTCTCCCCTAATTGACACCTCTGCTCTGTAGATACATGATTACAAATATGTTATTTTCCACACATACACAGGTATTATTGAAAACAACCTGTGTTTTGGTCCTTTGTCCGGACATCTGTGTTTTAGATTACTGAAAACAGGACCTTTGTAAATCACTCTCTCCAGGATGAAGAGGTTCACTGTCTCAGTTTTTCATTATTGGTCTGTACTCAGGGATTTGTTTGACAGAACTGGTTATAACTTTGTATGTGAAACATAATGAGGTTTGACAAGACGATCCCAACTCAAAGTCAATTGGTTTTTAACCATGTCATTTATTATTTGTCAGTAGTTGACCTCTCTTTTAGCCAATGTGGACAAAAAGTCCCAAAAGTGCAACGGATAAATCACTGCACCAACCTTTCCTCATTAACTTACATCTACGATAACAGAAAAGATGGTTGAGCTACCTTGAACATTTTGTACTCAGCTATGAGTTTACATCATGTAAAGTTCAACGTGTTCTTCGTGTCCTCAATCTGAACCCAGTGTTTATCTCTGCAGCGTTCCTCCTCCATCCTCATTCTCTACATTTGAAACGAAGCTTGAGCTACTGATTTGCATAATCCAGAATGTTCCGAGCGTTTTCGTGTGTGTGTGTGTGTGTGTGTGTGTGTGTGTGTGTGTGTGTGTGTGTGTGTGTGTGTGTGTGTGTGTGTGTGTGTGTGTGTGTGTGTGTGTGTGTGTGTGTGTGTGTGTGTGTGTGTGTGTGTGTGTGTGTGTGTGTGTGTGTATATTGGGATGAGCATAGACTTATTCTCTGGATTCCCAAATCTAATTATCCCAACTGGCCTGGGGACGGCGCCCACTCAATGAGCGAGAGAAGGAAGCTGGTCACAGATGAAAATAGAGCAGACAAAAACCAGCCGAGCTACAAAGAGAGCGAGAGAGAGAGAAGGCGAGAGGAAGAAATATAAAGAACACGCTGCGTTCTTCAGAAGTGGGTCACTGTTTTCTATAACTCCATCCATTTTTATGGGAAAGTGACAAAATAATGTCCAAAACTGGCTGACCCAGCCAATTTTGACACCTCAACTGCAAGTGCAAGCCACGGTCCGATTTTGTGAAAAGGCTGACTTCTTTTAGCTGCTCGTGATTAATTGTACCTGGAGAATAACAGCACACAGACACACAGAAAAACATTTGTTAATAAAGCTGCATAATACATTATTAATGCTCTTGTCATCCTTTAAACCCAAGGAGTTGTGTTGTGTTTATTTTAGCTTGAAGTTAGGAAATAATTTGAAAGCCCCACTTCTCTTTAAGAAATAAATAAGGTATTTCAACCCAGGAAAACTAATGGACGTAAAATGCTAAAAGTCAGTAACATATGTGTAGAGCATTTTGTTAACAAGGTTGCAATGTTGCAACAATAAATTTAAATAACATATTATATAAAGAAAATCATTTATATGAAAAAAAAAGAAAAGTAAATAAGATTCACCCAGTGATGGAAGCTTTTTAAAGAACATTTTGTCACTGGAATCCACCAATAGACTCTCAGCTGATCTGAGATGCTGAGTAAGTAAATGTTTGATACACACGAGGGCCTGGTTGTTTAAAGACTTAAAAGTCATCAATAAAAAATCTTAAAATTGATGCAGAAACAAACAGGATCAATTCTGCAAGGCTAGAATCAGTCTTTTGGGATCATGTTCTCTGAAGATGATACAATTGCGATGCATTTAATGTATTTTAATGAGTTCGGTCGACATTCAAGAAATGTAACACAATCCAATGAATATCGAAACTCAACTCAAAACTGGTCTAGAAAGTTGACATCAGTTAAAGAAGTTGTCAGACAGCAACAGTGAATTTATGCATGAGCAGTGCACTGTATAGGAAACAACACCACCAGATGTGCTTTTACTCAGATGATGATGATGATGATGAACATGAGACGCTTCATGCTGCAGCAAACCTCCCCACCACCGGAGTCCGTCTGTGTCTTAATCCTCTCTTCAACAGAGTTATAACGGAGACTCCGCAGACAGGCTGAGCGCAGAGGCAGACAGACAGGCACTGACACTACTGAGAGCTGGAGCTTGGCAGAGCTCCGATCCACATGAGAGCCTCCTCAGATCAGAATCCTGCCTTCGCTTAGGTATGCAGATCCACTCCCACCCCACCTCCCTAGCACCCCTCTCTCCATCTCCTCCTCGCCCTCCTTCATCGCGGCCTCCCCCTTATTAAAACTCCTCATTGAGTCAATCACTCATTTGCTCGTGCACAGGTTCATTTGGGACAAGCCTCCACCAGCAGAGAATATTTTTCCATCAACTGCAAGTTCTCTGCGGTGCAGGTCGTCCTTCACTCACCTGCAGTGCTGTGGCTGTGGCTCAACCTAAGTGGGTTTTAAGTGCGCCAGCAACTGCAATGGACACACAAGTATCTGAGAGAGGCTGCAAGTATATTTAAGTATGTAAGTCAGTGCTGCTTTACTATAAATATTGATATTGGTATTATTGAAGTGGAGCAGGAGGAGGTATCATAAACATGCATTTGAAAGTGAAACTGCCACATTTTATAGGTACATAAATAACCACTTTATAAATCTGAAAGATCGATCAAACTTTATTTCCCTTTACCGTTGAGAACAAGGGAGTATTTAAAGGAAGTAGTGAGTGAGTGAGCTTTCTTCAAGCTAAACGATAACTTCAGTATGTCAATACTCATAATTTACAAAACTAAATTTATGATGTATATCTCTTTATTATATATATACCACTTATCCTTAAAGGGGGGGGGGGCATTGGGTGAGAGACAAGGTACACCCTGGGCAGGTCGCCAGTGTATCATAAACATACAGACACAAACAACCATTCACAGCCTGAGAACCCAGAGAAATCCCACGCTGACATGGGGAGAACATGCAAACTCCCCACACTCCAACCAAGAACCTTCTTGCACTGACGTGGTATAGTGCTAACGGCCGCACCACCTTTCTGACGTTTAGATGGTACTTATGTTTCCCATGTTCTCCATCTCGGTTAAGCCGAACACAAAGTTGTAAAAGTTGATCCTCAGGGGATCACAAATGTCTGCACCAAATTTAGTGTCAGTTCTTAGATGGTGAGATGTCTCACTGGATAAATGAAGAGTCTGGCCTTACAAGGAAAAGAAAGCTAAAAATATGAAATCAATTGCAAGACAGTTTCCTCATCCTTCCTCGAAAGCCAATAGTTGTCTGAATCCTGATGCACAGGAAACATGAGGGGAACAAATGCCAAAGCTTGACATATAAAAGTACAATAAGCTCCAGGTGGTGGCGCGCATCAGCCTTTAACTTAACCTTGTTTGAGATAAACCAAAGTCTCCTCTCTTCAACCATCTCTCTTAGCTCTCAAGTGCTATCCTCCTTTTACCCTGACTGTATCTATACTAATAAAGGCCTCATCAAAATAACACGTCCTAAATGTAGATGGTAACCTTTTGGAAGTGGCAGGAAATGAGATTTCCCAAAATACACCACAGAAGCAGGTCAGTGGAAGTAAGTGGCCAGTTGTTAAGTGTCCAAACTGTCATCCGTCACGTAAAGACATATCCTGCCCTGCCAAGGACTATGTCATCAGTACATCATCCTGTCTCACTGCTGATGTCCTCTCTTCCTCTTTGCAGTCTTTAGCTGCTGTTGCTCTCTTTTTCCTCTTTTTGACCCTGATTTACCTTTTTCTAAAGATTTTTCTTGGGAAAGCTAACTATTGCTGATCTACCCAGACTCTCTTCATCTAGTTAAAACAAATTAAGTCCCAGAAGCTGCCCGCAGCTGCCGTACTGAAAGCAGAGTCCGCTATTGTTTATCTGCTGCTGCTTCCTTTCATTTCCCATAGTGCCAATATATTTTGTGGCTGTAGTGAGACTCTGCAGTGTCTTCTGAGGGTAACAGATCAAATTGCTATTGTTGGGGAGTTGCAAGTGTGACACCTATTTTGGTAGGGGAGCAAAGCTAGGTCTGTGTGTGGGGCGGCTGTGGCTGGGGGGGCACAGCAGTCGTCCTCTAACCAGAAGATCAGTGGTTTGATCCCAGTCTTCCCCATCTGCATGCCGAAGTGTCCTTGGGCAAGATACTGAACCCAAAATTGGCTGATTTCCACCAGTTGGCTGGCTGCACTAACAGTCATAAATCCTGCCTCCTCCATGTTAGTGGATGATACATGGGAAAACTAAAAAGTCTAACTGTCTAATATATTTTTTCCTAAAGATTGTTTCTGTTGATTGAGGTAGTTCCTATCACACTGACTAAGTTAGGATTTAATAAGTATATATATTGAAAAGGGGGTGAAACATTGTGATTGACAGCTGATTGAAACCCCCTAAGAGATTGGTTATGATGGTCCTAAAAGTGAGAATTGGATATTTACCATTGGTTACTCTTTCATGGTATAAATACTGAATGTTTGCACACTGAGCAGTGTCTGCTATCAGCTGCCTCCATTACAGCCGCGAAGTGAAAGACAAAATCACATTATCTCTACATAAATATGTTGTACACTTATCATTTCCCTTCTAAACGCTGCCGTGCCTCAGTCCTCTGCACACTGTCTAACTAGAGCAAGCATTCCTGTCTGCGTCTTGTGTCGCAGTGAGCCAGTGACCTTACTGGGAGTTTATCTGCAATGAGACTGTTATCTGTGAGTGTGTGTGGATGGAAAAATTCATATCCTCATTACAGGAGCTCTTTCCAACACCCTTTCCCACTCACCAATTTACTCTCTGTCATTTCTTCAAGTAATTGGTCTTTAATATTCAGACCTGTGTGTGGCGTTATATATTGCAGTCAATACATTATTTGACAAAGCCAGACTAAGCTCAGGCTGCTGAGGAGGAATCCGCTGTAAATTTAATAAAGGAAATCTAGATGCTTAAAAGCTTCTATTAATCATCAGCAGACAGCCAAATTATTTCACAGCATTAGTGAATCCAATAAATTAGAGTCATTCGCCAATATGTCTATTGACAAGGAGCAGAGTGAAATAAGCTTTTAATGTTTTAGATTATTTAGGGTAGGAGGGTATATGGGGACTTGTGTTGTGCCTCTTGTATGACTTTGTTTCTCCGTGGGCGCCAGTCGGAGGTTTAGACCTTGAGAGTAAGGACATTTTCTGCAGAGTGTGGACATTTTGGCTGGTACTCAATTTTTCAAAGGTTTGCAGGGAATTGGTTTTTAGGTTTGATGTGAGAATTGGGTTCAGGTCAAATTCAGGGTAAGGCGGGGGTTAGGCATACAGTTGTGACGGTAGAATGTAGGGTCGGGTGTGTGTGTGTGCATGCAAGTGAAAATAAGATACATTGAGAATAAATCTTGGCATTTACTTAACAACATATGCTCATGCATATTATAGAATCCCAAAAGAAACACTGTACTTTCAAGGCCTCCGACAGTTATTGCAGTTAATGAATTCATTGGTGATGTTTATCTCATTAGTGTGAACATCAGTGAAGACGTTGGCCTGTATTTCTGCAGTGGTTGCATCTTCTGCAGTGGGAAAACCCTTTGGGTCGATGTGTTAACCCAACTTCCTCACCCTTAGTCCCACCTCTCCACCTTGCTACACATTGGAGGGCGCATGATCTCCTTCATTGGCACTGAACATTTAGACAGTGGCCAAACCCACGTGAGGATCTTTCGCTGATTATTCTGAGATTCACCATCATTCAAAATTGAAAGTTACCTGCCTTTCTTATATCCCCTAAAAGACAGCAAATGAAGAAGCTTAGAAAAACAATTGGTCTTACAGCTCTTTTCATGCTCAGCGTCTTTCTCTGTGCCCTCTGCACCCTGCACTTCACACCACTCACAGATTAGTTCCCCCTGAGTGGTGCTCGCTCCAGGAAAATGGCCTCATTAATAGCCAACGAAGCCACGCCGAGGGCAATCTGACTCTGTCTGCGATTAGGCTGCACAAGGCTCTTAATCTGCCGAGCACATGATGGACACTGGTGGAGAAATTGAAACCGTCCATGGCAGGGCAGCTCTGTTATTATAACATAAAGAATGGTTATTAAAGTGTCTGCAGTGTGGGGGAGTCAATCCCAATAAGCCCCAGTGCTGCCTCTGTTCTCTCGCTCTCTGTGTACTCTCTCTCTCATTTCCCTCTTTCTTTTTCTTACTCAGACTCTCTTTCAAAACTCTTCTGACTCTCCTCCATGTGTTTGCCATCAGAGGGGTTGTGAGGATCTTGAAACTTCAAGGGCTGATTTTAACTCTCGAGTCTGTTCAAATCCAACGCGACTTTCAGAAAACCCTTCATAACCACCAAACAAACCTCGTGCAACAGCTCTGCAAAGGTGTTAGGGCTAGGGTTTTATTCTATTGTGTTGGCCTTAATGATGTGCTGATTTATATTGTGTATATATAGTATGTTGTGAAGTACTATTTGGATAAAAGTGCTTTGGACATAAAACCTAGCTAGACAGCAATCGTTTACATTATATGATGTGTTTTTTTAGTAAACATTAGATCTACATGTTTAAAATTTGTATTTTGTATTTAAGTATAAGTTGTTTGTCCTTTAACACCGTTAGCCAATACAGCTGACTGGGCTATTGCTATTCAGTGAAACAAATTCTCTATCTACAAGCAATATAGCAATATCCTTCTTACCAAAGACTATAAATAAAGATGAACAATGTGTTTCCTCTTCCTCCTGTTGTACAAAAATCAAGCTAAAATATCCTCGATACGTGTGCGACCATCTTTCACTTTGTCATTTGGAGCCAGAATCTGCACAAGAGTGAGCGTGTGACCTCTTGGACAAACATCAGTGATAAGAACTACCTAAAATCACACCATCTTCGAAAAAAACATCTATGTCACGTGTACTTTGACTTTTTAGTGTCCCATCTGCTAACATGGAGGTGGCAGAGGTGATCACTGCATGTAAATACGGTAGCCAGCCACCAAAATGATTTGGCTCCGTTTTCGGGGAGCTGACATGTTGTCCATCTTCATATACAGTCTATGTTGCGTCCCACTGATTTTGTAGCCGATACAACTACACACTCTTCTCTCAGCAGCTTTATATTTGAAGTGGATCCAAATGTCAACCTCCTTTTGTTGTTGTCACGTACTTTTCCACTCACTGTATGTTATCTGATCTCCTGCAGCCATAGTGGTTAAATGGATCGCTATGACCAGACTAACACTGTTGTCAGTGTGTTCATTGTTGCACTGCTGTTGTTCAGAATCACTTTGTCGATATAGATGCTGATGAATGGAACCTGATGGTAAACACCTCTTATGAGCAAGTCATTTTCACTGAGCATCAAAATGTAAGTTCAAAGATACATTTACTTGCTTTTAAATTATCTCCACACAGATCCAAGGTCACATGAAAGCACGTGGTTGTATAAGGCGTGGAGGTCGTGACCTATCTGTTGTTACTGTTCAAGGATGGACGCAGGTGCGTGGTCTCCTTGATGTTTCTCAGCTGCCTACTGACATCTGATCTATGACTTTGACCCCTTCCCAGTCATTACTGTTGCCAGTTTATTTCAGAGGCTGAAACTGTTGTCTGCTATTTCAGTCGCTGATTCATCTCCATTCCCTTAAAAAGACAAGATATAGTTGAAGACTCCAAAAAGCTTATACCTGGACATTTGGTCTTAAATTATAATGTTATGTAATCGGTTCTTAAAGGTCAAGAAGGAACTTCTTCATTGAAATATTTCATAAAGTTGACATTCCTTTTAACAAGTCCCCTCTTAGTAAGAAGGTGAGAGTTACTTTTTACTGATCTTGACACTGCAGTTTATCACAAGGACATAACTTATGAGGCAAAGCTTGGATTTTGGAGTCTTTATTTTGTATTTAATTTCTTTTTGCAGTACTGCAAAATGGAACATGCCACGTGGAAACAATGCTCAAAATTACAGTAAATTGAGCCGAACAAAGGTTGGGGAAGGTTGTTCGTCACTTTCAACATCTATGCACATGAATGTGGATGAAGAGAAAATGCACAGTAGTTTGATTATGACAAATGATGATCTTGTACTCAAGTTCTTCATGATCCCCAGAAGTTTGACAGTAATATTCAACATATTGTGGTCCATGTTATCTGTTAATGGTTCGTTTAAGACCCCTGCAGACTGGTGCCTCTCCAGATTGCTTAATTTGTCAACATGCCAGGGCCTTGCATACAATGCATAATTACAAAATGATTTATGTGTGGTGCAACTTACCCTATAGAACTTTCCTCATCGAGTCACAGTATTGGTGATGAAACTGTGTGAAAGGCGTCAAGCTGCTGCAGATTTGTTTAAGGTTGTGTCACAGGGCATAGCAATGACGGATTTGCAGTTGATCACCGAGAGAGTCTTACTCTCTTGATCAGAGTGTGTTACGATGGTCACACTCAGTGATCATAGATGAGTTATTGACCTCCCGCAGAACAGAGGCTTTAGTGGAACTGCAGCAATTCATCACATGCCTCACGGCTGGAGATAAAAGGTTTCTGGTGAGACTTTCAGGAATGAAAGGAAACTCAAGCTCCAGTTTTCTCTATGTTGTCAACTTCCACTTTTTTTTACATACATGCACCTTACCTGAATATACAATCTATAGCGGTTATATGAAACGTATAAGTGCAGTTGAGGCTTCTGAGCGTGAAAGCCTTACTTGCATACAAGCCCACTTGGTGCCATTAAACCTGTTTGTTGGCCACAGCAGCCTGATTAAGAGTCTAGCCGGCCCGATTGGTGTTTGATTGGTGTCTATACTATGTGAAGACAAACAGGTCTGCTCTGGCTCGTAAAACCTATTTGTTATGCACAGAGACAACATCCTTCAGCACACATTTGGACTTTGCAGAGCACATTGCGTGAATCATGAGGAATCGTATTTGCAGGTTTATTGCTACTGAACCGTCCCGTCCATCTTTGTCTTTTATTTATTCTGCCACGCAGCACAAACTCTGCTCTAAAGAAACTTAAAATTTGAAGCATTCATTTCAAATATTTTTATTTTCCAACAAATCACCTGCATATCTGGTTGTCTGGGACTTAGATGTTAGATACACTTTGATATATATTATCTACCTTTATCTTAGCAGCCGGTGAAGCTTAGATGAGGGTCCACTTGGAAATAGTGATGACATTTGGGTGTAGATCTGTAACGGAGCCATGTGAACTCTTTTATAGTTGGTTTCTTTATGATGCACAGAGCTGACCATAAATATGCAAGAGCTACTGTGTTGCAAACTGTCCCCAATCTCCAAATGTACTGTATACATGTCAAACAATTCTTAGAAAACCAGAATGATATTAGCATACCCCTTATGTATTCCTGAAAATACTTAATTCTGAATATCCATAAGGAATACACTGTTTACATGACCTGTATCAAAGTATTAATACTGCAAAATTGGTATGTTACATAAACATAACTTACAGCATGTATCCTCTTTTTTTGTAGTTGAGTTTTTTCACTCATGTTAAACAAAAAGTTACTCACAACAGGGCTGTGGAGGTTTTATTATTCTCTAGTATTCTGTTTGCAGTTATCGCCACGGGAAGTTTACGGCTCTAGAGGCTAAAGGTTTTTATTAGTTTTTAAATCCATAAGTTGCAAATTAACACATACCACCATTGAATGTGTGGATACGACAGTGACGATAATTGAAGTCCACCTACGGTCCAATACACACAGACCACCATGATTGCATCTCTTGCTTTTGTTTGCTCGCACCGGAGTATGTGGGTAAATGTGTTTTGTGCGTACACGTAAAATGTGTGCACATGTAAACAATGTAATCTGACACACAGCTGCTTCTGCAAGTGTGTGTCTGTGCGCATGCAGGAGGATTACCTACAAGGTGAACCCTGCTCAATTAGGAAGAACAAACAAAACGTGTGTCTTCCTCCCCGTTGGAGCAGCGACGGGTCCTGATCAATAGCTGCCTCTCTGGGCAGAGCTATTAGCAAACAGCGCCAGGCCTAATAACTGAGGGCTGACCTTTTACTTTAATGCTTTCTCTGCTCGGCTCCAGGCCCCAGTCACAGTGCAATGGCTGTGTGGCAAGGAGAAAAGGTGAGTGTTGTTTTAGTAGTTTGTAAATGTAATGCAGATTGATCACTGTCTTGTGGCTGTTATTGCTGTTCGTCAAGGCTGCAGGGAATAAAAGGGACATGGCTGAAGTTCTATACTAAAGTGATTCATGGACCTGCCTGTCTTTATTTATATTCGGTTATGGTGTGTGTCTATAGAGGGCCTGGCATCTTTACACTCGAAGTCATTTCCATCTTTCACGCATAAGTATGGGCCATACATCACTTAATCTTTTTCCCATGGACAGGAAGGATATGTTCTCTATAAGAATATATGCTGACTACTGCTTTGACGTTTACCCAAAATGGAACGCTTTATGAAGTTAATAAAAAAGTAAATGACATGAAGTTAAATTTAAACTACGGCACATTACAGGCTGTTAAAATGCAAAAACTGCGACCTCTTTGAAACAAGTGACAATGGCACGGCATTACTCGCTTTTCAACCCAAACAGATTTCATTCCCCTGGCAGTCCTTCATTCTGTAATTCGCACAATTTCCCTGCTGCTTTTTTCGAGGGAGTGTTTTTGCATTAAGCCACAGATGGACATCTCCATTAGAAAACCCCTGGCTGGGCTACATTATCAGCTGTCCATCAAGCAGCAGCTCTCTCCCTGATCTCCACCTTTCTGCGAGGGTGACAGAGGACAGTAGAGGCTCCAGTCGCCCCGGCAGTGAACACTTCTGCTGCCAGTGGAGCTCATTCTTAATAATGATATCACTTCTGTGGGTTCTGTCGTTTTGAGGGTAACGGGTTCACGACGGTCCAGGAAAACTCCCATTTGTCTTGATGATAAATCGTTGCGTGTTCGAGTGCACGGCAGCTGGCAAACAGCCTTGGGTGTGTATACAATTTTGTATAAGTGTGTTTGACAAGTACGGGCCTGCAATGAGTTCTGTGTGGATTCTGCGGCGCCTCCTCTACGACGCTTGTTGATACACATCCATTTCTACATTAATCGTCTCTCCCAAACACAACAGCCAATTCCACTCTCTTTCCCATGTGGAAAAGAAATGATCAAAATATTAAATCTAGCAGCACTGGGGTAACATTTGATGCTATGGATTAGGTTGCAGATGAAGCAATTGAGGCCACCATGGCAGAGGGTATTCAATTTCATATTGAATACTCTGCTTATTTTACTTATTACCAATTAGACTGCAGATTAAGTGTACAAGTCTTGCTCAAGGTAAAGCAAATAAAATTTGTTGCGGGGAAATCAATTTTTTAACTGATTTACATCCCCAAGAGACACTATTGCACCATGCAATCTTCAGAAGCCTCTCAGAGCCACAGGGCAGGAAGCAGCATCTCGGTCAACTTCCTCCTCCGTCAAAGTTGATCAAACATTACACATTGCACATATACAAAACCAACAACCATGCTTTTGTATGCTAATGGTTGCTGCCTTGAGCGTTGGTCTCTGTACCTGATTCCACATACATCCTCATTCACCCTTTTCAACTGCTTTGAAGCCAGACTCATTTGCATGCAGCCAACTTGAAGCAGGAACACGACAAGCCAGGCTCAAGGTGGATTAGATATGACGGTGCCTAGAGACATTGGCAGGTAAACAGACACTTCACAAGAGTTTACAGTCATTTACAGCATTTTCTATAGGTAGAGGGGACCTGCTAATTCAGCATTCTTACTTCAGGGATGCTTTCTTCCGACTTACTGTTTGAGGAGGTTGAAAAAGAGGACTAAGAAACAACAATAGAGGAACCTGAGGCACAGGCTAGTCTTACACTGTGTATGCATAAATGGATACGTACATATGTATTGTTTCTCTGCGTCATGTTACTATTTGGCCCATCCCTCTCTGGGATTACAAGACAGCCCTGAATAACAAAATGTACCTCTTCTTCCGGTATTATGAATACAAAAATTGTGGAAGAGAGACTTTTTATTTTTATTTATATATCTTGACAGATTTACACAAAAACACATGATTTTCATATTATTGTTGTCACTTCACCCCTGATTTTTCTTTATCAATACCAATAACTCTTGCACATGCACATTAAACAAACAATTTAGTATAACACAAAAACAAACAACGCATATTTGTTTTACAGGGTCACAAAGGTTACTTTATATCGGCGTTTGAACTTTGTAAATCTTACTGAACATCCCTTTACATGCTAAAATCATAATCACTCTAATCTGAGCCCATATTTCATCTACATTTCAAGCTGTTTGTACTAAAGTGTATTCAAAACTTTTTAAACAATGTAGTTAAATAATTAAGAAACTGTCAGATTATAAAAGATGTTGAGGTCACATCCATCAAAAGACACGTCCTGAAAATAAACTGCGCTAACGCAGCTGGGATGTTTGTCTAAAACTGTGAGTGTGTGATTCGTACCGGAAAGTAACAGCCAGTGAAGTGGGAGTGTGCCAGCTCAGCTGTAGTGTCAGCAGATGGAGAGGGAAATACATGGATACCACAGCTGCTCCTGCGCTGCACCACTCATATTGATCACCACCAAGTTTAGCATAATTCTCCCAGCCAGAGGTTCCATGTGCACATCAGGACGACTGTGTGTTAAGATGTGGAAAATAAAGACGCCCCAGTCACACTCATACAACACCCACTTACCACATCATACGCTACGGTCACGAAGTATCGGGATTGTTAATACAAACATCTTTATGTTCAGGCTAAGTATGAGGTGCTAGTGTCAAAATAAATGACGAGGGTCGAGAAGTCAAAATGTCTTTTGAGAGTTTTGTTATGAGCCTTTGCAAAGGGACCACTCTGAGAACAGAAGGTTACAGAGGGTGGTGGTGTCTAAACTGATATTCACCATGGGAGGATCTGAGATGAGCACCGAGAACAAGGCCTTGAGTCTTGAGGAAAATGTTTGGTAGCTGGTGTGTTTCACATTCCAAGTTTAATACTATAGCAGACAAGGTGATATACATACACAGTGAATTTCCACTACACAAACCTCAGGATACAAAACAACTCTCACTAAGAGCAGATGTAATATTTCTGCTGGGCTGCATCCACTCTTTTCCCAAAGTGTGTACAAGATCATTGAGGACTATTTCAGTATGAATATTAAGATGAAGTGAAGCCTCGTGTATTGGAAATATTGCACAGCATTAATCAAATCAGGGCACGTTCAATACAGAATTATCGGTATTGTCGGCTAAGTTTGCCTTTGCCAAAGAGAGACATTATTTTTGCTCGTGGCCTTTATCTCGATTGGAGCTTTCTGATGAACCAACCTTGCCACGGGGACATGACTTCTTAAAGCAACACCTAGCATCCACTGTAACGCATTATTCTATTAAGCTATCAATTGAATTTAAAGGTTCAGTGTGTAGAATTTAGTGACATCTAGTGGTGAAGTTGCAGCTGAATACCCCTCACCTCACCCTCCCCTTCCAAACATGAGAGAGAAACTGTGGTAGCCTTCAGTTGTCATAAAGGTGTTAAGTTTGTCCAGTCTGGGCCACTGTCAAAAAAACATGGCGGCCTCCGTAGAGAGGACCCGCTCCTGATGTAAATATTAAGTATTTAAATATAAAGGGCTCATTTTAGGGTCAAGAAAACAACAATTAGTACAATTTAGATGAAACACACTAGTGAAAATATCACTACGATTATATGATGGTCAATTTCCCCTAAATCTTTCATACTGGACCTTTTTAAAAGGACAATTGGGCCTCAGTGGAAGTATCACTACTGAGTTATTCTAGTTATAAACTTGTAAGGCGATTGGGAAGAAGAGGATTTTAGATTTGCTGGAGCAATCGACATCACTCAAGAACAAAATGATCTGAAAGTCTGTACATCCATGAATCGGTGCAAAACGCTCCTTCTTAAGTTGGCAGAAGAACATTTTCTTTCAAGATTCCACCTGGGCCCTTTTGAGACCATCTTTCAAGAGTCTGCCGCTGATTAGAAATTATACCCATGCTGCTTCAGGAACCCTCTGCTATCCAATTACCTCTCAAGTTTCAGTCCACTGCGTGCCATACACACCCTGGAGAACAGCATTTCAAAATATGAGGAATACTTTAACCACTTTGCATAAATGCACCTCTCCAGAGAAACTACTTTACTGGGGGTATATAGTTTTTGATGATTCATTGTTGACAGTTTTACATTCAGTGGTGGTGACCTGAAGAGCCCGGGGGGGGTTGGCACCTTAGCCTCACAGCAAGACGTTGATGAGCTCACTCCTGTGGTTCTTTAGAATCCTAAACACTCCCTTCTGTGGAGCTTGCACGTTCTGCTCCCATGTATTTGTGTCATTCCTCCCACATTCTAAGGACATGCATGCAAGGTGAAGTGGATAAATTCTCTGTAGGTGTGAATGTGAATCTTGTGTAATCGCTGTGTCAGAGCCCGGCAACCCACAAGGGGTGTACCATTACTTTTCCTCTGTGGGGGACCCTTCACGGGAATAAGAGGGTAAAATAAATGGATGATTGCACCAAATGTTAGATGGTGTGTTATGACAATGACATGAAAATGACTCAGTAGCTTAAATGCGCTGATATCAATCAATCAATCAATCAAATTTTATTTGTATAGCCCATATTCACAAATCACAATTTGTCTCATAGGGCTTTAACATGGTGTGACATCCTCTGCCCTTAACCCTCAACAAGAGTAAGGAAAAACTACTTAAAAAAGATATGTAGATATGTAGATATGTAGTGTGGTGCTTAGGGCGAGGGGGGGGCGGGGCATGCCAGTCATCTTACTGTGGTAATTTCCTCACCATTGTGCAGCAGCAATTGAAGTGACAGATGGCGTCGGGCTGTGTGTGCGATTTGTTTAGGTGCAGTGCAGTAATGTATGTGAAGGATGCAAATGAAGGCAATGTATTGACAAGTCAGAACACACACACACACACACACACACACACACACACACACACACACAGCCAGAGTAGAATATTTTATGTATCACTGCCCTAATGCATTTATTACCCAGTACAAATTTGTTCTGATTTTATGAAGCTGTAAAAGTTGGAATGCATGAATAAATGTTCACTGACCAAACCGTCTCTTGTGAAGAGGCATCAAACAAGTGGGTTGAAAAGCCTGTTAAGTTGTTGGACCAGGACAACCCATTCTTTCTTTTGTTTCTGGATGGAATTACTCTGATTAAACCTCCACAGGGGGAAAAACTATGCAAGGTTATCATCAACCTTTACACATGAAACTCAATGACCTTGGGATCAAGATGGAGAAAGTGCCAAAACACTGATCGGTACCTTTGAGCCACAGACTTTTTATATCCTGCATACCCTCCATTATGGAAGTCCTGACCACTACTTATGTTTGGCCTTTTTTAAAAGAACTTCATACATAGTTTGTATATTTTTGCCATTGCCGGAATGAGCCTGTGGGCTTCACCCACCTTAATCCAATTCCCGTGGCCTATCGATCGTAGGAAGGCCACAATTCTACAATAGTTCTGCATGGGGAAGTGTATTGACTGCAGGAGGCTGCTGTGTGTTGCAACATTAGGGAGAAAAGATGAGCGTGTCTGTCCCGTTATGATGGATGGCTGTGGGCTGCAGAGGAGCTAATTGGCTCTTGATGAGGCTGGTGTTGCAGAGAGAAAGCATACCAGGGTAGATTAGCACATTAGCAGGGTTAATCAATGGGGAAATTAAGGTGTGCTGTTTCCCTTTTTAAGGTTTCTGTTTGCTGCTTTCCCACTAGTTTGTCTTTCTTCAACTCTGCTGTTGTCAAATACACCACGATTTGCTCCCTCACATCTGATCTGTTTACCGTGTATTATGTTTTAAGGTTATTACCCATTAAAATACACGATACAAATTTTTGCTAAGCATATTTCTATCACAAACCGGACTACCTTTTATGAAGATATATGCTGTGCTATACAATTGCTAGACAGTTCTTTTGTTTCCTCTGAAAACAGCCTCAGTTCTTCATGGCATGGATCCCCCGAGGTGTCGTGAACCGTCCTTTTCTCCGGCTGCAAATCTCTGTTCTGCCACATCCCAAAGGTGTTATATTGGATTCACATCTGGCGACTGGGGGGGACATTGAAGTACACTGAACTCATTGTCATGTTTGACATTCCCCACACAATTACACCACCAGCAGCCTGGACTGTTGACACAAGGCAGGTTGGGTCCATTGATTTAAGCTGTTAACACCAAATTCTGACTCTACCACCTGCGGCCACAGCAGATTTTCCACCTCTTTCAGACCAGGTTCGATTTCTAGAGTCTTTAGAGAGTCTGTTCCCATTGTAGGCCAAGTTTCAAATTTCTTATTCTCATCAGACAGGCATTACCAGTTATTATAGATATGAAGTAGTACAGTAACAATAAAACTCGATTCACAAATGGTAACCCCCAAATGGCAATCCATACCGGGAAGAAACAAAGCACTTTAGCCTGGGAGGCAGTAAACCGCTTTCAGAAAAACTCATTTGATGTCTCAAATTACAACCAACGGATTCCAAAAGGGTGAATAAAACATGCTTGTCAATATTTTCTGATAAAATGGCAGAACTGTATGTGGGACATGTTTTTCCGAGCAGACATGCAACCAACATGAAAACTAGAAATAAAGATAAAGAAGATATATCAAATATTTTCACAATCAAAAAATACAACGGAATATGAAGCCTAAGACCTTTGGACATCAGCACGATGCAAATCAAAAGCAGGAAATTGAGGAACATTTAGAGGCAAATTTTGACGAGCCTGACTATTCACATTAAGCGCAACGCAATTTAGCGTATCAATTGTGAGGATGACCTGATGCTTCTTTTACTAAAAAAATAAGAAAAATCAGGGTACACCCACTAATGTTGAAGAGATCACTTGGTGAGTTTTAATGCCTGGATCAAGACCTGATGAAATAAGAAGCGTTTCAGGACGTATTTCAGTTTGAAGAACTGCCGCAACATATTTTTAACTTCAGTATTTAATCACATCGTGTCATTCCATAGCCGGTAAAGAATAACTGAGCAATGGCTAAACACAAGTATATCAAATATCAACAAATAAACTTAATCGGACTGGATAGAGGATGTTTTTCTTCTTATACTACAACTACTGCTTCAAAATGTGATATCACAACACTGATTGGTTAGTTGTGTTCATGTTGGGAAGGGAAACCTTGAAAAAAACATTGGTCCGAAGAAATAAAAGCTGCTGTGTCACATTGATTGAATACAGATTTAAGAGAATATTAATACCGTGCCGGTTAATTGCATGAAAAAAAGGTGTGCAAAGGTTGTTAGTCTCCAGGGTGAAAGAAATGTGTTTGACCCATTCGTCTAACACACCCTGATCTATATATCTTTGTACTACCTCACGTACTTCCTACAGGCTTTCTGTCCGAAATACTTTCTGACGGCTTCTTCCACTACGAGCAGAGTCGTGTCATAGAAGAGTCATGTAGCCTGTGATCAAGGTCCTAAAGCCCAATTACCTGCTCACTTCTTGTAAATCACTTTAAAAAAACAGCACTGATTCATAAATGATGTACACATTAATAAACAAATAATTTATGGCATCATAACAGAATCAATCTCTGGAGGGAAAAAAAAAATATTTCAAGTGTCTTAAAGATGAATAATAAGTGTGTGCACTTGCTTTGCATTTCCCCCTAGCATCTACTGAGCAGAGCAAGAGTGAGATGAGCAGTTCCGCAGTATTCTAATTTCAACTCTGGCTGAACTCTGCATTTGAATTCTTTTGAAATCCTCCACAGCCAAGTCATGCAATTTTAAACACGTCTATACAATAGCTGCTGCCTTTCATGTCTATGAGCGTATCCTCTTTTTCTACCAACTGTAGCACATTTCAAAAATAGATTTTGCTGAAATGTTCATCTGGTCTCGTCCTCCTAATGTTCATTTTTAAACTTTGTTACCTTTACATATTCATCCAACACCTTCTTGTGCCTCACTGCCCCCGCACTCTGTCACACTGGTTCTCTGATTCTAGCACTGCTCTCTTCCTCCCACATACAGTATGCATCCATCACGGTGTATATAGCACTTTTTTTTTCTGCATCTTGCCAATCAGCTAAATAGATTGGGAAAGCGTGTAATACATGTGTCATGAACGGGCAGAATGCCTGCATATGTGTCTTCATGTTTATCTAAATGAACATTTAGCACCATCACACATGTTGTTGTTTTTTGCAAATTTCCACAAAACGCTTCATAGATTGCAGGGTAACGCATTCTTTCTTAAAACTAGGAAATGGAGACACTGATGTCTTTTCTAGCCTTAAAGCGAACACTCCAGATGTTGTCTCCTTTAATGAGAGAAGCAGACAGCTGTGCTTTAGTTTACAGCCTAAAGTAGACGTTGCTTTCTAACTTTACAAAGAACCATTACTTTGCTGATTCTATCCCACATCTCGGAAACCACTACTTTTGTTTAAAAGACAGAGAGGTGGGAGAGCCCCCTGTATATTTTACAGATTGTGTCTTCCTTTATCCATTTCCAATGAAACACCTCCAGGTAAGCAACCATATGGAACACATATTAAACATGTTAAAATACCCAATAAGAAGAAGGACTAAAGGCGAGTGTGATCACAGACTAGCATTACAGGAGGACAAAAACGAAATACAAATCAGATCAGTGATAGAATAGGGGGCTACGATTTTAGAGGTGTGTTCAAGGTGAAAGTCAAGTGGAACAGCTTAGTAAAGGTTTTTCTATTTATATTAATTCACAATAATCAGGATAAAAGCTGACTCTATTGGTATTTATTATCTGGGGACGTTAGGAAAGGTATCAATACCAACATCATATACCTTCATTAAAGAGCTGATACAAAAGTTCCGTCTGATACTGTGTTTAAAACATATTCCAACCTCATTTGATAACAGAGGAAAACTGTGTGTTAATGGTTTACTGATGTGTGTCATGGCATTCAGGCTTCAACAGGAGTCGGGAGGGGACCAGGTAGACGCAGCTCTGTGTCCCTGGGTTTAAAGTCAGATTCGGACTATTTGGATGTTTTTCTAGGCTTGAAGATCAAATGTCAATTAAAGTTGTGTGGAATAGGACTTGATGGGGATGTGTTGGAGTATGTGAGAGAAAACAAGTCAACCATCCATAACTTTAACTAAGGCACAATGATTTGGAAGATACATTTTGCGTTAACCCAATTAGTTTTAACTATCGCCAGGATTTAATTTCCCAGTTCTGTTCTGCAAATTGATGATTATCCCAATTTCTGTAACAAAATCACGCGTTGTCAAAGTGTGGGTTAACAGCACAGTGAGGGGGGGGGGGGGGGGTGGTTGGTGTATTTACAGTCTCTGTGCGCTCTAAAGGACGTTTCAGCACGGAATAGCCTTGAAAATTAGCATGTACCCAACAGTGCCCGTAAGAGCTGGAGCTCTCGGCTTCACAGGGATGGACTCGCATGCACTTGGACACATTTGCACACGCACTTACATGAACGCACGCCTAAATGGGCAATCTGAATTCATGTCTATTCACAGCTGCAGATCAATTAGACGGATCAGACGGACCTTCAAGAACCGTGGCGGGGCCTGAGGGAGTCAACCGAGAATAAGGGTGGAAGGGCAGACTAGGGCACTTTAAAGGCTCACTCCTGCAGGAGAGACAGTGGAAATCAAAGGTGAACACTACAGAGATACCTCTCATTTATTTTATATTCCTTCTTGGTTGAAGTATAAGCCCCCTGAGAGGAAATCGACACGTCACGTGCTACTGGAAACCTGCATATTGTGTGTGTGCAATGAGGTAAAGCTAATGAACAGTGTGTTTGATTGATCAGTTTACAGTCTCATCACATTTATTAGGCATTTGTCTTTAAATTTAAAAGAAAACTACAAGACAAAATGGATGCATTTCCGAGATATGTCACAATTGTGTCATTGGAAGGAAAGAAGAAATCAAACTTTTCAGATTATCGCATGTCTTTCCAAAAACCTTGTCTCTGGTGGACTGGCTGTCTCCGCGCTGACAGCCTGCACCATCGTGATTGGCTGCTGCTGTACTGGCCTCTTCTCGAGTTGACCCTTGTGGCAACCAGCTGCTTTTCATTTGCATAATACTAAGATGACAGCTCATCAGCACACCAGGTTCACAGGCCCCCTCTTTCCCCAGCTCACACAACCAGTCCTTTCCTCTGTCTTCCTGCCACTCTCAGTGAAGTGGTCTAATGGCTGGATCGAGTGACTTTCCTGCTGCTGAAGTATTAGGATTTTGTTGTGGTTTAAGTCACTTTAATATCTTAGCTCTGCTTTCTAGGGATTTATTAAAATCCCAGGTCATATTTTGGTCATTCGGACACATTAACCATTTGATCCGAACCCTAACTTTACTCAGATGCACCTAAAGAAATCAAGAAACAGACAGTTTCAACTTGGGTTTAAACTGGATTTATTGCTCGACATCAGAGGACTCTACCATACAGTGGCTAAACTGCAAGGCTTTAAAGTTAGGTCGTACCTGACATGTGACATAATTAAAAATGTCACCACGTGTCAGTGCTTAAGGCGTCAACTGGGATGTGGAACAGCATCAGTTGTGAGTGGCTGCTTATTTCCCCCTTACTTCCTGACGCTGAGGGAGTTTGGTGATAACAAAGGTATCATTATGGGAGGCTCTCAATCGTTGTCTCCTTTTCAGTAACAGGCATCTAATAAAGCAATTTCACTGTAAACCTTCTCCTCACCCCGATCGCTGCTTTGCATGAATATATAAATATAGACACTATGATAGAGGTGTCTTACGTTCAGGAAACAAAATATTTTTATACATAACCTAGATGTAACTTTGGTTCTATAAATCTCTGTAGCTCCCCGTTGCTCCATATCACAAGACAAGTGTAGGAACATAAACGTTGTTTGGGACATAAAGTAGTATACAGCCTGATCATGTACAACACATACATCTAACTTTGCTGTCTGACTCTCAACTATAAATCTAAAACTACAGCGTATAGGTACCTACACAATTCCTCCAATAACCTCTCCATCAGCTATAAATCCAGCTTTAGTGCGTTTAATTTGGTGGAAACTGCAGTCAAGAAAAGCCAGCAACAGGGAATGTGCTCGGAAACATACTACATCCTTAACTCGCAATACATGATCAATGCATGTGCTGTGTCCTTGGCAACAGAAAAACGGTTGACCTCTGGTGTTGCAGCATTTTTGTTTTAGATATTAAACTATAAGGTCAGATTGTTTTTTTGACATAGAACTCTAACACCTTGTCAGAGCGGATGTGTTTCAGCTTTTAGTCATTTACAGTTTAAACTCCATCTGACTTAACATCAACACTACAGTGTACACAGTGCAGCTGTCTTCAAAATTTGTGTTCCTTTTGTTGGTTGTTTCCTCTATTTATACTTTTTTTTTCATCGACAACAATATGCTTCCTTGTCGGAGAAATTTTGTATTTTTCTGATCAATCTAGTCGCTGTACATGAACGTGGTCAGCAAACCTAACCTGGATAAGTAAAGGTTATAAAATGAGTAATGCAGCAGTAACATAAAGGTTAGAGGCAGCCCTGTGATGGCAAGATCGATCTCCAGATGAGCGCAGAAGTGAACGACCGCTCTGTGGCTGATACATCAGACTTTGGCTGCACTACAGGCAGCTTGTTTGTGACTCAGTCCATACAGCAGGGGTTTCCAAGTAAAGAGCACTGGTGCTCAAAAAGTCCTCCTATATAGCCTGCATGGAAGTTAAAGGTCCAATTTGAAAGGGATCTAAGGGCAGAAAGTGAACATAAATAAACCTAGAGATGTTTTCACTAGTGCGTTTCATCTAAGTTGTGCTAATGGTTGTTTCATTAACCCTAGAATGGTACCTTTATATACTTTATATGTACATCAGGAGTGGGTCCTCTCCACGGAGGCTGCCATGTTTTTTCAGTAGTCTAATCTGGACAAATTAAACATCTTTTGAGTTTTTATTACAACTAATGGCTACCACAGGATCTCTTTCATGTTTGGAAGGGGACGGTGAGGTGAGGGTATTCAGCTGCAACATGCAACTTCACCACTAGATGTCACAAAACTTTACACACTGAACCTTTAAACGGTCTGGACATTTACCATCAATATTTAGCGCTGCCAAAATTTAGCCGAGATCAAAATATATAGAATTAGTATAGTATAGAATTAGTTTTCTCTTAGTTTACAAATTATTTTCCTCTACTCTGTACCTTCCAATTTTTCTCTCATTCCAGTGCTTTTTTTTCCTCTCTCCCATTACGTCTAATGGGCTTTACCATCTCCCATGACTCATGGCTGATTGACAGGTGGGAATTAGCCATGTGTAAACACCTCGCATCTATTTGCATCCCATCATCTCTGGCATCACCGATCTCAAACACCCTCCACCTCCACTGATCCTTCACACGTTGCCTTTTCTGCAGTTTCCTGCTGTTTTGTGCAGGAGCAAGCAAGTGTAAGTGTCACCTTACTATAAAAAGAGAGAAAGAAATAGATGGTCTAATAGAAGCCTCTTTGAAAGTCTTGCATAAAACCAAATGTGTACTTTATATACTGGAAATAAAAACAATAATATTGATAATAATGAACAAAAAGTGGAAGAATTACTGGAAATACTGGTCACCTACAGTATTAAAGGTGTTAAACAAATCCTTGAGTGGTTAGGACCCCTTGTAAACTAAAGGCATAACTAAAACAAACAAAAAAAACAACTGACTTTGCTAGATATTAAATATATTTCATTGTTAGTATTACAATTTATTTCGGGGAATAACTTCTTTGACATGAAATGTGGTTGAAATAACGTTCGTCGTTGTGCTTTAATTGTTGAAGACAAAATTAGGAGGATTAAAACCAAATAAAACTGCACGGAGAGAAATCTTTCCTCCACGGAAAGGCCATTAAAACATCCATAATGATTTTAGTGTCTTTGGCAGGTAGATAGGATTCGACATAAACTCCTGCTGTAACAGTTCTTCAGGGGTGTTGTGCCCCACAAAGTTGACCAGCCCCCTTGGTAAATATTGACAAATCAACCTACTGACCACATGGGTCCATGATTCAACACTGTTGAAAAAACAACATAACTGGCAGTTTGAGGACAACATACAGATCAGTCGTAAACTGAAAACACACGTAACATTAAGCAACACTTAAATATTTCAAGCTCCCTGTCATAAAAACTGCATGTAAACAGTGGTTCCTTTGACACATTTTTGTATTGTAGAGTGTTGCTCTATCCATCTACTTCTACTTTGTCTCTCAACAGGAGATGCAATCATACTGGTTGAATCCATGAAACAGTGTTATTGATCTGCAATCATTTTACACACCAAGCTCAAAGTTATTGATTACAGCGCAGAAGGTTGTTCTCTCAACAAGGGGCAACTCTGAATCCTGGGAGCGAAAAAATACAATAATAAGAAAATATCTGCAAGGTTGGATGAAAACAGAGCAAATGCTTTCATTCCCAGTTTAGTACCATCAATTGTTTTTCAACAAGGGAACAATTCATTGATGAACAACAATCATTACTGACCCATACATGTACAGCCATCTCACTGGTACTATCACATGCATACAAAATAAAGAAGCAGATCACAATGGAATGTCTTGATACAGATCTTATATTTTTTATACATGTTTCTTGAATACTACAATAAGTTTGTGAAATCGTGTCTCCATGTGTTTTAAGAGGCTGTAGTCATGCATGTGATAAGTAGAGAGAGCCCAGGGTTTTATAGCCCTCACTCTAATATGAACAAACCATTACTCTCACCAGCCCTGACACTAATGCCCAAATGAGCAATAATTAACTCTGATACTAAACCTGATGCATGAGCAGCTTCATGGAAACACACACACACACCTACGCACGCACACACACACACACACACACTCATGCACAAACGCACGCACACAAGTATATATTCTTTTAACTAATTAGACTGAAGTTTAATTCTTTTTTGTGCCTGATTTTCGTCAGCTCTTTTCATCAGTGCTCATCCATGCAAAAGGCAGTAAAATGTTATGGAAATGAGTAAGGAATGTGCAGAGATAAATGATATGCACAAATTAGCGCCTTTCCTTTAGCTTGAATGAACTTGCACATTGTGTATTTCTCATAAACAAGTGAAAATTAAAATGTCCACTTGAGCGAGTTTTTTGGCCATACAAGCAGTGCGGTCTTGTTTTGTATTGTATTGCATCACGGTGAGGCTGTTCCAGCCTTATCATTGTGCAGTACAGCCTTATGTATAAATCAAACCATGGCACACAAGCTGCGCTCACAGGCTTTCTCTGATGCACCAGCGTGTGTGTGCTCCCTTGTCGGGAGACTGTTTCAGCTGCCTGGGTGCCGTGAGTTTGAGCACGTCCTAATGACTGACAAGCAAGCAGCAGCTCATGCAAATCAGGCAGTGGTACCAGAGTTGAACCCCTGCATCTGTCTTTCTGAATTCACATCTGCACTGCTCACAGTATCAATTATAACTGTGTATGTGTGTGTGTGTGTGTGTGTGTGTGTGTGTGTGTGTGTGTGTGTGTGTGTGTGTGTGTGTGTGTGTGTGTGTGTGTGTGTGTGTGTGTGTGTGTGTGTGTGTGACATTGTGTTCTGAAGTTTGAGTACATCTGTCCTATTGCCAGTTATTTGCTAAAAGCTCAAACTACTTGTGTAATAATAGTGTGTGTTTGTATTGTCAGCTCAAAAACCATAAAAATCTGTATGACATGAGTATTTTAATGAGACAAGAGAGATGTGTCAGAGTAGTGTGAAAGTAGTGTGTCTGTGTGTGTGTGTGTGTGTGTGTGTGTGTGTGTGTGTGTGTGTGTGTGTGAGAGTGAGAGTGTCATTTCTCTGACAGCGAAGGGGGAGGACTGGAATAAAATAAGTTGAGTAGCAAATTTGAGGACTTTGTGACTTGCTTGAAAAACATGAAGGACTTCTCTTAACTTTGACTTCATTCCTAACTTCCAGAGCAATGTGTGCAAGCTATTAGGACACAGCAGAAGAAAAGGTCAACGCATGAGGCAGCTATCATGGGGGCTTATGCAAAAATAACAAAATCTGGATTCAAGGATTATGTGGTCAATGACAGTAGTGAGAAGGAGAGGTCTGAAGCTCCAAACGATTCACATGACTAATACAAGAGCCCACTTTGTTCATCACTACAAACTAAAAACCATGTCATATATTTTATTGCTATTTAATTAGCAACATTTCATTCAGAAATGTATAACAACATAAACCACAACCACATAGTCCTGATGTGTCAGATAAGATTCCAAGTTTCTGCCAAGTTGGCTTTTATTCTATTATCAAAATGTATAAAGACGACGTGGCATACTTAAGATGCAATTTACTTTTGTTTGGGGCTCATTTAAATTATTAATATTGCATTCGTCAACTTGGGCATGTGTGCGCACTTAGCCATGCATGGCCTTCCATACATTCCAGCACAAAACACATGCTAGGCACCATCGAGGCTGTACTTATGTGCCACTCGATGAAAATAGCTCTCCGCTCTAACAACTGTAAAGCCCAGGAAGCTGTGGCTTTAGCCGACCGACGGCAGCGAGCAAGGCGTCCTCTCGTCTATCTCGTGTAATCTCAAGGTGCCATCTTATTCTCAACAGATGGCACACAACACCAAGACTGACTGAATACCAATTTAGCTTCCCCATCTGTTTTCTCCTGATTACTTTTGATAACAGACACTTGACAGAGTGTTAGGATGTTCCTTTATCTTCAAGTCCTTTTCCGTTATTTCAAGGCATGTTGAGAGTGATTTCAAAATGTTTTGCGATTATTTTATAATGTCAACCTTGTTGTAGTTGTTTTGTGCTTGAATGCGGGCAGATAACTCTACATGTTATAAAGGCATCCGGTTGCATTTTGTTCATCTTCATATTCGTTAGCCAACATGGACTTTTGAGTGTATATAATAGCTAGTTATGCATGTACAGTATATTTATAAGTGCCAAGAAGTTTCAATAAGGTCAAGAATATCGAGAATATGACCGCAACGAAGAGGGAGGGGTAAACCTAGCCTCTCAACTCCCACACGTGTCTTCATTCATCCAAACTCTTTCACCTTTCCTCCCCCATCATTTACCCTCCATTCATCTCATTCCCATTTTACAAATCAGCATTTCATTGCCAGCATTTACCGCATCACTTTTACCTGCATAACAATGACCTAACGCTGCGTAATGGAGAGGGCTGTGTCCAAGCAGGGCCTTGGGAGTAATATGGGATGTACTGACTGAATGGGAAGCCAACAGTTGGGTCAAGGGGCAAAGACATACTGCTGCGGTGGCTGTTTTAATGGCCGACACACCCCTACACATACAGTAAATAGACAAATACCTGTACAGATGCATGCAACCTAGGGCTGGGCGACTTCAAATCTATATCACCATTATTTCAAACTTTTACTTTTTATGCCCCACCCCCCCTCTCATTAACTCTGCAGAATCAAACAAAGACAAAGTAAACTTCCGTCCTGTACGTGTCCTAATAACTTCTGATGAGTGATGGCGTTTATTGTTAACCCGTGTAAAGTGAGCGCAGGTCAGCGAGGGAGTGAGGAGGGAAGACATACGGGCCGAACCTTGCGAAAACCTGCAGTTCCTGAATGCACACATTGGGGAAACTATTAATTTAAAATGGGAAATAACAACATATTATGTTGAACATTTCTATAAAAAAACATCTTGGTCATACAAATTCAGGCACACAAGCCCATGCACACAAGAGAACCCATTTGTGGAGAGTGTCCCCACTGAGTCTTAATGAGGGGTCATAAACCCGGAAAAGCGTCACCTCCCCGAGTCCAAGGTCAGCAGGGTCATAGTCTTAAACTGATGAATTAAACATCAGTCTATCTGTCTGGAAGTTATAAATATTTCTCTTCCATTCTGACGGGAGCAGTGTGACACAAGGCGAACGACCGTCCACAGAATCCCCGACACAGTTTGACATAGGGGGTTGAGACGGTGATTCTCGGTGTAATGGGATTCAGGGTGAAGCGTGGTTGTAGAGTAGGTTTCATATTAGGCCCGTGAAATGATGTCTTACTGCAGAGGAGGGATTGGAGAAGGAGGGGGTGTGTGTGTGTGTGTGTGTGTGTGTGTGTGTGTGCGTGTGCGTGTGTGTGTGCGCGTGTGTGTGCGCGTGTGCGCGCGCGAATGTTTGGAGGTTGTTGCTGCTAGGAACTGGACTCGCGACGGCTTCTCAGCATGACAGTGTTTAGTTTGGACAGAGATGCAGCATGCTGACCGAGAAGAGACATTGTGGTGCAACTTTAAAACTCGTTGTTTGTCTTTCACATACAAAATTGGCTCTCACTTCTTCTGCTGTACCACACATGTCTTTGTAGTGTGGAATAATCCAAACAATGTTGCGTTACCAGACAGAAAAAATAAAAGTGTATTGGGAAATAAAAACGCAATCATAACAGCATGTCACAACCTCCACGTCTTTGTGGGCACAAAGCAAGAGCGTTGTGCCATCGTTATTTACTGTATATTTGAAACATGCAGTAAATGTGCTTGAGAAACCACGTTGCAGAGGTTAGGGTGAATAAGAGTGCAAGTCAGAGAGCATGAAATATTGAACTGGAACCTCCATGGAGTTATAACCTGCAATCAGGTTTATACAGACATGGAACACATGTCAGGACCTTTCTCAAGTTGTTGTATTTGGTCATTTTGTGAGAATAGAGAAGTTAGTTTGTTTTAAGGTGACAGCTTCAAGACACCAAACAACTATCAAATGCTTAAGTATTGTTACCCTGTTTCCAGTAGCAGATTTGTGTGTGTGTGTGTGTGTGTGTGTGTGTGTGTGTGTGTGCACAGCGAAAGCGGTATCTATCTTTCCTTTACCTTATCTCTGTACAGTATATGAAGTAGTAGAAGGGCTGACAAGTTGCAATAAGGAAAGACTATCTAAAACAACAGCAACAAAGAGGGAGGGGGTAGGTGTACAGTCCCTCAACTCCCAGAAGTGTCTTCACTAATCAAATCTCTTTCCACCCTCCATCCCCATCATTTACCTTCCATATATCTCATTCTCATTTTACAAATCAGCATTTCATTCCTAGCATTAACAACATCTCTTTTACCTGCGTACCGATGACTTAATGTTGTTTAATGATGAACGTTGTGTTGAAGCAGGGTCTTGGGAGTAATATGGGATGTACTGACTGTAGTGGAATCCAACCGCTCGGTCAAGGGGCAAAGACATACTGCTGTGGTGGCTGTTTTTATGGCCGGCACACCCTTACACAAACAGTAAATAGGCAAATACCTGTACAGACACATGAAACAGCTGGGGAAATAAAAAACACATGCAAAAAAGTGAACAGACTAAAAGGGAAACTCTTTGCAAATGATTGTTCTGCATTTTGTTGTCATTTTGTATATTAACTAACAACTCCAGAATATAGCAAGTATCAAAAGTAGCAAGTGGCCAATGATTAAACATCACTTGTGATATAAATCTAATGTATATTACATGTCGGCTGCAAACAAAAATGCAAAAATTAATTAATGCCGATTTGTTTATGTATTATTTATTGCACTATTGGTTGGCTGATCACAGAGATCTCATAGAGGTGTTGTCTGACCTTTACCACTGAAACCTATTAAAATTGGAATATAATAGGGGAGAGGCAGCACATGTGTAAATTGGCTTGATTTGTTCATTCACCATCTTGTTTTATGTTCTAAAATGAAATGTGTAAAAATCCTTTTAGCACAACATTGTGAATCCAGGCCTAAAGGGTTTCGGTTAATCAAGGAAAATTGTGAGACATTATGATACAAAAAAATTACATATTGTCAGCATAATCTGGTCTAATGCATATTTGAATGAACTAGTGCACGTGCCATTTCAATATATGGCTGTGAGTCAGGGCTGATTACTTGGCCAATGTGAATCCGGCTCGTGGTGACCATCCTAACACCTTCACACTCAACACTACACTTCCTTGTGGCGTTTTTGAGTTTTACACCTTAATTCTCTATTTGTTTTTGGTGGGATTTATGCGGGACTTACATGTATGTATTGCACTTGATGATGGGTTTGCCCGACACTTGGTGCCGATGCAATCACAACGACAACAATCCCAGTTTGACTCTCAACGTGTTATGCTAGCTGTCAATGCAATGCTTAAAAGAAGTGCGTGGGGGATAGATGACCAGATGAACATGTCGGGTTCACCAGCTGTCTCTGCCTCTTCTTTTCTAGGCTCTTTCTGATGGTTGAAGTCAGAAAGGACCTGTATTTAAATTACCATGAATTAATTGGCTAGCGCCTGCACTTAAGTTTTTGTTTAAACACAATTTGAATGGCTGCTGCCTCCAGTGCTACATATAATGTTGAACACTGCTCACACGCCAGCAACGAAACGCAGAGGAACCAGTTTGGCAATACATGACTTCACCAGAATTTCTATGTGTATGTTTGAGTCCTGTGTAAATAGGTGCCGCAGTAGAGAGAACCCTGGCATGAGCGCACAGTAAATTGTCCGGGTGCTGCACTGCCCCTGTAGTGTGGTTCTGACCCTTTCTTCACATATAAAAGCAACGTTTGAAACTTTGCTAAGAACTTTGTATCTAAAAATCCTAAAGTAGACACTGTCTCCAGCAATACACCTGTCGATTTTAAAGTTGATCAGATGAACGACGAGATTCCTCCATTTATAGTTAGATTCATGTAGAATTGTTGAATATTTTGTCTTGCAGCTTCTTCCATCCCCATTTACCCTCTAATTTAAGTCTACCCATCTCTCCTAGTCTTCAATTTTGAGTTTGTAGTCGTTTGGTTCTTTCCTGAGGCCTGAGCATGAGAACAAAGGCCTTTGTTTCAAATCATGAGGTCGAATGGAGGTCAAGCCAATAGAGGATCAAAAGCATGTGTTCCGAGGCACTGAGGAGAAACCACTGCCTTTGATCTCCACCTTACTGTGGACAGGAGAGTGAACTGCTGGTCACAGCTTTTGGTCTGTGTTTACTTTACCTCAAGGGCTCTTTTCTGCAAGAGAATTTTATATACTCTGAGTTAGGAAAGAGAACAAGCACAAGCACGGGGACTTGGTAAAGTACAGAAAAAAAATGAATCAGAACAACTTTAATGCTCTGAGATACTGATACTGAATGATAATATTCACTAAGCTTTGATGATCGGACCTAGATCTGAGTAGCCTCTTCACAATCTAATACAGCCTGTAATCATGGGCCTTGGGCTGAGATAATGAATTGGCTGCATATGTAATACTTGAGTTGACATGTGGTTGATCGGAAGAGTTATAACTATAGCTCTAACTGGTGAATTTAATATATGACTGCTATGGCTGACCAGACACAGTTATTGCAGAAATAGAAAGTGGAACAATACAACAAAGGATGAGAAGGAGGGAAAAGGTGCCCTGGTTCATCACTCAGACTGTCCGAATATCTACTATATCTACTTGCCCATATGAAGCACTATCATTAAATTGCTGCCTTTTCTCTTTCATTTTAAAGAACATTACTTAGTAAAGATGATGGTTT
Organism: Hippoglossus hippoglossus; assembly: GCF_009819705.1. Taxonomy (NCBI): domain Eukaryota; kingdom Metazoa; phylum Chordata; class Actinopteri; order Pleuronectiformes; family Pleuronectidae; genus Hippoglossus; species Hippoglossus hippoglossus. The sequence goes on along the minus strand of NC_047171.1, from coordinate 8,753,398 downwards.
CATTTGACCATAGCTCAACAACATGTGCTGGCAAAATAACACCTGCCTATTTCCAGGAGTTGCAGACATTGGAGTTGAAGCGTGGAAATAGATTTTACATAATCTCCACAGTGAGGTATGTAATTTGAAGATATCTGTTTTTATTGGAACTTGTTTTCTTGTAGAAAAAATAACTGAGTGCAAAGTAAGAAAATATGCAGACATTTCGGTTGACTTTGCAGCTACTGTAAAAAACCCAGCTTTGCTTCTCAATCAGGTGACATAAGAACACATCTCCAGGCTATGGTGATGTGTTGGAGGTGGTACAGGAAAATAAATCGCGTTGCTTTCCAATCTAGCCCCGACAATATGTTAATGTGAGCATATTTTTATATTTCATTGGTAATAACAGATTTAGAGAAAATCTATTAGATGTTACAAAGTCGTATTTATATAATCCTGCTTATGTCAGGATGGCGCTTACTTTTGCTTGGTGGCATCAGACAAGCGACCGGCTGAGTCCCAGTCTGAGTCTGGGCCATTGTGTTACAGCACTTAAAATCTGACATTGACTTGCTTGTAGAGATGTATGAGCACTGACACAGGTTATAAAAGATATTAAACCTTTTTGCTGATCTCTGATGAGATGCTTATCAACAGTCTGAATAATGAACATCAAATAAAACCCCTTGTCAAGTTTGTCTCATACAGTATATAATCTTCTATTCGGAACGTGTTACTCCACTTTGTCTATTGTCGTTATTCTGTAATTACAGTTTGTGTTAAGCTCTCAAGCAAAAGTGAAACTCCATTGCTGTTTTTTTTTTAGAAGCCAAACTCCCTCCCATGCATCTTTTGATGCATCCAGCTCTTTGTCTCTTCCGGCTGCTGTAACTTTCTACCTTATTGATCTTAAACCAGGAGATTTGTCTTTTCTGTGCCTTCACAAATTTAAGCAGCATAATGCGATTTACAGAATAATGACTATGTGACAAGTTAAATTCCTTTTTTTTTGTGGAGGAAAAAAGTGGAGCATGGATTAAAATGTGTACCACTTTGTTGCGTGGTTATTAACTCGTATGCAGCTCTCTGTTGCTATAGAGAGATTCAAGTCTGTTCATTTGATAACCTATTGCAATAATCTCCAGTTGAAGAACAAATTCTAATTACTCTTCTATAACTATATCCTCGTGCTGTGATGCTATCAACACATTACAACACAGGAGTCCGGAGACAGCAGCAGAGGACGCTCTCTGTCTTACTAGAGCACAGCCTGACCTGAAATCTTATAATAGTGTGTGATGGTGTGTGTTGCTGAAAGCTCCTTCCTTCTCCACCCTTCCTTTGCTCCGGTCGGTACGAGATTCACACCCAATTCATTTAACATTTGTCTTGCATACTCCAGCAATTTCTGTCACCATCACAAACGGAGACATTTGAGGAGGAGTGAGGCCAGAGCACTCACACCCCCCCTCCCCTCCCACACCAGAGGAAAGAGAGAGCTTGTTAAATCACTTCTGGTCACGCAAGCCTCCACTTTTTTTATTTATTTATGACTTTGTTCCCGAAAACTGAGTCTTTGTCATCGGTTATTAAATATACAGCTCTGGATTTCATTGCAATCTATGCAGTATTTTGTGAGTGTATATTGACAGCACATGTACACTATGCAGCAGTACTGTTTATTCATGAGTCGTTGCAAGCTTAGAACAGAAAATAGACAAACTAGAAAATTAGTTTATATGTCAAACTGTGAAAAAAAATTGCTTTACAAAACAAAAATAAAAAATCAATGATTTCGACTCACCAGGCTTTAAAGAATTCCATCAGCCCCAGTGTCCACCGGCTGTATCTGTGCTTTTAATTTGTGAAGACGCTGGAGCAGAACACAGCTAAGTGGTCATTGAAATTTGGATTCAGTGTGTAAGACCCCAGTACTTGCAGATGCTCTGCGATATCCCACTGTAAGCTTCACATTTAACAGACTTTCAGGATTGATACAGTAAGTATCAGATTTAATCCTGTAATATAGGTAGAAACAGTAATAAATATCAAGCTCTCTACATTATGTCCTATGGTGTTTTAATTCATGATATCCCAGTCAAATTAAAATGTGATATGCACGTTAAAGTTTTCTTTTAAATATAAATTTACAGCTCATGAAATAATCACTATCTCTGTTGTGTTCAATATTTAACATTATTTTCCTATTATTTTGTATTGCCCTCTTACTGTCTGTAATTCACTGTCTTTCCTTTTTTGCTTTTTCTCGTTGCCTCGTCTTTACTATCTCTTCTGTCATATGTTATTCTCTCTGATTTCAATGTTTGATTAATTATTGTATGAAAATGCATCCAACATATGTTATTTTGATCAAATACAATATTTCAAAAATGATACTGTACAGTCACCCACCATAACTACTAAGATATACTATGACTACGTAATTGAAAGTGATCTTGGGTATTCAAATATTTGCTGTAATATTAGAAGGCATGTACAATATTTCATAAAAACTGCAACAGGTATACCCTATATTAATTAGTTTACTTTATTTATTCTGTTTTGTAAGAGAAAAGGGAGTTTTCTGTTATGAGATTGTAAATTTGCTCCAGCTATTATTGTATTACTGTATATGCATGTGCCGTGGTGACAGTGGTAAATAAGCTGTAGAACTAACCACATGTGACAAGTTAAATCTAATCATGAATGACAACCACTAAATGGTGCTGTTGACGGCTCGCTGCTGGAGAAGGTTGAGCTCATTTGAATTCATCAGAATGGGATGTATCAGTATTTTTATAAGCCTTTAAAAGTATTAGATGATTTTTATAAACGGAATAATTAGGAATTATTTTAAGCCTGATTGTTTCAGTAGAGAAAAGCTCATCACTGTGCATAATAATGTTCCTGCAGTCAACATAGTATTGCATTAAAACCATGGTTAAAAATGTACGTTTCATTTAAAAATATAACAAAATGTTATCGGCACTGAGAGCGAATCCGACTGAATGTTTTTCACTTTCTCACTCTTTCTGCCCTTCTGCACTCATCTGTCTCTCTGCCTGCATGTGGAACAAGTGCAAATTATCCTCTCAGCATGCCCTTGCCCTTGTAGCCTTGTGTTGATTCCTCTGTCCTCCCACCTCTCTGACTTTCCCTCCCTTCCTTCTCCCTCCCCTCCCGCTTCCTTCTTTTAATTTCTCACTTCAGTGTGCTGGACAGGCTCTGTCTTTATCATAGGCATCAGTTAATCTGCTTTGGAAAACACATTGTACACAATCGGAGGGCCCTAATTGATTTATACAATGTAATTACTCTGTTCTCGCACGTCTCATAAACGACAAACCTGGTCCCAGAGCCACTAATTAGAAGGGAACAGGATTTGCGGCTAATATAATTCATTATTTCCAAATTAGAGCCAGATAAATTGTCACAATATAATGATTGTGCAAATGAACGCAGTTGTTTTCTGCTGTTGGGGCTCTTGTTTTTGTTATGAAAAGAATTCAGAGCGCTGGTTGCAGTGTTTGCCTCTCACGCTGCGGTAATATCAGGTCCCTGAGGGCCGCACACTCTGGGTTCGCTGGCAAGGAACAACAAGGACATGAATCTCTCATTTTTGTTTTTGGGACGCCATGGATAAATTCAGGGTGAACTCTTCATCACTTTTTCTTCTCAGTGATTTAAAAGGTTTAGACCCCTTTTTAAAAATGAGGAACTGGGGATAAATAGTGTCTTTTCATTGGATATGTCACCTTTTTATTCAGACTTCCACTGTGACTGAAAAATATTTAATCTCACTAAATTCTAATTGCAGTGTTGAGAGTCGGTTCATTGTGTTGTTTGTTAAATGAGCTCCAGTGTTGCATTTGCAAATCCTATTGACCAATCACTAAACTAGAATACTGGTGTTCTATTCATATATAAAGATAGGACAACGTGTCTCCACTTCCTCCCACGATCCAGAAATGAAGCCTAATTATCCAGGATATGAACGCTGCCATCTTGAAGGGTTTATGACCTTCACTGCAGTCAGCCACCAGGGGGAGATCAAGGTGCTTTGGCTTGACTTTTGAAGAACTGTCATGTTGTCCATCCTCATGTGCAGTCTATGCTACCAAACCATCTGAATGTGCTAATGCAGGGTTTGTGGAAGCATTTTGGATTAAGCAGCAAAGATGGAATCTTCGTGGACGACTGTTTGACGAAATTGATTCATAAAGGATTCATTGCATTTCAGTGACAAACTCATTTGTGGCAATGGCGGCAGCAAGCGAGGCAGAACTTCATAAGAATTATTGTTTAAACTTGAGTATCGGCTTCAGCTTTACCGAACAGCTAGCGGTACACCTTAAAAAAAAACATCTCCTCAGTGTTTTTAATGAACCAAAGAATTGTCTCGTAGCCCTGTTGCTAGGCGACAGCTTGTGAGGGCAGGATAAGCTAGTGACGCAATAAGAAGACCAGACGCTCTCATTTCTGTTCAACTGAGGGGGGGTCGACCCAACATCGGCTGCGTAGGACGCGTCCTCCGAAGGGAAGCTGCCCCTGAATTGAGGCACAGCTTCTGAAAACGTTCCTACTTGAAACGTCCTCCAGCAGAAGGCTGTAGTTACACTGAGTGAGAGCGACTGTAACTCCGTGAACGTAATCCTGTTGCCAAAGAGACGGCATGTTCAGTCAACCCACCCTGGATAAGGAGGATTGCTGGATTGTTCATATTCATCTATTTGTTGCAATAATTACTGCAGCGTGTATGCTTGTGTGTGTGTCTCTCTTTTTGAGAATGTGTGTAAAGAAACACTAATTCATTCAGATTCATTCTGGGCCTAATGTTTAGGCTATTAGAACAAACAGCCATGGGGGTGTGGCTGTCAACACTCATTAGTGCTGCTGTCACCGTCGCCACTCCAATAATTACTGCCACTGTAAACTCACTAGTGTCACTGCACCCGGCTCACAGCTACCTGCGATAGCGTTGGCCCACTGTAGCGCGGCCTCTCTGGCCCGTCAATTAGCACGAGTCACAACAGATTTACTCACACACTCACAGTGAATGTCCACTTTTAATGTCCCGCTGAGAGACGGGCTATTTCACAGAAGCAGGGGGTCTTCAGCGGTCCTGATAATGATTTTTTAAATTTGCCTGTCGTCTTCAATGAAGGTGCTAATTGGTCGGTATGTATTGTGTTTGCTCATGATGTTTTTTTTATTGAAAGTTTACAGATATGACAAGGACTTAACGTTAACACACTGCATTCAAGTGCTGACCCACAATATTACACTTAAACTTAAACAACATGTATGAAACTAAAACAGTCAGATAAAACAACAAGCCAATCAGGGGACAGCTGGATAATTACACATGGTTTTGATATTAATGAAAATTATTGTTTAAACGAGTTTTCCATTTTGTAATTGTATGAACAACATGTAACAACATAATGTTTTTTTTTAATTCATATAGATTATGACATAAAATATTATTTTATTATTTAATATATTTATATTATTTTACTAACTTTTGTCTTTTATTTATCGGCCTAATTTGATTAATCACAACTTTAAGTAATATTTAGAGTAAATAAAAGTAACCAAAGAATGGCATTCCCACAGTATGTTAAACTAACTGATTAATACAGAAACGCCTTCATCATTGACGTGTCATTTTCTGTGTAATATTGGTAACAGTTGTCATTTTTCTGTGTTAACGCTTCATATTACTGGTGTTTCTATAATTAGCTGTCATGTTACTACAGATCTCTTTAAGGACTTTTAATAGGAATAAAACAGTAACATTTTCTTTTTTCTTTAATTTATTCTATTTAATATCTGCTTAAATAGACAAAGGGCTAGAGTTGGAAAGAGAGCTGAATATATTACCTCTCTGTATGAACTTCTTTTGTTCATGTCTCCTACCTCAACAGGGTTCATGTCCTCCCTCAGTCCTGTTTGCGGCACCAATACATTGCATTATCCCTTCTCTAAGGTTACTGTGTTTCATTTGTCTTTGACTATCCTGCATAACAAATGATACATACTGTATATATATGCTTTATGTTTCCTAGTGGGAAACAGCATTTGACTTAGGCAAAGCTGCGTGGTCTTGTTTACCCTGTTATTGTTTGCAAGGCGTGCACTTAGCACATTTAGTTTTTGTAATTTGACATTTCTAATATGCATGTTCTCAATTGTTATGGAATAATTGGTTGGCTGTAATGCGCTGGCTGCTCCAACTGCAGCACACCATGAATACCAATGTGCCAGCATGAGGAGACTTACAGACATATCGCTGCTGTGAGGTGTGAAACATTATGTTTTCAGGGGGAAATTCAATAGATTTAGAGGGAGACTGATGAAGTTTTGTTATTAGACAAGTAAGTGCTGCTGGTATTAACCTGTAATTAAAAATACGATTTGGGCCAGTGAGTGTGACCAAGGGTGGATGCAGCTTGAGCTTATGAAAAAGTAGTGATTAGACGAAAAGGGTGATTTCCCTGCATTAGCCAAGAGTCTCTGGAATAAAAATCATATCATCAGCAGGCTACGTGACAGACAGTAAGTGGAATGAGACCAAAAGCATGTGTCCTCCTCCCTGGAATGGTGTGTTATTTACCTGGTGTGTTATTACCAGAGCCCTGAATTTACTAAATCGAGGATAAGTGATTTTTATTATACAATATCTCTCTTTTTTTTAAATGTTGCATAAAGTGGGCTTGCTTTTTAGCCGTCTAGATGTGCAGTGACATAGAGAGAGAGAGAGAGAGAAGTGAATGGGAGAGAAAGAGAGTGTAAAAGGGGGCAGCGTGGCTGGAAGAGGGAGGCAGCAGCGTGGCTGGAAGAGGAGAACCAAGGAGAGGTCGATCCAGGGTCGGTGAAGGCCCGGCGGCCATGGATCCTTCTCTACGAGGACAGAGACTGATAAGGCCCAGGTAGCTCACACAGTGCTGAGGTTTAAGAGGGCACCAAGATAACAGCCTGCTGATAGGGCCAACCGACTCCGCTGGACTGCAGATAAGAGGCAAGGACTTGTTGCCCTCAACAGGAACACGACAACTCATTTTACAGGACTTATATTTCGGCTCTGTGGTGCCAGCATCACTGTCTCTAGTGTATCCAGTGGTATGGACCAAAGACTGAATGTAAAAATGCACATAGACTGTAGGTCAGGAAAATGTGGTGCCTGAAACCTGCATACTTTTGAATGACCAGCAGAGGGCGACCCCAGTGGTTGCAAAACCATGTGAGTTTCTATAGATAATGATAATTTTTCGAACTTCATTTATTATTTTTATTTATCAACATTTTCCTTAGAAGTTAAGAGTCTCAATCGGTAGTTTCAAGTTTTCTTTAATACAGCACAATGTTAACTTTGTAAATAATGGTCCCATTTAGACCCAAATAGACAATAAAGCTTGGTACATCAACGGGGCGTGGTTACTGTGTGATTGGCAGCAACTACTGTCCAATTAGTGCAGGTCACAGGTGTAGGTGGGCGTGCAGTGTCCTTCACCCCCCCACTCCTCCATACATGGTTGACGACAGAAGTTCAGAAACCAATTGGTGATGTTACAGACGGTTGCCACTTGGTATGAACCTAAAAACTGTGCTTCATCTCTTGCTTGTTTGCAGTTTTGTCCTTAACAGTTAAAAAAAAACATATTTGTAATTAAAAGGGGGGTTATATGGTAATTAATATTTGTACTCTCCTTTTTATAGGCTTAAAATGACTTAGTGAACAAATACTTCAAAACTGGTAAATCAATTGCTCTTTCCGCGCAGTCACGAGAGAGACCCGTTGGGTTGGCAGAATGAACAATTCCGTTTATTTTGGCACCGTTGTTTGAGAAATATTGGCGCTGGTATTGGTGTTAAAACCCTCAGTGTATCAGTCAAAGCCTCATTTCTGCTGCTCCATTACTGTGTGTATTATTCATGACAGACAGCTGTGCGTGGTGTACACATCTACCCGGCGGCATGATGAGCCTGAGCTGTGCTCTTTTACCTTCCCCTTTTATTGTGCATCAGCTATAACACAGTTGTCAAACCTCCATATGGAGCCCCAAGGACAAAACACATTAGGTAGGAAATGTTTCATTTCGGAAGAAATACTCTCAGACTTTGCTCGTTTCCCATTTAGCATTTGTCTCACTTTGTGCGCTCCTCCCACAAACTCTGCTGCCATCGTTTGAAGTTGTTATCAAATAGTGTGGATGTGCAATTTCGGAACGATTTGTCATCGGCTTCTGAAACAGGCTTCTCAAGGGCAGGAGTTGCAGAGGTTCATGTTTAACTTGATCAATACTCCCTGCAGTTAACTTCCAGTGTAGGCTCTTTACATTGTGACATCTGTTGCTACGTTTTTTATTCCAGTCTGTGTCAGCTAATTTATAACACAGCAGAATTACACTGAAGATAAAAGGTTGAGATGAATTGTTTCGTAAAGGCACAATTAAAACCGGAATGGCTCTCGGAAAGTGCTTAACTCCAACAGTCCCCTTGTGAAACATCCTTTAAATCCACTAATTCTGGATTCATATTTGAATCTGCAACAAATTACCAACACTTCAAAATGTCAGTCCCCTAAATATGTCAGATTTTTTTTCAACAAGATCCATGAATTATTCTCTGAGATATTAATGAAAAATGTGGGGGGAAAAACTGGATGTGCACCCTGACCTTGGATCCTTACCGTAATTGAATGGTGTCTTCCTCTGGTCATACCCCACCCCTCCACAAAATTTAATGGGAATTTTTACCGAATCCCGCTAACTAACGAAAACACGCAGACAAAAATAAAACCTCCTTGGTTGCGGTAACAAATAATCAGAAAGCCTCTATTCGTTGCATAAAGTGAAATCAGAAGTAATGCTCCTCTTTGGATTTTGCATTTAAATAATAAATATAAAATGAATTAAAAAGAATCCCTGATAAAATATATAAAATATATATGACACTAAACCTAAATATAATGCGAAATGGAAATAAATCATCAATATTACACATTGACGATGGTAGGAATATTGCACGCAAAACAAACAATGGTAAGAAGCATATTTAAAATTGGTCAGTAAAGGAATCTGATGCTCAAATATCTGCTTGTGGTCATATTTATATATACATTTATATAACACAGTGTTTGTATATACACACACACACACACACACACACACACACACACACACACACACACACACACACACACACACACACACACACAAGAGAAGAGGGATAATTGGTTTGACTGAATCTCCCAGTGAAGCTTGGAACTCACCATGACGGTGGAGGTCATCGAGGGCAGTTTACTTTTCTCGAGACAAATACAGATATGCTGCACATTATCACGTGCGTGTCTCGTGCACATGTCTGTATCGCTGAATCCATTATGTATTTACAAGGGATGAATTATGTAGAATAAAAAATTGTTTTACAGGAATAGTTACATCTGCTTCATAATTTACTGTGGGCAAAGGTGTTCAGGGAGGCCAGTCACGCTATGGGCAAAGTATTCCAACTCAGCACAGTTTCTTTTAGTCAGCCAACATCTGATAGCACCAAAGTTAACTCTCCAACTTGACAATATCATCATTCGTGCTGTTGGGCGGGAAATTATGTGTGTCTTATTAAAGTGTTTGGTGGGGATGTGCATGAAGTTTGAGAAAAGTTATTAGTACACAGTTCACTCTGTTAAAGATGAGTAATGGTGTTGTTTGCAGTGAATGTGAGGAAATGATGGTGTCCCTGTATAGGATCCACGCAATTCTATTAAGTGTGTGTCCCTTTCGTGAATAAAGTACACTTATATAAGACGCCACACAATCTTCAGAGATTTTATTCATTGTGTGTTTGCACATCTGCTGTTTAAACTTCCCACATCTCTACATCTCTTTACTTTTCTCTTTTAATTTAATTTTCAGAACTCATCACAGCTTCCACCCGTTCAACCATACGTATGTTTGCACACACAAAGGAACAAGTCAGGCATGCAATGCTCCATCTGTCCAGGGGGTGACTGTGGCTTGTTCATCAATCACGGTGTAAATTAGACGGTGTAAAGATTTGTCTTAGTGTTTATGAACTGTGTGCGTTTGCTTGTTGTGTATATTTTCTGTAGTTTTTGCACCTATATGTATTTACAAAGACGTGTGTGTGTGTGTGTGTGTGCGTGTGCGTGTGTGAGATACGAGACTACTCCATCCGCAATCTCCCTCTGTTCACTCCATGGCTCCTCCCCCGCTGTTTCTGCACCAGGAACAACTGGGGGTTGGGAAGAAAAAGTGATATCACTGTTGCTACAAACCCCTGCGGATACGTCCCATACCCTCCATTATTAATAACAGCGTGCGCCAACCTTCCAACAATGTATTACAGCAAGGTGTGCCGGTGTACATTCTGGTGGCAGGAACTTTTAGTTATATTTGAGGAGTTCACGCAGGTAGTCAGGAACAGTGAGTGTGTGTGTGCACGTGTGTTTGTACAAGAGTAGATAGTGATACAGTCGCTTGAACGATGCAAAGTTTTGGTTTGGAAGAAATCTATCTCATTTCCGCCCCTCTTCCTTTTTCATTTCAAAGTTTGATTTAACTTCAATAAATCAAATAAGAAACCACAACAAGTAAATGATGAAAAGCGTCTAATTCTACTGTATAAGTGCCAATTAGATAATGGGGGAGAAATGTTTTAAATCTGCCTCCAGCGGTAGAATGTACCTGCAAAAGTATGTTTACCAAATTGTTGTTTTCATTTGAGTATTTCCATTTCAAGACATATTTTATGTCCAACCCACTACAAATATTATGTGTTACTCCACTATGTTTATTTTAACAAATTTATGAATTGCTGAAAAATATTGCTTTGTTAGATCTTTAACCACCCAGCAACAATATACAATTAAAATAATTAGTACATCGAAAGAAAGTTAATCTGCAACTGTTTGATAATTGTCTCTATCATGCAATGTCAAATGATTTTTCACAGTTTCAGCTTTATGTTTTTGTGCTTAAATCATTTTAACTTTCAATTTATTTTGAAGGGGTCCCTTTGGGATCTAGTAATATATTATTATTACAAACCAAGCTATCAATTGATTTATCGATTAAATAAAATCTGACCTTATTGAAAATAATCATTAGTTGCAGCCTTATACCAATTTTTTCAAACCACTTCAACCAGCTACAACAGTACATTTCTACTTATACATAAAGTAATACAAATCTAATTATATAATATATATTATGATAAGTCTGATTTTAGTACTTTTACTGTTGATACTTCAAGTTGCCTACATCCCCTGATTTTACTCAAATAAATTGTGATTGCAGAAGCTTTTTTTGAAGATAAGTATTTTTAAAGTATGGTATCAGTAAAGTAAAACATTAGTGAAGGATCTAAATACTTGTTCCACCATGTCCGCCTGTGATTCACAATATGTGGGATTTCATTACTGATGTGAAAGTGTGTCACATGTAACGGGAACGCAGGCCCAATAAAACAGTGCTTTTCTACAACACGGCTCGGAGCCATGTTGAAAATGTCTATAGATTACTGTCGGACGTCTCCTCGTGCGCTATCTTGAAGCAATTAGACCTCACTTAAACATTCTCCCGCTGAGTCGCTGGCATGCCTCCCTCAGCGTTCTGTCATTTTTCTCCAGTTTGTCTCCACCATTCTTTTTTATCCCCTGATTTCCTTCTCCTTTTTCTCACATCTTTCACGCCGCACTCTATTTATCCTTTCCCTTCGCCAGCTCTCTCTCACACTCTGCCTCGTCCTCTCCTGAGTCACCTTCACTCCTCCTCCTCCTCCCCCTCCTCCTCTGCTGTGTTTTATGGCTAAAAGCTGTTATTCCGCTCGGCTGCAGCCCGACTCCTCTCTGTAATATTTCATTCATCAGAACAATTAAAGCGGAACATTGGTTTCCAGGGTGATAATTAGGGCTTGATGAGTGAACCTGAACACCACCAGGACAAGACAGCTTGATTACTCTCATTTGCCGGTCTCTGTGCTATTCCAGGGTTATTATCCATTGTCTTGTCAAGCAAATAGAGGAAGAAAACAGCCATGAAATGGAGAGAGGTGAGACCTAGAGAGAGACGGAGAGAGACAGAAGTGTGGAGGTAGGAAGAGTCATGGGAGAGTTTGTTGGAGATGAGTGGCTTGTAATAGGAGCAGGTCTTTTGGATAGTGATACACCACATTAACTTCATCTCCCGCTACTTTTCAATAAAACACCCATGGCATCTCTAACCCAGTGCCCTGGACCAGCGAACTTCCCCCAACTACTGGGTACTGCTTCAGATTCTATTCTCAGCTTTTTGAATCCGTTTTCTTTTTATTTAAAACTTTTATTTTTAAAGCCCACATAGGAGTTTTATTCATGAGACGGGTCACCTCCACCTCCAAAGTGAATGAGAGGCAAGCGGACACATGAGAGTTAAGCACCAGTATGAATACTTATATAATATAGTGTTCTTCGTCATTAGAAAAGAAAACACAACATGCATAGTTTACAAACCGATAAACAAATTTATTAAATAGCTAAATTAAATTAAATATTTTATAAAGAGCGTTTCTTGTCATAACCACTCACAGCGTTTTACACTACAAATCGCATTCACCTACTAGCACACAATCATACAGAAATATGTTGTGCTTCTCTATCACAAATCCTTCACACAAAGAACACTCGTACAGGCGGACTGGGGGGGTAGAGGATCGAACCCCCGAAGCCCAATAACAGTATGTGGACTCGAGGTGCTGGGGATCGAACCATTGAGCTTCTGATTAGTGGATGACCGGCTCTACCTCCTGAGGCACAGCCGCCAAACTCATATACAAACTTATATAATTACTATTTCTAAATATCTATTTCACTCCTATGTTAACCCGTATACCAATTAAATTATCAAATTAGCACCTACACAAAGAAATTACTTCTATTCGTATAATCTATATAACGTTTTTGAAGCACTCTACATTTACGCTGCTGACAGATTCGGCCCCAAAAGAGTCCTTGGTGCAGCAAAAAATTTCATTGAGAATCAGACGTGCATGAATTAACGTGCTTTGGTGTTGTTTGATATGCTTCAACGTGGCTGTGTTGTTCTGCACCACCTCTAAAACATTCGCCTCAATGGCAAACTTGTAAAGGGCACTTTCCGTGTGTGTTGGGACACGGGGATCCGCATGTGTGCACCAGCGTGTGAACGGGCACATAAGAATGTTCTACCTCTTGTGAAGTCGCTGTGTATATTCCTTCAGAAGTACCAACCAGTCAATCAATCTGTCATTACCAATTCAAAGTCGTTCCCCGCATGGATCAACCAGTGAAAGAACCGTTTAATCTTGACCCCCTGAATACCAAGCAGCACTGTTCAGCTGTCAATAAATCAACACCCAAGCACAACCGCAGGAGTATGGGGGTTAATGTACATTAGCAAGGAAAAATAAGTGACGTCCTTCTTGATGTTAAGCACTAATTCAAATCTGATATCTTCATCTTGTTAATTGATGAGGAATAAACAATTATAACATGTTGTGAACACACACTTATACCTGGTTAAACCTTCTCTTGTAACATCGTGTGTCACGTTTTGCACATTTCCTGTTTAATGTCATAGAAAATAAACCTGTAATTTCAGTTCCTTTCCTCATATTTTCCTGCCTGCAGATGAAACTTGTGAGCTAGTGGTGAAGACATGGGAGAACATGTCCTCTGTGCACTTGGTATTCAAGTCTTCAGAACACTTCTGCTGAAGCAATTGCAATATGGACACTATTAGAAACATTGAAATTAAGAGAAAAACAAATTTTTATATATGAACATATCATCCAACAAATGATTCACTTTTTTTTTTATTCCATTTATGAAAACGTCACAACATGTCAACTCAGATTTTTCAGAAAATTCAGAGGTCAGTGGTAATAAACACCACAAGAGAGGGACCCTGTACTGATGAACATGGAAAACACGACCCCATTCGAAGGCACCGTTACTGTCAAAGAGTTCAAAATGATTCTCTGAACAATTAACTGTTTTTTTTATCTTACTGAGCATTCCACATTTTGCTTTTGTAGTCATCTTTGCTGGACGTCCACTTCTATGGAGAGTAGCTACAAGACAAATCAACATTTCTAGATCTTTGAGTGTTCCGATTTTTTTGGGCTCACGTCAGCAGCTGCTAATCCAACTCTATCTTACTTGCGACTGGCTACAGCTTTACTGGTGTATTTACTTATGGGCTTAACATACTTTTTTTTCCAAAGTCTGCTGTGATTGCTTGACATGACAATAACAGCAATATTCAATATGGGAAAAAAAAATTGAACGATCTGTGTTATCAGTTAAAATATATGACTTGTGCATTATTGGAACTTAGAAGATCTGGCTTAAATTTAAAAACTAATTTAAACGTAATTGAAGATCACTTACTTGTTCTTGGCACTTCGAAACTTGTGAAATGACTTTGCATTAGCTGGACGGTTGTGACGGCTGTCAGCTCTTTTTTGTGTGTGTCTGGATGTACGTAAATGCTGTCGATTTTCTGGAGAAGCAGTTTCTCACAGTGTGCAGCCCCAGAATAATGGCTGTGTCTGTAGCTGGGAGTGACCTCTCCGCGTGCACACAAAACATCTTTCCCAAGTGGAAGTAAATTGCTTCCAGTCCGTCTTCCCTCTTTTTTTCTTAATTTCCAGGGCAGCTGAGTGACATTTCATGGGTCCGTGACACTTACATCTCAATGGTAATCACTTCAAACTTGTGACGCGCCATTTGCTTAACGATTAAGTACAGAGAGGAGGCTGAAAGAATTTTGCTGCTAATTTGATGCTTTAATGAGCCTGGCAATTAGCGCTAAATGTTAATGAACAGTAGGTACGGCAATTCAATGGCCGGGCAGGGGTTTCCAGCTAAAACCCAATGAGAGAGGATGTCTCTGAACAGCTATGATGGCTATAAGAGCAACATGATACTCCTGTTCACACATGGCTGAACCAGAAATCACTAGAATACCCAATTGCACTAATAAAATAGATCACAGGGATGGGAGGGATGCGTTTTCGGGATTTAAAAAAAAAAAATGATTTGCTGGAAAGGTTGCAGAGAAAAATGTGATGTGAATATTAGCCTCCACTGTCAGTAAGTGCAGACCACATTATCCACATTAAAGGGTCACAAATCTGTCTCCGGGGGAAAAGGAAACGGATGGAAGAGTGGGAAAAGTGGCACAAATAAAGAGATGAGAGGAAAAACTGGGTGGGGGGATACAAATGCTGATGTGGAAGCGAGGAGGATGCAGCGTCTTCTGTGTGTGTGCGAGCGTGAGAGGAGGAGAGAGGAAGTGGTGTTCCCCCCTGCAGCAGTCTGTCGGCTCTGCGTTCACGGTGGCTGAGCAGACTGGAAGGCACAGCCGGCCCGTAGGGAGCACTTGGCACGCCATCAGCTCTGCACCAGGCACGCTCACCGCCCAGCCAGCACAGCCCAAACACACAAGCACTGGCGATCAAAACAACGCCAAACAAACACACACCAAACCCAGGGAGGGAAGGGGGGGGGGCCCGCAGCAGAGTATAGTGGAGCGCTGTGTCTAGCTAGCCGCTGGTGCCTCGTCCTGCTCTACCATATATATACTGTGTGTATGTATATATATATAAAAAATATATATATATATATATATGCAGGCTAAAGTGAAAGGGTTGGTCAACTCTGCTGGTGGAATGTTACTCAACCTAAAAATAATTTTAAAACAAATAAAATCATAAGTGAGCTAAAAAAAAGTGTGACATTTAAAATGACATCCGATAAAACATTTATTAACAGTTTACAAATGAACCATTCTGAGCTCTGTATTGGTTGGAGATTAGACTGGAAATATTAGATATTGATCCCAATCAGCCCATTATTAACATGAATTGATCCTACAAAACACAGGATTACGATCAGTGCCCTGTGCTTTTGGAATACTTAGTTTTTCAGCTCTTTTAAAAAATGTGCTCGGCAAACAAAGTTTGGTTGCATCATGGAAAGGCAAAGAAAGTTGTGGCAAGGTTTATATAACTGAACATTATAAGCTTACTGTTCATGCACCTCCACAACCTCCCTACACTAAATTATACCAATTAGTAAACCATTAGAATCATCCACATGTACATGAAGGACATGGAATCATTTAAATATTCATCGGAGGCCTCCTATAGAGATAATACATTTTTAAAATAAATACCACCTCCATTTTCACATTTCTGAACATGACATCAGTTTCACATCCTGGGCTGTGGTATCCAGTGTTGAAATCCACTTCTTCTCCCTGCTCTCCTTGTGAAGGAGAGCCTCGGCTGTGGCCCTCCTTTTACCCAGTGCCAGTTGTCTATGTGCCATTGAAGCAAAAATAAAAGGAGACGTAAATGGCAGCACCATCTGGAGTTTGCCCCGCTGAAGAGCGAACAGAGAGGTGGAGGGGGTTGATTTCCAGTTGATTTCAATCAGCTCCTTTACAGCACAGGAGCCACTCTATCAGCAGCCCCCAGGCAGCGGCCCGTGCCTGAATATGCCAACACAAATGCCAATGGGAACCGAGTCCCGGGTTTTGGGTTCCCCTCGGGGCGGGTGATGGACATAACAGGCCTATTTATTGCCTGTGTTGCCTCAGGTTTTCAGAGTGGAAAGAGCAGTTATTTCAAGGCTCAGTTTGCAGCCTGCAGCATGAGACAGAAACACTTCAGCACGGGAGGAGAGGGGCTGATTCAACACAATTAGCACTTTGGGCTTTTAATTAGAAATTTGGAAACACTGAATTCAGACCAAATGGTGATAGTTGCTGTTTTCTGACTCAGTAACATGTTCGGTCCACTAAAGACAACACTCGACAACACAAATGATCTGAGTTTTGTAAATCAATTTATCAATCAATTATCTAAGGGGAGAGGTTATGTATTTTTTAGGTCTAAATGCAATTTCTCTCATGTCCTGTAAGTTGAGAGAATTGTGTTTTCATTCCACGATTCGTAATGACTTTTATTCATAGTTTTTAAAGCTTAGATTTGGCTGAACTCGGGCGCCACGGTGGTACAGTGGTTAGTCTCTTCACAGCAAGAAGGTTGTTGGTCCGAAACTCAGTTTGGTCAGGGCCTTTGTGTTTCATGTTCCGCTCGAGTTTGTGTGAGACTTTGCTGGTTACTTCGGTTTCCTACCAAAGTCCAAATAAGTGCATATTAGGTTGATTGGAGAGAACAGACAGGAAGTGACCCTGTGACTCTAACAGTACAGGGGGTATAGATAATGAATGAATGGATGGATTTTGGTGGAGTGGATTTTACATGGAACCAAGACTGCAGAGTTTGTCCCCCACTGATTAGTCGTTACAGAGGAATCACTTCATGGCCAGTATGAAAAGTAGAAATCAATACAGCAATTTATTTTAAGCAACCGAAGTTGTTTCCTGTCGGTATTATCAAATCTCATTGGGACTGTCTGTGTCCCCCTATACTTTATCAAAGGTACATTATCAAAATACCTATAATGTACAAAATACAAAATACAATTTAGTTATCTTCTATCCTAATATTCCCACATTCTATGTTTCTTTCACCTGTCAGTCCAAAGTATATCGTCATGCCAGTTGCAGGGATTTTTCTTGATAACATTTCTTTTTATTTTAAATCCTTTTAAACCGATTTTGTTGTAGGAACAACAACTCTCAGCTCTCAGTAGAGCACAAAAGAATGGTCCAAAACTCCCCTTAAATTCTGTTTGATTTTGTTTCATCAAGAGCCAAGCATTGTTCCTGGGAAAACTGAATTTCTAAAATATCATTCAATGTCAAAGAAAGAAGATTCCTGGATCTGTCCCCTGATCCGGATCCGCACCAAACATCCCATTGGTCTCACTGACCCATACGATATCCTTTCACCGGATTTTGTGAAAATCTGCTCAGTTGATTTTGTGTGATCTTACTTATAAAAAACAACCAAACGACAGGAGCGAAAACATAACCTCTTCTGCGGAGGTAAAAATGTTAACGTCCTTGTAAGACTTTCAGTGTTTCTGAAAAGTTTTTTTTTTTTTCCTCATCGCAGCTCGTCAACTCACCCACCAACTCAGGCCATAAAGAATCCAGTACCAGTCAACCATGATATACTAATTAATTAACAACTTCCTATTTAATCCAATTAAACAGGTTGTCAGCGCAGGAGTCCAGCCCTGAGACTTTCATCACTCACCTTTTCTTGGATCCAACCCCACACGGTTTGACTTGTATATAATTAGACAGGTGTAGCCATTTTGATTGCTTTTTCCTCCCATTAATTAGCTGTGGATAATTAAGTAAGATGAACACTAATCTGGGTGCTACAGGTCTTTATCCTCCAGAGCCGAGGAAAGTTCAAATGCTTCAGGCATTCTTTTTTAATAGGAGTCAGCAAAACAGCCACCTTCTTTTACATTATGACTTTAAGTCATTTTCGTCTATTTAAAGTTTGATGATCATGATTATAAGTATTAGCTACATACATTTAAAATAGTGGAGATGATAAAAATATAGCCTACAAAACCATTTAATGTCAAAAATGTTCTTCGCTGCAAAGGTTCAAATATGAATTCCTTTCCCCATCATGTCTCGAGTGTGAAATTGAAAGAATGGGAACATAATGAGAGTTTCCCGCAGGAGACGAGATGACTCAGGTGGTAATGAGACCACAACAAATCAAATTTCACTTCCATTTTTCAAACCAACCAATTGATTTTGCAGTAGATATTAAAAGTATTCCATAAAAGACTAAAAGGCACCGGTTGCTTATAGAAGGAGTCAGACAAGTAGCATCAGTTACGATCATGGTCTTCATCAATGTCACACTTCACTGTCATAAATAGATACGCTCCTCTCATTCATCTGAAGGAGAAAAAAGAACCAGAAGGAGACTCACCGTTTAGCCATAAGATTAATTTTCTTTTATCACACGAGCTGAACGTTTCTCCACACAAAACACAAATAGTGATACTGTGGTGTTTTACGTCCAGATTACATTTTTGGCTGATCTCTATGTATCTGTATCTGAATGTAGATGCATTAAAAAGGCTTTAGTTGATGCAATTCAGTGTTCACACAGAATGTTGACCTGCAGCCAACCAAAGCCTGATCAAACATGATTTGTCAAACTAGAAACAAACCAGACGGCGTCCAGCTCCAAAATCTTGTCCCTCGCCTACAGATTCCTCATATTCACATCTGTTTATATAGACTATTAACAGGTATGTGTGAAGTTTACTGATTCCTACACACTGTTAACATCCACAGGAATTTGTAATAAGCTCATCTACTCCCGTATTAATAGCTGAACTGATATTACTGATATTTCTCCACATGCATTCCTAAATGCAGGTTCAACATGAAGCATCTTCAGAAGTCACATCCTGCAACTGATCTCTCCAATACAAAATGGCCACTGTATTAGCACTTATTATATATTATATCATATCATTATATTATATCACTTTTTGGCTCCGGTAAAGACTATTGAAGGGGGTGAAGAGAAAGTCCTTCTTTCCATCATTAATAAATAACCATCTGAACTTACACACAGAGGAACTGCACAATGGAATGTTGACTATACAGCATAGTTCAGTATGTTTTCGGTAATACAGTTAACAAATGGCCTATTTCCTATTCAATTGTTTTAGAACTGATAAAATACTGATTACGCGCACACAGCAGCTTTTGATAATTGCTTGTATGACTAATAGCAATCAACATAATAAACTCAAGCAGAGATAATTTAACACAGTGTTATTGCCATTAAAGGACATTTTAATATTCTCCAGGCTTTATTTTACTCGTCACATTTATTGAATATAACAATTATGGTACGTGTGATGGACATATATGTAATACCTTCATAATTAGTATGTGATTTAGTACGTCACATACAGGCTTTAGATAACAGCATCTAGAAATGTCAGTATTTGTCTGAGCCTTCAAACTCTCCATCAGTCAAATGGGCTTTTTTTTCTAAAAGCTTGGCTGAAAATACCAGCACAGGGGAGGTAAGAATTAAATCAATTCATTGCCGCTGTGTGAGGGCACTGCAAATTGGACCGTCATTGGTTACCAATACAACCTCAGCTTAAATGGGCCTTTTTCCACCCAGCAAGACCCAGTCTGTCTACATGGCACAGAGCCTGCATGGCCACAGTGCTCGTTGTCTACAGTGGAGGTTAAAGAGAAACGAGGCGGGAGGGTGGGGGAAAAGTGTGTGTGTGTGTGTGTGTGTGTGTGTGTGTGTGTGTGTGTGTGTGTGTGTGTGTGTGTGTGTGTGTGTGTGTGTGTGTGTGTGTGTGTGTGTGTGTGTGTGTGTGTGTGTGTGTGTGAGAGAGAGGGGGGGGGTTGTTGGCTGTAGCTCCAAACATATGTGAGACCTGGCATGCCCCGACTCAGCCTGGCATACTTGCGGCCTCTCTGCTGTGTCGGAATTAGTTAAACGCTCACAGAAGGCTCTGAAAGAAACCTCAATAAAAATGTGTGTGTTTATAAGCGTATATGTGTCTGTGGTTTTATTGTTTATTGTATATCACTGAGTTTCCAGATTAATCTAAAGATATTTCACAACTCTCCTCCACCTATAAAAGTTCCCGATCAAGTCCAAACTGAGTCCACTTCTGAGTGTCCGCGAGGTGGGAGTGTTAAGGGTCCCATCTCCAGGCGTGCTGTCAGTTATTATGTGGCCGTGGCGAGCCATCAGTCAAAATTAACAGCCTCATCGAGCATTCAGGACAGGCATCAATTAAAACCAGTGGAGCTCAATATTGTTTTATGGTATATTTACATTTTAAAGCTTGATTTAATTATCCTTGGAGCAGAGAGCTTCCACAGTGGCCCTCCCACGCTCGACGCCCCCACACATGACTTCCTTTCATTAAAATGAGGATGGGACATAAAGGTCAGACTAGTGCAAGTGCTGAGCTGGCCGCATTAACTCGCTGGAACAAAACTTGGAAAAGGAAAGGAAAAGAAAATTACGTTTTAGTGTAAATTGGTTTACTTAAACAACACACAATGGCCCCACCACTGTCCAGACTGGTTAGGTCAGGGTAAGGTTGAGATAAAAATGCAGTGCTCAGAACGAGCACTCTGAGGGGCACAGGCACACGGGGTTAGGGTTAGGTTTGGTGAAAATGCATCACAAAAGATATTGTACACTGTATTTTACATTTGACATTTACATAGAGGATATACTTTATATTGAGGAAATAACCTCAGTTTTGGGTATCGTTATATTTTCTAATTTCTAAGAATTGTGAAAATACATTAGCGTCACATCGTCATGTAATGTCAAACTATTTTTGTATTTTACATTTTTTTGTTAAGTTATTGTTTTTGTATGTTTTGTATGTTTTGTAAAATAAGTAATATAGCCCAAAAACAAATGATAACATGTTTTATATTTGGCTGCGTATATATATCTGCCCATCCACCCATTATCTATACTGCCTGTCCTTTGAAGACTGTAGGGGGTTGGAGCCAATAGTATGTATTATGTATAGGATTAATTAGTATAACATAGAAGCAAATGAGCCTGACTGTATTGATTAATTGATATTACTATGATTATTGCTGGAGAGCAGGCCGCTCCAGTGCCTCTGGTTTTCTGTTTCCCTGCTGACACGGTGGTTTAATAAGCCTCCACGGTGCACTGCCACTGGGCAGGAGCTGTCCATGGTGCTGAAGCAGCACTGCAGCATGTTTCCTCAGTGCAGTGGTTTTGTTCTGTGAACAAACAGGAGAACGTGTCCGGGTCACTGGACTTTCCTTTGCCCTCATTTATGGAACTGAACGGCCTTTCTAAGGCGCTCCTCTTCAGTGTCGTAGCAGGGCAATACTTTTATAACAGCACTATGAAACAATTATTTTTGTACAATTCTAATTCAGTAAAACTTGCTCATGTAACATCCCTCTTAATATTTTAAAAGACTTTTATTCTGTCTTTTTGCTTTCATACAGGAGGCTTCTTCATTATTTGGGAACGAGATGTGGGAGCACCTTTCCAAATCTGTCGCCCTGGTGTCACCTTGACTCAACGGTGAGCAGCGACTCCCTCTTGACAATCCTTCCTCCTGTCTAAAGGTGGGACACACACTCTGAGCTCTCTTTGATGAAGCCATTAGTGCACAGTGCTTGGTCTTGTCTGCACAGACTGTAGGAGCTTTTTTGTCTCATATTGGTGCAGTGGTATAATGTTCAAAAGGGCTGGAGAAAGGCAGACATAGAAGATTCCAAAGTTGGATGTAAGCTTTTGGAAATACTAAAAGTCTCAGTGTCTTTTTTCCAGTTAACAGTTTTATTTTGCAGCAAAGTGATGTTTATATGAAATCTACATAATAACCGTTATATACAGCTGCTAACTGTGAGGATTACAAAATACACATTGTACTTTGTAAAAACAACGTTTGTGAGAGTATTGAGCTAAATCAATTTGCTGCATTAGGTTATATCACATGGAAAAGCAGCTTTTTTTTTTGCTGTTTCTGTTAATTTCATACGAACATTGCACTTAACTGATGATGTGACATAAAAGACTTTTCTTCAAAGTTATTTATGTACAAATTTCAGCACTGTTTTATAATTGCAGCATATTTCATGTAAAGAATAAGGGGTACTGCACGTCAACATGAAAATATCTTCCACTCAAGTGCAGTGGAGTGAGTCTCATAATAAAGGGCTCTTTTTCTGCCTCTGGGCCTGGACAGCTCGCCATCATCAAGGGAAAAATTAATTTCCAAGTTGATCAAGGTATCTCACAGGATAATGTCAGGGTGGCTTTCTGCCAGCTGGAGTTCAGGAAAAGTTGGCTGAGGCAATGACCCTAAGTGTCAAAGTAAATCTGCAACAGAGTGTCTTCAAACAACAAAATCTGCCTTGGCCTCGGACTTTGCTGAATCAAGTCTGTGAGACAGCTGGTCCAAAATTCTTCCATAACATTGTGCAGGTTTGATCTGCTGAAATCAGAAGCTGTAGTTTTAGTTTTTTTGCTGCCAAAGGAAGTTAGATCGAAGGGTTCACATCCTTTTTCCACTAAGACTGAATATTTCATATTCATTTCAAGATTTTAGATTCCTTCCACTGCATGATTTTGTATCTATTAGTGTTTTGTTTTACTGGTGTGTGTGTGTGTGTGTGTGTGTGTGTGTGTGTGTGTGTGTGTGTGTGTGTGTGTGTGTGTGTGTGTGTGTGTGTGTGTGTGTGTGTGTGTGTGTGTGTGTGTGTGTGTGTGTGTTAATGTGGGCCATGAAAACTTTCCTCCAATGCAGAGCAATTCAGATGTCTTATGTCTTATAGATGGTAATTAAGACTCGGGGGTGAAAATACTGCTCTGGCAGTGAAACGCACGATGCCGAGAAAAAGCAAAGGTCTCTTTCCTCAGACTGGGATTTGATTTTTGTTTTTAGGGCCATTAAATTGTCTCAAGTGGAAAAGGGAGGAGTTGGCACACACAGGCAGGACTGCAGCAGAGAAAACAGAGAAGGTGCAGGGGGAGAATGACAAAGGAGGGGGATAATATGAAAGAAGAGGCGCTCGATGTGGAGACGGATGGAGAGCATTAAAAGTGTAAGAATCTGGGGGGGTAGAAGAAATGGCAGAAAATTGAAAGCGGGTAGATGGACAAAGTGATGGGGAGGGAGGATTAACAGATGAAGAGCTATAGGAGTATTGTGGGTGGTATAGCGCGGGTGAATTGAGGGAACTAACAGATGGATCTACGGGCAGATGTGCACGGAAGTAGATGGAAGTGGTGGAGAAGGAGAGCGAGAGAGAGAGAGAGGAAGAAAAGAGAGACTGGTGCTGATGGACGAGGGAGGCAGGCGGAGGTAGAGGGAAAACCATGTATTAAGTCAATGGGATAATGATGTGTCAAAGCGTGACCAGGCTGTGAAAATGGGAAAATGTCTTTCATCATCACTAAAGTGTCCTCTCTCTGACCCCTTCAGGTGAAAATTAAAATGGTGGGGACTTGATGGAAAAACAGTTTCAATTTACTTTTAAGTGGAGTAACATTGATTCTGGGTTGAAAGCAAGGCCTGGAGGCTTTCAGACACAGGAGGCCTCTCTCTCTCTCTCTCTCTCTCTCTCTCTCTCTCTCTCTCTCTCTCTCTCTCTCTCTCTGATAGAAATACATCCATCACCTTTCTATGGCTGAATACTGCCAAACAGATTTCCTGATCCATAATCATTTAACCTCAGCAGCTGCTCTTATAACAAATACTGTACAACTTTGTTTTCTGTATCGTAGAAAATAATACACAGGTTTATTGTTTTATGTGTCTTTTGTGTAGCAGTGATGTACGTCTGTTAAGAATAAATCTCCAGGTTCAGGTATGTACAGAGAAATATCACCACAGTTACAGTTATCAAGACAGAAGATGGACGTTCAGCTCCTCGAATTTTTGCAACATGTTAAAATCAGCTGCATTTCATTTGTCCTGCACAAAGTAGATATACATAATATATAATCAATCAATCCATTTTATTTGTATAAGCCATATTAACATATCACATTAACCCTCATAGAGATTAACCATCTGTACAAAGTGCGACATTCTCTGTCCTCGACTAGGCGGAGGACAAACTTCCCCAAAATACTTTAACGGGTGTTTTACACTTTTAAGAATAACATAAAAAAATACCACTACACACACTTGAGTGCCGCTCCACTTATACCCCTGTGGGGGGTGCAGCTCAGAAACACTGGTGTTTACATACCCTCACAATGTCAGCCTACAATTTATGCTTCTCCTCATTATGGCCCCACTGGCCTGGAAATACACATTTGCTTGTCAGTAATTTGAGGACAAGTATTGCACTTTGCTCATTGGTCTCAGTTTCAAACCCCCCAAAAAACCTGTTTGCCGTTCAGGACCAGTAAAATCTCTCCCCGAGGCAAAGGCCATGCATTTACACATCCACGCATCGTTTTATGCTAAAAGTATTACATTTAAAGATGTTCACTAATTGGTCTTGACGAATATCCAGCCTGCCTTAATCACTTCTAATTGGATGTTTTGCAGACTCTGAGCTCTCATGGTATACGCTGGGTTTTAGGGGGTGATGCACAGTGGCCACGAGGCTCCTGGGAGACTCTGTTTGGTCCCATAGCCCCATGGCGTGTTGTGGGTGCTGGAACCCAGCGTGAAGGTTTTAGCCCATAGCGTGACCAAGCAGTGCCCTTAGAGCAAGGGTGAGAAGGGAAGAAAAAAGACAGCCCCAGGGAATTTACACACACACACACACACACACACACACACTCTTCACAGACATGAACAAAATCGCAAGTGAACGCACACACAGTAACACTCACATTCATGTACTGCCTCCAAAGAGATATTCAAGTAAATCAACAAGTCCTCCAACCAAAAGGAGGTCATCTGTCTACTCTCTGTAATGACCCAAAGCAGAAGGAGATATGTCACAGATAAAAATCTTTATCATCTGAAGTCTATTATAATGTGATGATGGTGTTGCAAAGGTTTGGTTAGATTGAGAGACAAAAAAATAACAGAGAATGATCTTGGAAAGGTGGGGCTAACATGGTTAAGGTTAGAGTAACTCATTATGGAAAGTTGATGGACAAAACTGGTTTCACTTAAGAAACAAACATCAGTCTCCTCTATCATAGGAGACATATTATTCTTTCTCAGTTTTCTTTCCTTTAGTGTGTTATAGTTATTTTTGAATGTAAAGTCTTCAAAGTTAAAAGCCCAAATTCCATTAAGTGAAGAGAGCCCCTCGCAGAAAACACTGCTCCTGAAGCTCCTGAAACATTTGACATCCCAACGCCTCACATTTACATAATGCTCACCTAGTGGCGAGCTGACAAAGCTGAAGTGCGAGTAGAGACCAACATTTCCTGCACTAATCAATCCCAACAGAGTGAGCCAGCTGGCCAATCAGCCAATGAGCCAATCCGGGAGGCGGACCAAGAGTTTCAGAGCAGCAGCAATGGACGATAACAGGAAAAGTGACGGGTTTTCAGAAAATTTGAGCATGGAGCAACCTTTTGAAGTAATAACCCACGTTAAAATTATGAATCTGAATATGTGCAGAATGTGTCTCTATCCAAGTCCCATGTTTGTCCGCCCATGCGTCCAACGTGACGACAACAACGTCACCGGACTTCTGTTCTTGGAATGATTACCACTGGACGTCTCTGTCACATAAAGTGTTCGGTCGTTTGGGACATTTGCTGGAAAAGACAAATGCTATCTCACACAAGCCGCAAGAGGTCGCTTACCAATAAAATGTAACTATGGCTCGTAATAAGTTGCTGGTAACTACGGGGTCGTATCTATGGGAGGACAGTCTCAGGTAAATTAATGGCATTGGGAGGGAAAATTTAGAAATCCCCAGTCATACATTACAGAGATTTTAATGTGTCCCCGTTCCAGAGGTTCAAGGATACGGGACTAAAGTTTAAAACTAAAACAGGACTGTAAAAATTCACACCAATAAAATACAACCTTTGAGAAAAAGACCAGCAAATTGTCCACATGTTTCCTCCGTGTGAGAATGGGTCTAACATTAAAGGCGCTGTGACACATATTGACTCGTGCTGGGCGGGAAACGGAATTGATTTCCCAGTCAGAGCTCCAAAGAGAGAGGCATACAGCAGGGGAGAAAGAGGGCATATTAACTCACCAGCTGTGCTGACGGCCACATTACTAACTCACCAAACTACTTTATAAAACCTCATTTCTTTTTGAAAAATAGAGGCTTCAAACATCACAGGAACTGGCCCTGTGAGGAAGTTTATTTAAAATTCATGGATTTGGGTGGGAAATGTTTTGATTGTAGCTGTCCTGCACATTTTCAAGCAGGACAAACACCTTATCCTAATTTACTGTATCTCAGGATTGTGTGTAAGCATTCACCTTTATCTCGAGTCTATCGGGACAAACCTGATTTGTGCGCTCGTGCCCATTGATGGCATGTTTGACATACGTTGCGCGGTGTTCACCTTGGTCAAGCGCAGCGAGGTTAATGGCGGCCACATCAGCAGGTGACTTAAAAAGCATTTAGCGGACATAATTGATGATGCAATTACTGTCCGGATAAAGCTGAAGTCTGTTTCCCCTCCAGCTTTGTGCCCTGAGAGCCATACATCTTGCTGCTGCTCGCTCCTCCTCATTCCTCCGCTCTGTCAGCACCTCGGAAATCATTTTATCACCGGAGAGGTTTTAGTTCAGTTTAGTTAGTGGATAGATTGGCTCAGCATTGTTTCTCCATTGAAATCATTACTTTTCCTATATTTGTAATACTGACTGAAATAGATTTATTTCTACTCCTTTTGAAATGGCTGGCTACATTATATCTTCTCTCTTGTCCCAAAACAAAGAGGGACTATTTTCTCTTTGGTTTCATGTAACCTCACTGAAAACCTGGTTTAATTCTCAGTTTCTTACTTTTATGATGTTTTTCAACTTACAACTATTTAAAATTCAAAAAAATCTAAAATGGATTATAATCGTCATTTTTGTTTTCACTTTATTTGACTGTCTGTTACTTAGCTGGATTACAAATAAAAACTACTGGATGGATTTCCACAATGATTCAGAATAGGTCAGGAAAGAAGACCCATTACATTTTGGTGCAGGCCCAAATAAATAGGTTGGTCTGGGATTTTCTCTCTCTGCAGTGTTTCCCACACGTCTCATTCAATCTATGGCAGCAGTGGGAGTGAACGTGTAGGAACTTCATTCTCAAGCACAACAGAGTCTGAGTGACAGGCACACAGACTAAAGAGTGAAAGACAAGTTCTCAAACGAGAGAGAGAACAGCATAGAATGCCACTTGCGGGTACACAGCTAAAAATATGAGGTCTGACTGCATGGATGGTAAAAACTTTATGGATAATTGCGCTGTGAGCTTGTGGCAAATAGCACTGCACAAAGCTGTACAATGAACAAAACACCAAGTTGGTGGAAATATCTGTCCTCAGAGCGTCCTTTATTCTTAGTTTTAAGTTTATATAGTGAGATCTAAATAATCAATTTAAAGCTTAATCTTCTTACAGATTGCAATGACGAGCCATACATAGTGACTGTGGGATTAAAATGACTCGACAGGCCAGAAAGTTCGGAGAAAACCTGAATTAAACATGTCACCCTGACAAAATACTCAATACACATCAGAGTTGAGTTATATTGACGAGGCAAATGCCTGACTTTATTATTCCAGTCACATGGGTGTAATTACCCCACTGCTCTGGTTTAACCTCCAGGTGAACGAGTCCGATAATGGGTCAAAACATAACTCAGTCCAGTCACTAGGTGTGTTGATTTGGGTTTGGATAGCCCACCCTTCACCTAATTAGAGCCTTGTGAGACCTCCCGGGTTTCTGCTGGTGGTAACCTGCAATATAAACACAACCTGTCTCTGTGTGTGTGTCTGTGTGTGTATGTGTGTTTGAGTGAGTGAGTGGTGCTGAGTTCATTTCACACAGCAGGGGGGGGGGGCTTTTACTGTTATTACCTGAGGGCTGTTATGCAGACAGATGCCTTCACAGCAGGAGGCATTCAAGTGAGCAACACACACTTATGTATGCCAGGGTGCACACCCACAGTCACATAGCTTCATTTGTATCTACTCACATAAACTGCCAATGTTAGTTTGGTGAACATTTCTAACTCTAAAAAACATCTTAAATGTTGAGACTCGAGGAGCTGAAACAGAGAGGGGGGAGTCGTGGACTCATGTTATTCACATGGAATTTGAAATTGTTGAACTTGTTCTCACTGTCAGAAAAAATAATCAGAAACAATTTGACAAGCTGATAAATGGTTTTCAGCAAAACTACCAGACGTTTTTTTTCAATTCTCAAATTTTAATATTTGCAGGTTTCCTTATCTTCAGTGTTTGTGCTGTTGCTGTTACAGCAGTAAAGCAGTTAACATAAGGACATCACCTTAGACTTCGGGGAAACGTTCTTGGAATTGTTTTTTTACAAATATTAGAAATTTTATTCCCCAATCCATTCGAATAATCAGGGAAATAATCATTGTTTGACAATAGGCCTACTTCCATTTGCTGGTGAGTCCCAAATTCTTGTATCTTTTAATCTAGTTTACGGGACAACAGATGTTACAAATTCAGTGGTTTGTGTGAGGGTGGCCTAGAGTTGAATTAAATTCCGAGTCTGAGATTTTGTTTCAGGGTTTACGGAAGACCAGTTAACACATTAGTTTTCTGGTACGAATTCCCTGTTGTGGAAAACAGTGTTGCCAACTGTGTTTATTCTGTATGAGAAATATAATGAAGCACTGAACTGAATACTATGAGAAAAGTCGGGGAAACAGGCAAATCCACTGCTCAATTGTGTGTTTTTTTTAAATGTTTAAATTTACTCTTTTAAAAAAAATAAACTTATTTTGGTAACCACTGGTGGAAAATAACTACACAAGCACTGGATGCAATATGTCTCCACGTAATAAATAACACACTTAATATATAAAGAACTCCTAAAGCTGTGCACTTCAATCCTTCTATATGACACTGCCCAATGGCTGTAGCAATAAAGAAGAGTGTAGCTCAACAGTCTAGTATAATATAACTTCATAAAGTAACATTTAGTTCTTCTGTGTAAGGCAATAATGACACACTTGCCCTCTGGATAACTAATTCATAAAATATGTGTCTTGAAAAACAAGGAACACGTATTTCCTTTTTAATACCATTGTGTCATTGCGCCATATGTTTCATTATCAGCTTTTAATTGTCTGTTTGTTGAGCTGTGGAGTCGCCCATGGGCTGACGACGATACGATATGTGTGTTATTGAAATGTCCTCACTTGTTAGCAGGTGCCTGTGGATCCGTGTGCAGGTGGTTGGCTTTATGTGGCGCGTCTTTGTGATTCTGTGTGTGCATATGCATCAGTTGCTTGGAATGTAGACGCGTTCGGCACATTGAACGCTGGCCGGATGCATGTGTGCCCATATCTAACTTTTTAAACGGTAAATACACTGAAAGGGGAATTAAAGTTCTGGGTTCTTAAAAACTTATTTACTTGAGAAACTGCTGCATTTCCCCCAAAACCTTTACACTGCAATTGGTTGTTTTTCTCTTAATATGCCAGTGAGACGTCCTGCAGCTTAATGCATTTCAGTTATTGGGCGTCTGAATACTGTAAAAGACACTCTTCTCCAGCTGGAGTTGAACTGAGGCCAAATTACAAGGAGCAAAGCTGGCTCCGTTGTAATTTCTCTTCTGCACTCAGCTCAAATGCTTCTTGCCCACTGAGCTCTCCTTTACTCGCTAAATGTGCTCAGAGGGCAGTCGGCTTCTGCCTTTTAGGTGCTCACGCATCAGGATCACA
The DNA here is from genome assembly GCF_009819705.1 of Hippoglossus hippoglossus. Lineage (NCBI taxonomy): Eukaryota > Metazoa > Chordata > Actinopteri > Pleuronectiformes > Pleuronectidae > Hippoglossus > Hippoglossus hippoglossus. The sequence goes on along the minus strand of NC_047171.1, from coordinate 8,723,064 downwards.
CCTTTGGACAATTCCGCAGCTCATGATTTGCATCCAGTACCAACATTCATTGTTACTACAGGAAGTTGTGTGCCTTTTAATTTGCAAGACATAAAGTGACTTTACTGCAGGGTACAAAAGTTTGGGTCCTGTCGCAGACCAGAAATTAAAACTGTTTTTTTTATTGACTATTGAAGTTTTATCGACCTCCCGCTACCTTAACCACAACCTGACCATTGCATATAAAATGAGATTTTACTGAGCTAATGCCCCCGTCAGCAAGTAAACAACGTTTGCTTTCCAAAACTGTAATGAATTATTTGCTTTAAATTAAGTCCTTCGTTAAAGAGAAACTTTTAAATGTATCTTTTAGCTGCAAACTAAACTGCTCTTTGATTAAATACATAAATGCTGGTTTTAAATTCACATTTATTAACAAATAAAAACAATCTATATTAATGTATTGAAAAGGGCACATTATGCCACCCAGTGTTTCAAACTGTCTCGGACCTTTCAGGACCAATAGAGTCGACCATTTGTGACATCACCACGTCATGACCTTCCACCTCCTCTAATCAAAGGTGGCCAGCCCCCTGCCACCAGCTCGTAAGAGGAAATCTGGAACTCTGCACTCATCATCCCTAAACCACCGAATCTTCTACCATTTAGAGACGGCCCCAAGGCAGGCCGGCACGTCTCAGCCCATTTACCCAGCGCTGAGTTTTAAAGGCTTTTTAAAATTTTATTTCCAGAGAGATGCAGTTCAGCCAAATCTTCGGGGTGAAGTTACACTTTAAAGGATTTGTTGACCCCTCCATCCAGCCCGACGGCCTCCTTGTGCAAAGCGAGATGCTCTATTACAATCTTAACCTCATTTCCTCTTTTACTTCCGTCATAGTGACTTTTGCCACTGGAGGGATTTGTAACGTGTCATTTTCGGGGCATAGTGCAACATTTTCTTGCGCAACAGAACCTGACCCTTTAAAGGCGTATGCAGTTTTGTCATCCTGTGGACCGATCATTTCAACTTAGAGAATATGAGGATTCACCTGTGAGTGGCACAACAAGGTATCATCCCTCATGTGATGATATGATATACAGAGACAACTCAATGGATAAATGGGAAATGCATTTTACTTGTATCTAAATATGGCCCTTTGTAACAGATCCAATATCAAAACACATCAAGACCCAACAGCTGAATAGTGCCCTCTAGCATTTCCCATAAAGGCCTGAATTCTGTGGCATGAACAATATCGTCCCCTCCTTGTCAGGAGATCAAAACCTGCTGTGAAAATTATGATGGATTCCCGATTCCCACATGGAAACATAATCAAGATAAAGAGACCAATTCTTCATATCTCTCTCTCTCTCTCTCTCTCTCTCTCTCTCTCTCTCTCTCTCTCTCTCTCTCTCTCTCTGCACCGCTCTCCTTGTCTCTCTCTCCTCTCATCGCTCTCTCATTACGCACATAATTCTGTTACCTCGCACCAAGATGAGACATCAATTCCTCTGCCACTGATAAGTGCAAATTAGCTTTGAGTTAGCCTTTGAGGAAATGGGAGGAGACAGGAGTGGGAGGCGGAGAAGAGATAAGCTGATGAGCATGTACGAATTAGCGCCGCGCTCGCAGTGGGAGAGAAACAATGTTTGGAAATTTGAGACACTTTCGGTGACAAATTGGGGTTTTTCAGTGTCGTGAGTGACAATTTGCATCACAGCAGCGCGCTGCGGGAGCTTCTTTTACAGTGGGGCTCCTGCCGAGCAGGTTCCAGAGAGGCAGAAATTAATATGCCCCTGAACCTCAAACTGGCTTTGCAAGGTCAGTTAATGAGCAGAATTATAGACCAACCAGTTTTCAGAACTTACAGCAGAGATGTTAAATAGAAAAGTGGAGGCGTGTTTTAAATGTCTCAAAAGGAAAATCAGACACACTCATTAAAAACGACACATTTGCATTAGGTCATTTAAATATTAAACGTACAACAGGTAACTTTGGCCACAAGACGTCTCTCAATCAAAACTAAACCAAACAAAAAAAACAGTCAACTGGCTAACTGGCTAGCCGTGTGTTTGTCCTTCAAACATTTGCATCGGGACTTATAGCAAAGAAGATCAAAGCCACGAGAGACGCAGATATGATGCAGTTAAAAGACGACCACAATAAAACGTCCTGTTGCCTTGAATAAAACTGTGTATTTCTCTGGGTTTGAACACTTTGGACAATATAAGAACACAAGTCAATTTTACAAATGTTTTCTTTATTTGGGAAATCTCACAAATGTGCTAAAACAAACTGATGCTTTAATCACAGCACCGCGCCTCTCCCTGCCTGTTTTTGTCAAACATGGCGTCCTTTTGATATTTGGCCATTTTCCTTCATTCTCTCCCACAAAAGCAAAGGCAGGGACAGATTAAATTTCAAGCATAAATAAATATTGTGAAAAGGTCACCTCTCCATGTGTTATTTGTGCAACCTCTAAAAGTAATTACATCCAGAACGGTGTTCGGCAAAGCTGTTTGTGTGCTTTCGTTTCTAAACAGCGGAGCTCATTCCATATCCACCAGAGGACTGTTGTGGTAATGGTAAACAGGTGCAGTAAACAAGAGCAAATACGCATACAATGTGATAACTTGCACGGACATGCAGAATCATTTAAAAGTATTAATTATAAATCAGTTTGCTACAGTTTTGCTGACTTTGTAAAGAGACACAATGGAATAGGAAGTAAGTTTTAAAGTCACACTTGATGTTTTCTGATTGAGAGACATTTTTCTGTTTCTCATAGATCCCACTGTAAATATCAAAATAGACCACTCTATAAATGTGTCTGTATTTAACACCGTAAAATCAAAACATGTGCTGTTGGAGTCAGACCTCATGAACTCCGAGGCGATAATGCATGCATTATAAATGACATAATAGGCCGCGTCTTCCCCGCAGCGCAGGATCGCGTGCCTGCCTCCTTTTAGAGGAGGCACCAGAAAGAGGTCAAACATGACATCAGGACGAGGCAAGTGATGGCACTGAAGCACCACGCTGCACTTTGAAGGGAGAGACAACTTTCTCCTGGGACTGATTTTAAAGGCCAGCTGGTTTCTGTGTGTGTCTATCTTTAGGTCCAGGCTGTACTGGCTGGTTTGACCAAGCACTGTCTATTTTCTAAAACCGTATTTGGTGATTTTTCTGAATGCAATAGAACGTTATGTCATCAGCAGTGGACCGGAGATATTTACTTTTGGTTTGGTTAAGTTAAGAAGTCATGAAAGGTTCTGTCTTGTACGTCTGTCATATTGGAGACTCCTGGTGAATACTGACTGGTAGATTTAACCAAGCACTGAAATAGTTGTTGTAAAGGATTAAGACGTTCAAAGATAACATTTAATTTGTCCTCAACGCAGGAATACACATTCCCACAACACACTTTAGCTTCGTCTTTGCTGGCAGTCATTTTTGTTTAAATAACTCCTAATTAAGTCATATTTAATTAATAAATTCATTCATGTTTTTGTCTGTATTTGTGTACATGACCCAATGAAGAATCTATTAAAGTTTGGTGCTGATCTGGATCATGGGGCGGATCCAGGAATTTTTTTAGTCTTTCTTTAACAATTTTGTGATTTCTCTGAGAATGATTTATGGTTCTGGATGAAAGAAAAATCCGGTATATTTAGGGAACTGCTATTAATGAGTGTCTGAAATTAAGTGTAGATCCAGATTTAAATTTGGATCTTTTTAAAAGTGGTTTCATAAGGGGACTGCCGGGCCTTGGCAAAGGCATGCGCTCTCCTGGGTGTCTCTCTCTATTGTTTTGGTAAAGTGTTGACTGGAAAACCACATTAAACGCTTGGATTATTTCACTATCTATTAAACATTAAAGTTCCAAGCATGAAGGGAATCTTCTGCATGGGCCCTTTTTTTTTAATTCAAATTTAACCCATGAATTTTTACCAACCACAATTTTCAACAACAAGGCATCATCCAACCAGAGCCCCATTTTCTTTACTGTTCCGATGCCAAATGTGCTTCAGTCGATCGCTGTAGTAGCAATCAACAGGATCATTTGAAAGCTTAAAATGACGCCCTGAGTGTGTTCATATTCATCTGTGAATTCAAAGAGCTATGCACTCTCAGCCACCTCTCTCTGAGCTTTCTGTCTGTCTGTTCTCCCAACAGATCCAAGCTCACACTCGGACTGAACCCATGACAAATCTGGAGAATGTTGCTTGAATGCGTCATACAAGGCAGAAGGATATTTAGAGATGGCATTGAGGCGTCATGGATGGAAGCAAACAGGGGTGAGCAGATGCAGGTTTGCCCCAGGCCGCACGCAGCCAAATGAAATGAAATGACGACACGAGATGAAAATATTTTAACTCCAGCAGTTAGGGCCCGTACACAGTTTTATGGTTCCAATTTCCTTCTTGTAATCAGGAGTACAATGCAACTGCAGGTAAACAACGTCAGACAATAATTAGCTTCAATAGGATGTAAACACTGCTGAGGAGCCATGCAAATGTTTAATTACACAAATCACCCGGAAACAAACAGGGCTCGTGACTTTTATTGGTCTCGATGGTAATCAAGAAATGATAAACTGACAGATCTCTGCCTCTATACTTTTAGAAGCCTGTAATTTACAGAAATAATAGTGCCCACATTTCCATAAAATACAAAGTTATGGCATCTTGTCAGATTTTGATGAAGAAATCAGGGTGGACAGTGGCTGTTCAAAACACAGGAGACATAAACAAGGACTTATTGGAATTGGATCTCAGCGATAAGGCGACACTGACATTTCCCTGAGGTACACCAAAGACTTGCTTACTGCTGCCAATGGCCCATGGCTCAGTTTATTCAGGAGAGACTTCTACATGAAGAAATTAAAATAAGTAAATTAGCATGAAATATAATTTATTCTGAACTAGAGGAATAGACTATGACAAGAAGTGTTCCTCCTGACTGAACTTTTACTTGACTTCATTTCTCTTGTCTGATTTAAAATATCAAAACTGGAGTTATACCTCATGATGAGATCAGGCCAATGTGGGTTCTCATACAGCATCCAGACAATCAGCTAGTTACCGGATGTTGTGTGTCGACCTCCTGCATTGCTGTGTTTAGGCATTAATATATAAAGATATATATGCAGAAATATATATGTAAAAATGTATACATATCTTTTTTGGGAATATACGCTGACTGAGCAGCTTTCATTAGAATGAATAAATCAAATTTTGGAGTCTGGTCCCCACTTCTCATACATGGTATTCATCTGTATGCAGATTTATCTTTCACACTTTCCTGCTTGCATCCTTGCAGCTGCTCCATCCATCCCCTTCATTTTTATTTTGTTTAGTTTTCTTTGCTTCTTAAGAGAACCTCTTATCTGTGTAATATTGATGTAAATTTACTGGATTGTACCTTCTTAGTTTTCCTCCGCTTTGTGAGTTTCATCCAAACTATCGGATCTGCGATCGCCTGCCTGTCTGCAGACTCTAACGAATTGAAGATCTTATCTGATTGTTAAAGTATTTGGTCTAAAGGGTCTTGGCACGACAACAGGAAACTGTGCAGACTGTGTATTAACTGTGGCTGTTAGCATGTTATTTTTCTTGCAGACTAATGCTCTGCTTCTGCGTTCTTCTTGATTCACTCTGAGATAAACCTGCTGGCGTTGGAGCAATTAAGCATTAGCCATACTAGGCTGAGATGGAGGAAGCTTCTAGTAATGGATCTGTGGGACTGGGCCAACATTTTGTCATTTTGTCATCCAATTAGATGATTATTGTCCGTATAGTTCTACATATGCATGCAGCAAATGCAAAACAGATAGAAATGCATTGAAATAATTTTGTGCTAAAACGATAGCAACTAACAAACTGGTGTGGCGTCTCCCTAAAACACTAAGAAATCTAAATATTAATATTACAACTGATATGTTCAAGGTCCACACGTCTCACACACTTCCTGGCAACTTTGAAAAGGTGCATCACGTATCCACTGGGGCGCTGTGGTGTTTTGACACTCCAGCATTGCAGTTTTAAAACGCAGAGCCTGCTGTGCCAAGGTCTTATGTGAAACAGCTTGTCGTAAACTCTTTGTTGGCCTCCCAGCCCGGGAACCATGAGGCTAATAACATCACTGTTTGTTAAAATTTACTGTGTTTCTACTTGGCGGAGTCATATCCCTCATTGATCAGCGTAAATCAACTTGCACCAAACCATAAAACATCATCTCGGAGTGATGCTGCTAATGATCTGCCCCAGCAGATTACACCCGCTGTCTGAAGGGCTGCTGCTGTATCAAAGCCACGCTGTCTGTCTCCTCTCCCTCCATGGCTTCCTCACACTTCATCTAATAATGGGAATTTACTGCAGGTCTTTTTTTTCTCTCTCTCTCTCTCTCTCTCTCTCTCTCTCTCTCTCTCTCTCTTGCTTGGTGAGATAAACAGGCGATTGATGAATCAGGCGTAATGCACAGGCTTACGGGCACAGACAGCACGCAGCCCACAGTAAATATGTGCAGACAGGATCGGATTTCGGCATTAGCAGTGAGGAGATGCATTTATTTGCCTCTCACCCAGACTCATAACGGCACTGAGCCTCAATTACCACGTCTGAGAGGTGCAGATAATACATGCAAACGGCACCACTCCCGACCATTACCAGCACGTAAATACAGTTTGCTTTTCACACTGTCTGTCTGGACTTTCTTCATGGAACAATGTTTGTACCATTGACGGCAGAGCGATGGCGTTCTGAAGGATGTGTGAGTTTGTAGTGAGTTGCATGCGTTTGAACATTGGAGGATTAACACAATGTTCTCTGGCCTTTTCTGATCAAAGCCCCATCATTTAAACGGCTCTACCACAGGCGACACTCCATCTGTAACAAAGTTACAAGCTTCAACTTGACTTTTTCTAGTCAGGTTTACTTTTTTTGTAAATTATGGCCCATTAGTAAATTATGACAGCGAATAAGCTGCAGGCCAATGTGTCATCTGAACAGCAGAAGAAATAAAAAATTTAAAAATGTCATAATTTTGGCCTTGGGACTCTTTGTGTCCTAGGTTAACACAACAAACTAATTCTACCAGTGTAGACTGTGGTCACAGTGGAAAATGGCAAACTTGTAAAAAGCTGTAAAAAGGATAAACAGGCAGGTTGTGCATATGAAAGAAACTCCAATTTAAACGCTTTAGACAATGTATATTTTTTTCAGCAGTGTTTTCTATACTATTTCCATGGTCTGGGCAGCCCACCTTGCCAATGGGACCTCTGCTCCCCAAATAAACCACAGGAAAAAAAACTAAATATGTAAAAAGTATTTTATTCATGTCATTTACCTAATTTATGTGCACATATTTCATTCCAGCTCAGTGGGAGAATCCCGGCTGTGTTTTGCTGTCATTTAGAGTCATGCTTCTCCTCTGCCAGCCCCTCCCCCCACAGAGCAACTCCTTATGTTAAGTGCGATAAAAACAAAATCTGTCCAAAACCAAAGATGGACAGTCATCGACGGTAAACATCTGAAAGTCACTCCACAATATCCCCTTTTTTCAAAAAATTGCACTCAATCTGCCGACAGTGGTGGGTGAGAAATAGCATCTCTGCAGCTAATGGCAGTGAAGCTGTAGTTTTGACTACTTGCAGCTCTCCTGCTGTTAAAACTACAACCCCCCCCCCCAACAAGCTCAGGAAGAAACGCTCTGACCCACGTTGGCTCTGAGAAGGAGGGAGTACTCCTCCTGACTCCAAGAGTGTTACTGTTAAAGAGATACTGCACACTTGAATGTTGTTTTGAGCTGTAAACCCAATTAAAGGAGTGTTCTTTGATCATTTACATGTATAGGTTGAACCTGGTTCATAACGCCACCCAGTGTTTCAAACGGTCTTGGACCTTGCAGGGCCAAAGCTTCCAGAGTCAACCGTATCTCTACATCATGATATTTATATATATTTGAAAAATGAAACACCCACTAATCGAAGTTTGGCGCTGGTGTCCTAGACAACCTAGATGACTTAACTTAAGCAAGCTTAATGCTATGTTGGATGTGTGTGTGTTCAATGTCTGTGTGTGCAGGATGTAGGTAAAAGGGAAATAAAACTTTAAGAAAATAAAAGTACACACCTAATTAAACTCCATAACCCAGACTGTAATCAAAGTTTCCAGTTTCCCTCTAAACAACAAAAAAATGAATTCCCCCCACCAACCGGGGATTTACAAGATTTACCAGCTAGAAATAGAAATATAAAAACATTAAAAAGGTTCTTCATCTCCACTGAGTTTTTATTCCTCGGATGCTCACAGTCCCTCCTCGCTGAGCACTCGGCGAAGGCCTCGCTCAGGCAGCAGCTCAGCCGCAGTGCAGTGCTCGCCGCCTGGGTAAGCCGCCATCCCCCTCCCCTCTCCTCTGCCCACTGGATGTCAGCCCTGAATTGTGTTTTGATGTTTCTTCAGACCTACAATTGAGCTCCATTCTCAGCAGCCAAAACAGACATTTGTCAATTCATATGCATCAGGGCACTTTTTTTTCTTTCACCCTCTCCCTCTCATCCGCCGCCACTTTCTCTCTCAGCTGCGCCCTCCCCCTGGTTTTAACTCTCCCGCTGCACTCGGCAGCATCAATCCAGCGCGAGGATACGAGCCCCCCTGCTGAGAGTGGTGTCACATGTGATTACCATTATTTATAAAGCTCACTCAGGCTCGGTTGCGCAGTCGGCCTCTCCCGGCCCTCGGCCCTGCACACTACAGTCAATATTTGCACGCAATCCTGAACTGTTGAGAGTTTCCATGGTGGTGAGAGCCTCCATTACATGAAATATTCAGGGCGCGGGGAGACTCCCGTGAGGCCCAGCACTGGGTTTTTACTCCGATTTGATTATACGACATGATTTTTTCATGAGCTATGACAGTCCTGTTGAATTAGAGTCAGGCCTGAATCCTTGTGATAGTCACGGAAGCCAGCGAAGGAGGAGGAGGAGCAGGCTGTCCCCTTCCATGACTCTGTCTTTACACCGCTCTGTCGGAATAAGGGGGCGGAGGGATTTTTACCAGAAAAACAGGGCTCGCATATAAAACACACAAGCTATACATCATGTGGACATGTGCAGATTAGTACATAATGTCATCATGTCATAGATAATAGATCGTAACCATTGTCTTGTCCCGTGGTACCTGATACCCAACCCCTTTTGCTCTGTGTCCTTTAAAAGGTAGTTAAGTGGGGTTTTTTTTGCAATGATATAAAAACATAGTTATCTGAATTTGAAATAACTGTCATATTCATGATTTTATTAAGCAATCAACAATATTTTGTGGTAAAGAGTCGGTTCTAAGAGCCAGACTTCTATTTCTGCTGCACCCCTTCACAATTTTAATTCAAAATATGCCTCCACATATGGTAATTATCCTCAACTTTCTAATCTATGACTTGCTTTCATTAAGTAGTGAGGCAGTAATTTACTCTAGGCCATTAAAGACAACAGTAATTACTAATAAGCTGCGCGGGATATCGAGGACTAAGTGTTTTGCTGGAATGGTCAGCCCCAACATCTCGCCTGCATGAATGCGTAAGGCTGTGTGTGTGTGTGAGTGTGAGTGTGAGAGAGACAGTGAGGAAAGAAGGAGTAATGCATAATGAAGTATTTGACGATAACAGTGGTGCCACAGACAGTTATGGTATTACGAGCGTAAAATGATCATTAGGGGCTTCTAATGGCAAAATCAGTCATGCTACCACACACAAAAGCAGCCGCTGCTAAGGGAAGTTAACAATATTGTGTTGTGTGCTGTGTGATGATTTTATGCCCCATAAAAATATGATTTATTTGACTGTGATCATCAAGATCAGGACCAAACCTGAATTAAACATCCTGCTCCGGCTAAATGGAAGAACGACACTCGACAACAGAAACACACATACACAAATACACACATACAAAAATGAATGTAATTAAAACATTTCTTTTTTTTTTTTGTGAGAGGAATAAATGTTTATTCACTCATTTATACAAGCTACGAGTCTTGCACCATTTGAATGCTTTGATAAACGTAACCAGTTATAGACACAGACACACAGATTACTGAATAATTACAATATAATAAAAATTAACAACATGTGATTCAAAAAGAATAAAATGGTTGTAAAGGCTACTTCTACATATATGATTGTGGATTTTACCCATAAAAATAATATTGTGATCTATGATGTTGAATGACACAGACTGGAAATAAACTCACTGCAATCCATGGTGCTGAAATGGTTAATTGATTAGTTGGTCAACGGCAGATCAGTCGTTTACTAATTTAACAACAACTCCAAACATATAACAGTTTTTCCAATGTGACAATTTGCTCGTTTTCTCCATTCATACACTGGATGTCTTTTGGTTTTGGGCTGCTGCAGGCACAATGAAAGTCAAAATGAAGACGTTGCCCTGAGTTACACTCTTACACGTTCAGAGGATTCAATTCAGAAAGAGCGAGAGTACAGCTCCAGCTCTGAGGAACAAGATGTCTCATCTACTGGTGTGGAAAATAAATTTGTTGTTAAAGAACGCATGGGATCATCTGATGAATGACAAGCACTTTGAAACTGTGTGTTTTAAAAAGTGCTATACAAATACAAATACAAACAATTATTATTTATTATATCGGACTTTATTTTTGCATCACTTTATATATTTTCTTATTTTAGATAAACTGAAGGACTACGTTTTATTTTGTGGGTTGAGGAAACTCCCCGACAATACACCATAGTTTGAAATTCTGGAGCTAAATGATTTGGACATGCATGAAAAATACTAGTGATGGTTTATAATTAAATATCATAATTTTGTTAATATCAAATAATGGCTATACTCTTACAAAATACCTAAAATGTCAAGATTGAATAGATTTAGTTTTTTTTATTACCTTCCCCAAGGAGGGTATGTTTTTATTCCTGTCCGTTTGTTTGTTTGTGTGTTTGTAAGCAAGATTACACAAAAACTAATGAACTGATTCGCACGAAACTTGGTGGAAGGATCTGGTACGGGTCGTTGAAGAACTCATCAACTTTTGGTGCAGATGCGTATCAAAGGGCAAATCCAGGAATTTTATTAATTTTTTTCTAACATGGCATTTTTTGAATATTTTTTTTTTCCAGGGGTTAATTCATGGTTCCTAACGAAAAACATAAGGCACATTTAGGGAACTGATATGTATGAGTGTGTGAAATCTGGTGCAGCTTGGTTGAATCAAAGTGGACTGTCGGGCCTTGGCGGAGATATACGCTCTTCTGTTGTTCTTGTTTTTCCTGTTGTGGTTAAAACAGATACATACTTGTTACTTCAGACTATACGTGTTGTTTCATGTCGTGTCATCTCTTCCACTGCTGGTGCTCTGAATGAACACATAACTCGGGATTGAAAGCAGCTTACCAAGTACATCCTGGTTGGTGGCTTGTGTAAAGTGGGAGGCCTTGACTCAGCTGCCGTGCCCCAGCTGCTCTACACAAATGCAATGTGGGTAGTGGCTTCGTCAGAGAAGCTCCAGCTGTCCCCGTCTATTCACTCAACTACCATACTCTCCGGTTTGATTCCAGCTAAAGACATAAAATGTGTCAAAAACTCAAGTCCAATATGTCTCTCTTAACTCCCTCCGTTCTCTAATGTACTGGTATTCAATATGATGTCTTTGTTTCATGGCATCCACAGCCATGAAGGTGATTGTGTTGTGTTGTTAATGTGATTGCAGTGTATCCGATTCATTTCATCATTGAATCACATCTCTTGAGGTTGCTGTTTTTGATTGTGTTGCTCTGTGATGAAGAGGTGCTGTGATATTTTCAGACACTGTGTGAGTCGGCTGCTTCCCCTCGGACGGTCAAGGTCGTTCTCAACACCTGCCTTTGGTCCACTGCACCAGATGATTGTCAGCTGAGTCCAACATTGTCGATTTGGCCTTTTTGATTTGCACACGCCCACGCACGCACACACGCACACACGCACACACACACACACACACACGGTAGGAGTGAGAGATTATTGGCTCCTGGCTCTAACAGACTGAATCCTGGTTTTCCCAAACACAGACCTGTTTGTGTGGCCCAGCTTGCAGCGATTTGATTGGTCGGAGGCCCACCAGTGCACACGAAATGACAGCAGTGAGAGTGTGTGTTTTGAAAACACACACACACACACATCGGATGGCAGTCTGAGTTGAATACAGATGGCAGGACGTACTCCTTTCATGGCCAGGCTAATTGCTTTCCTTAGCCCGACGCTGTGACAGGAGCTTAGCACAGTTTTCTAATAACAGGAAACATTAATGCAGGAGAAAACTACATTATGCTTTCACATATCTGTAACAGGAACCCAACTCCACTGTACTGTATTCCGGAATCTGACTGTTATTAGAGTTGACCTTTATCGTTGCCTTCTTTAAAATGAATCTACAGATAAAAACCACATAGTCTTTGTCTCTTGTGTGGATTAGACGTCTGACTTCCAACTGAGATCCGCTCTGCCAGAAGTGGATCAGACTCATTGGAAATAATTGTTGTGGACTAAACAGCTTTGTGACTAATCATGTTTATCTTTCCTTCCTGTTGGACTCTAATGTGTGATGAGTGTGACTGGGCTCAGTAGTTGGACAGAAAAGAAAGACACTCGACAGAAGATCGGCGGTTCGATCCCCCTCAACCCCATTCCGCCTGCCGAAGTGTCCTTGGGCAAGATACTGAACGCCAAATTGCTCCCGACGGCTGGCAGTGTTTGGTTGATGTGTGATAGAGAAAGTGCTGCACATAGATGCACTGTATGAATGTGTGTGTGAATGGGTGAATGGCAAAACTGTACTGTGAAGCTCAGGACTAGAAAAGCACTAAATAAATACAGATCTTTTACTTACAAGGGAACAAAAATCGGAGATCATAATATTTTGATAATCTAGTCATACCAGAATGGTTCAGTAAAGTGCATCCCCTCGCCAAGGCCCTAAACCATATTTAAATTCAATAGGTCTGAATTTTTATGTGGATCTTCACCAAATTGTACACATTCATAAATTTGAGTCCCCTAAATATAATAGATTATTTTTCTCATCAAGATCTGTTATTTATCTCTGAGAAATCAACCAAAATGTTGAAAAACCTTTTTTCACAATTTTGAGAAGAGAGAAAAATAATTCCTGGATCCAGATTCACAATCAAATTGACTGGGTTCCTACCTGACCCAAACTCCATCCTTTCACCGGGTTTCATGGTAATCCGTTTTTTTTGCTTAATCCTGCTAAGTATTAAATGGGAATATGCAGATTAAAACATAACCTTGGTTGGGGTAATAAAGTTGAAACATTACAAGAAAAATGGCTTTTTCTCATTAAATTACTACTTCATTCTTGTAATATCATGACTTTATTCTCAAAATATTTCCTCAATATGGCCCTAACGCTCCATTGTACTAATTTCCTGAACTACTGGGAAGAGATTTACATTAGTTTTATTAAGTTTTCTCTCAGTGTTTAAATGAACACTGCATCTAATTGACAGATTAAAAAATACGTCATATCAAGCTCCAGCCTCCTGGCTTCTGTTTGTGAAATGACAGCTGACATATGTCTGACGCGAGTGAAATCATTTAGTGGTCTCTGGTGCTATAATTTGTATAATTGATAATGTGATTTTTTTTTGGCTGTTAAATCTGTATGTAGCTTTGATTGGCCAGATCTGTGACAGTCAGCTTAAAAACAAGATAATGATAGAATGAGCTCACTTAAATAAAAACACATTAGACAACATTAGACAATTAAAATAGATGACCCAATATGTAAGATAATAATAATCATAATATCAATGGTTAATATAAATTCTGCTATTTCAGATTTGTTATAAACTGACAGCTGACTGTTGACGAAGAGATGTCTTCTCTACAGCAGCAGCAGCTTCACTTGCAGATCCAGTTGAGCAGCAGAGGCATCTTTGGATCAACAGACTGGAAAGATGTGGTTTTTCAAACTGCTGTTCTTCATGTATTACTTGTCGAACCATAGTCAATACTATTATGCCGTCTTTTCAGGATCACATCACCACACAGCTTCAGTCTGTCTGTGAGGAAACTGTTTCCATCCAGGCTCCGTCTGTGGCTCAGCAAATTCCCGGGCCCTCCAAAAATCGGCAGATGGAGTTTTCTGGATTGGGCAACATTTCACACACACACACATTTTAAACAATTCAATGCATATTCTGTTGCGTAAATACATCATAAAAATAATTTGATAACAAATAGCGAAATTATCTAATTTATGACGGATTATTATCCTTAACATTAATCTCATTTTATTGACCTTGTCATGCAATTCCAAGGGGGAACTTCTGATTGACACTTGCCCCGCCCCTTTCTGTGACATCACCCACATGAAGTCATGTGATTTCAGTCACATGATGTCCATGCTACCTTATAGTAAAAGCCCTGTTGACTAGATTTCGTTGGAACATGAAATAAGATTTCCCAAATCTTAGGAACCAAATTCTCTCTAGTTAAATTGACAAGTTGCTAAATGCTGAGTGTAGTCAAATATATTGGAGTCTTTAGTAATAAGCAGCTTGCCGCTGAATCATTTTATCATAATAATTATATTTCAAACAGTGATGTGACATGGTGTTAATTCCGTTCATGACCTCTTCATGTTGGTTGCTGTCTGACTTTCATCATTTCCTTCTTGTTATATTTTTGCTGAATATTTTAATTAAATGTCATGAAACACTTTCATATGGGACATTGACACATTCAACTTTGAAAGTCTGGCACTGCTTTTAAACAAAATGCCGGCCATCACAAATCTGTGATTCTCTTTGGCTGCTGTCGTCAAACTCATCCATGCAGACCTCCAATTAATCAATTTTGTCAGGAGAAAAAGGTCAAGTTTGCATATTTGCTCTTCTTAAGGAGCCACCAGGCGTTTTATCCAAACACGGCACTGAAAACACCGCTGCTCTGAAACAAATCAAACCCATCAGTCGGGAAGTCGCCGCTCTTTCTGATTACGCCGGGGGATCGGACGGAGCAACGGTGACAACACTGATTCTTTGGTGGAGCTGCTGCACATATGGCAGACGGATTTATACAAGTCACGTGGCATCTATTGCACTTCTGTCCGTCCTGGGAGAGGGATCCCTCACATGTGGCTCTCTCTGAGGTTTCTACGTTCTTTTTACCCTGTTAAAAGGTTTTTTTGTAGGTTTTTCTTACTCTTGTTGAGGGTTAAGGGCAGAGGATGTCCCACCTTGTTAAAGCCCGATGAGACAAATTGTGATTTGTGAATATGGCCTATACAAATATAATTTGATTGATTGATTGACAACGAGTGATTTTCCTTCCTCACTCTGGAGTTACTCTGCATATCCTGCGTGTGGGGAAAAATGCCACTTTGGCTCCAAATTGATTGTTAAATGTCAATTAACAAACCAATCAGTGGAAGCACTGTGCTCGACGCTGTGTTAAAATACCAACATTTATAACATATTGATCCTCAATAAATTCATGGCACACACTTTACAGTTTCCCTCATAAAGCAGCACAGTGTAGTTTGAAAAAGACTGTGTTAGAAAAATCACTGGTCTGACTGAAGTTGTAACAGCGTCATGGCTGCAGCCGTAGGGTGCAGAGTAATGAGGAGTACAGACGGTAGTTATCTATTATGGCACTAATTATAGGAACATGCCTTCGGCTAAGCAACTGTCCCTGGCACTATGCTATCTGTGATCTATTCCCAAACTTGAGAGTGCTTTACAAGGTTAGAAATTGGGTGAAATGGATGACACGGTCCTTGTAGCTGATGTTGTATTATCTGATGGTGTTATCGCCAAACAAAAGCCACAAAATTGGCTTTCAAATTAGAGAGAAAAGTTTGATTGGGACTATTATTTGGTTGCAAATACATTTGTTTGCGCGCGCGTGTGTGTGTGTGTGTGTGCGCGCAGCTGTATGAGGGTGATTATGGTTTGACAGCTGCTGACAGAGAGCCCAACTTGAGGCGAGTGAAGAGGTCTTAAATACGGCAGTAGCTTTCTGAGTAGCTACACTCTTCTCCGCACACTTTCCCACTCTAAGAAAGGCTGCAATTACCGTGTCAGCTGCTGTGCTGCTCACATGGAGAAAATAGCTCCGGCTAATTATTCACTCTCTTGTTCAGTCGGTATGAGAACGGTGCAATTGAGAAAAAGAAGCTCAGAAATGGACCAAAGTGTGGTAACGACTGAAGACACGTTAAATGCACTGTTTATCCTCACGTGTTAACTTTCCTTCAGCTTTGTGACAGCCTTGTAGAAAGAGAGACACTTTCAGGATTACTGTTAAGATTTTAAAAGTAAGATGAAATGAGACTGCGTAGCCATACGTATTCTTACCACCAGGGGGACTCAGTGAGGCCTATACACTTAAATTATATTTTTATGTGAAGTTTGCATGTTCTTCCTGTGTCTGCGGGCGTTTCCTACGGATACTCTGTCTTCCTCCCACCTGTTCAAAATGTCTCGGGAGGACTTCATATCGCACCGCTGAGCTGACACTGTTCATCCAGTCCGACTGACGACTGAAAGATACGAGCTGTCTCTGCACTGACTGCTCTGTTTCCATGGTTCCGCTGTTGCCTACGCAACACTCACAGAGGCTGATGGGAAATGAAGTCCTTTTGAGAATAGGTTTAGTTTAGACCATTTAGACAAAACATTTTCTTGCTGGTCTTAAATTGTCGAAGATACAGACATACACACACATACATACGCATATTTCAAGTGGATTCAATTTAATCCTACTTTTGATTATACTCAGGTGTTGTTGCTATATTAGACGCCATGATTGTACTTTTCTTTATGGTGGTTGCTCCACCCTGGTTGCTCCTCCCTGGTTGCTCCTCCCAACTCTCAACGGCCCAACCGTTAACATTAAGGTTTTATTTGTCATATGCAAGTTACCACAGGGTCAACAGTACAATGATGTCGGTCAAGGAGAAACCAGTCAGCTCGGCAGTGCAATATTTACATTAAAATAAAGCTTACTGTAAAAAAGTCAAATACAATACAATACAAAACTATATGCATTCAAAGGTATTTTAAACAACTTTAACTGAATGTGTGATTGTTATTGCACGTGTGTATGTGTAATTATTGTATCGTATGTGTAAAAATAAGCCATTGCTAAATAAATATTATTTGATATTATTATCTATTTAAATATGATATATGTGTATGGTGTTCATATTTTCTTGTTTAGTGTGATATGTGGCAGATACCTTGTTGCCCTAACACAAAAATGTCCCAGTTTGGGAAGTCCATCCTGCTGGGACAACCACAGGACTAAATTCATATTGACATTCCATACATATGCCCTGTTTCAATAGCTCTATATCTGATATCTCCTTTGGTGACTCATTTGTCTCAACTTCCTGTAGGGAGTGACTATACACTCGTGCTACAAACTTGAGATTGGTATAAATATAACCCAGCAGAACAGTGTTCTCACACATTGAAATTTAAACACTGTCATAACCCGGTTTGACTCAACCCGTGAACTCTTGTTTCTTTGACATTGAAAAAGTATTTAGCACCGAAATATAACAGTTAACTCCCACTGACATGGATGGTGAAGCTGTGGATGTGATACTTATGATGAGTTTTAGTTGTGTAGTCGCTGTTGTGCGTTATATATAGACTATTTTCATCAACTGGAATGCAATGTTTTCCTACTGTAATTATCTACTCTGATCAATCCTCCATTACATTATCTCATATTGAATACCATTTCCAATACTTCATTCATCTCAGCTCTCATATCCTCAACTCACTTCGGAGAACGGGAGGCATTTTTTTACCTCCACCATGGAAACTGTCATACTTTCTGGAATGCAATTGTGGTGAGATATATGCTAAATTATATTTGATGCTGGTTTCTTTAGTTTGCAGTTGGTTAGAAAGTTGTTTCTTTCCTGAAGATGTTTCGGAGAAGCCTGTATCTGTGCCCTTTGCAAGTGTTTGAAGTTTAAATATTCTATTTAGAATAAAAATAATCTGTGGAGTATGTGTTTCCTACTTTTTTCCCTAGAGTCACTTCTGAACTTGTTCTTTTTATCGTCTTTTTGTTTTTGCGTTTTTGCAGAAACACTCCGCTAATCAAAAGGTAAGAGCCTTCTCTCCGCTGCATGGATTTGTTTTTTCATGTTTTCTGTAATAAATTGAATCAATCGAGTTTTTAAACTTTTCTTTGAGGACAAAACTTCCAAAAGATTTAACAAGTCCAGTAACAACCTCTCATCAAACTCAGTCCCGCAGGTCAGCCACAAGTTCTGCCACTGCTTGCAATTAGCAGTCCCCCTGGTGAGAGGTGTGTTTAAGTGGCTTAAAAGATTTTATGCGGTCTGATGTTGAGCTTCCTCCTCAGTGAAGTTACACTCACAAGTACTTTGTTTACCTCGCACATGATACATTAGGCTAATGAGACACCTCTCCAAGTGTGACTGTGTCTGCCAAGCCTGCAAAATAATCCAATTTACACTTCATAAACAGTGTGTAAGTATACTCTGAGAAATGTCATTCATGGTATTCAAGTTGGTAAATAGTTTAATTTGAATACAAAGGTTTAATGCAATGATCACTACATCCTCGAATATAATATTTATCAATAGAAATTGAATTGGGTGGGAAAGAATTCACCGGATCTAGATGTCTTATTTTGATCTGCACCAAATTGCACACACATTAATGTCATTCAACAAGATTGATGAGTTATTCTCCGAGAAATTAAAGTTTCAGTGTGTAGAATTTAGTGACAACTAGTGGTGGGGTTGCATGTTGCAGCTGAATACCCCTCACCTCACCCTCTCCTTCCAAACATGAAAGAGAACCTGTGGTAGCCTTCAGTTGTCATAAAAACTCAAAAGGTGTTTAGTTTGTCCAGTCTGGGTTACTTTAAAATTCATGGCAGCCTCCGTAGAGAGGACCTGATGTAAATATAGAGTATTTGAATATAAAGGGCCCATTCTCGGGTAAAGAAAACAATAATTCATACAATTTAGATGAAACACTATTATTATATTATATATTATATTATATATTATTCAATTTCTGCCAATAGATCCCTTTCACCTAAATCTTACACACTGATCCTTGCAAAATGCCCTAATTTGCAATGTTAAAGAAAGTGAACAAAAATGAAACTTTAGTGGATCTCCTTCACCCGTACGACATCCTTCCATCAAATCCCGTGGAAATCCATCCGTTAGTTTTTGCATAATCCTGCAAACTAACAGAGGCAGATGAGGACAGAACCTCCTCGGCGGACGTAACGAGTGTTTTCCTCAGATCAAGGCTCTGTATATATTACTTCATATTCATTTCACTTCACATGAGCTTACTTCTGTTTTCACTGTGTGTATGATTGTGTGGTGGTTAGATGTGTACCACAGTTCTTATGGTTCCTGCAGGGGGGCAGAGGTAAGCAGCAGCAGCAGCAGCACAGACACAGTGTTATCAGGCTGCATTATTTATCAGCCTGCAGCTCTAAAGTATTAGTGAAGACGTCACACACACACACACACACACACACACACACACGTATGTTGGCACTAGTATGTACATGGTTTGGCCCGTCACACACACATTTGCACCTGTATAGGCCCGACTGGAGATTTCCCTTGTCATTGTTTATCTGCCTGACGCCATTGATTTAATTGAGTTGGATGGGTCCCTCCTAATCCCCCGGGTAATTGGAATTTTGCTAAAGAAAGGAAAGGGTGAGTGTGTGTTTGTGTGTAGGTGTTGGCGTGTGTGTGTGTGTGTGTGTGTGTGTGTGTGTGTGTGTGTGTGTGTGTGTGTGTGTGTGTGTGTGTGTGTGTGTGTGTGTGTGTGTGTGTGTGTGTGTGTGTGTGTGTGTGTGTGTGTGTGTGTGCAGGGGGTGGGCGGGTGTTATGGGAATGGACAGACATTTTAAAGGGACACAAAACTCCCCAAGAATCCATCAAATCTCAGTGTAACAGTGCTGACGTGGCAGTATTGATGTTTTCCCTTTGTCCCTGTGTTTAGTCATTTTATCTCACAGACTGAACAGTATTAGGTAAAACAGCAGTGGCAGGTTCCTACAAATACAATAGAAACGCTGTTATAAGGCGTCAACACATTGAACGGGTGACACGCATTTGCATAACTGAATTTAGCTTTCACTACAATCTGAGGTCATACACATACAGTGTTGCTAGAAATCAAATCCACATTTTCTAACGTAGTGCCATGAATCAGAGGTGTGCTAAAGGACTCTTACTCCATTACATTAGTATATATACTGTATAACATTAAAAAAAATACATCCATGATTAGTTATCCATTAGCAACTTTATGACGGATAGATATTTTGTGCAGATTTTGTCAGAGAGAAGAGATTAGCAGCCTACACTTAGCCACAACTTGCAGAAAAACAACTTCAGGGGAGTACAAAGTTAAATAGCTTGTTAACTTGCTAGGTTTATTATCATAATAATAAACTGTACTTACTCAGCACTTTCTTGTTGCACAGTGCTAAACATCAGAAGAAAATCTAAAATAATATACACTAGACGAGGACATAGGAGGGATAAAGCAGTAAGAACGACTAAAATGTAACAGCATAATAATAATAAATGCAAATCAAACATTCCCCAAAGCTTTATTTATTGTTCTCATAGATTGTAAAAGAAATTTCTCATTTCAGTTTTTTTCATTTCAATTAACTTACAGTTTTAACAGTTGACACATTTAAAAAACACTTTTACAACAAGTAATATAAAGGCAACCACCGCTGTCTCCTGTTACACAGAGGTCATAGGAACCTGGCTCCAAAAAGGCAGATCTGACAGTGTGGTGCTCTCTTATCCCATTTAGCCCCTATGATGGATGGGCCATTTTATACACCATTAATCCATCCATTTGTCAATTACTAATGGAAATTTGGGGGTTGAGGACATGGTTGGGAGCCAGGTCTCAGGGAACTGTCAAGTCGCTGAATGCCACATTACATCAATGTTGACTGTAATTACAGAGCCTGTCTGAGACGCAGTAGAAACCAAAGAAAAGGTGCAAAGGGTGATAATGAGGTTTATTGTGCTTCATGATTATTATCAACACTATTATTTTCATTTGGAATTCAATGTTTGTTTGAACTGTGAACGTTACTGGCTGTTGTGTTGTTTATTAAGCATTCACGGCGAAACAAGTGCCGTCCTGATGACACACTCTCTGCTGAGTGAGAAAATTATACTCAATCTGGGCTTGAGAACACACCTCATTTAGAGGCAATACAGAGCTGAGATGGATTTGTTCCCAGACACCTTTCAAAACTCAATGAAAGTAAATATGCGGGGACTGTGGGAGATTATTCAAATAAGTCCGACTGAATAAGTGCACAATGTTCTACTTGAGGATTTGTTATGTTGTTCTGTCCCTTTTATCTCAAATCTGGAGAGCAGCGGAGCCCATTACAAGTGTCTATTTCTCTTGCAGCAGGATGAACACACGTTAACAGTTTATTTGGATTGCAACCATTTATCCCATAGGTCGTATATAAAGATGGACAGTGCGTCTACACTTCCTCCAAATATCCAGAAATGAAGACAAAATATCCCGTATTTGGAGTCACAGTCTATGTAGGAGCGGTTGGGGGATGGAGCCAGCACAGCTAGATCAAGTAATACCCATGCTTGACCATAGACTGTATTTAAACCATGGACAATATGTATCCTCTTCCTCCAACTATCCAGAAAAGAATAAATAACAAATAATCAAATAACTAATTAAAATCCTACTTACTGGAAAGGATTGACACTAGAACAGATCTGTGTGATAAGAACTGCCTAAAATAACAGAAACCATATTAGAGTAAAAACATGTTTGACGTGTACTTTGAGTTTTTATTTTGGTCCATGCCCCACTGGCTAACATGGAGGAGGTGGAATTATGCCCTTTACTGCCGGCAGCCCCGGGGGTGTGATCAAGACACTTAAGCTTCTCTTTTGGGGAGCGGCCATGTCGTCCATCTTGTTATACAGTCTATGATTTATCCTGAAATGATGTACATATCCCATTCATGTATGTAGGTTGGCGGGAAAAAAAAAGGTTAACGAGAAGCTATCTGCTATAAATCCAAGGAAATTACCACTGCAGGTGAAGGTGTCCCGTTTTCTTCCTTCATCTCTGAACGATAGGAGGATGTCTCTTTAACAGCTGGGGTTAGGGACACACCAGCTCTCAGGCCTGATGAGCTGCTCCCTCTATTTTCTCTTCTCATTCTCCTGAGCGCCGTGGCCATCCAGATTAGAGCCTATGGCCCATTAGGCAGCCAGGGAGGTGGGCAACCTCAAAAGTGTAGCACAAGTGTGTTATGAGTGTGTGCATGTCCGTGTGCAGCAAGATACACACTACAAGTCATTCTGAGTGGGAAAAAAATTGGCTCTGAGAGTTTGTTCTTGAGCTCTTGTTCTTTTTATTCTTTACAAGGACAGCATGTACTAACAAGGACAGAACCCTGAAGAAAATATACTTCACTTACGCCCGTAAGCGAAGTATATTTTCAGTTATTCTCACAGGTAAAGTATAATATTAAGATTTATTCAAGATTAGACTAAATGAAGACTAAAACTTGTTGGTTTATGCCCCCTAGAGTTTTTTTTTTTCTCTTTTTGAAATTAATTAGAAATTGTTAAACTGTTTTCATTATCTCTCATGCTGACTATGGAGTTCTTGTTATTTATTCCAAATTAAATGGGATTCTGTTGTGGATAGAACGAACCACTCACAAACTGGATTGAACTAATAAGGATATTACAGTTTTTAAATCGTTTAATGTCTATGTACGTGACAATATCCTCAAAGTGCTGCCAAAAAGTATTTTCATCCCCGTCTCTGGACCGTGCTCCTTTGGAAAATATTTCAAATATCCCACTGGAAATGAATTTCAGTGGAAAAAGATCAAATGCTAAATTATCTGATATGATTTTAGTCGGTATGAGATCATAGCAAGTTGTATAGATTTGGCTCAAGCAATATACAGATAAAAGAATTAGCTTGGAAAGCTTCCAGCGTCATGCTGTAGCACCAGTCTCTGCAAATCATTGGCTTTTGTTTTCCCCAAATCAGAGAGACACTCACGCTGTTGCCTATTGATACAAGCTCATAAATCAGCACTGCCTCTCTCGCACAAACACAGTGGTGCGCACAGTGGGAGGACAGGGGGGCAACCAAAACAGGCACAGGGTAGTGTCTGGCATACCGTGATGGCACACAGTAGGAATTTCACATGCATGCCAGTGTTGACGGCTCCCAACCAGTACTGCCCTTTTGTGGTCTCCACCCCTAACCACTCCTATCAGTCCGGCCCTGTTTGTTTCACTGTCACTGTTCCCATTGTGTCATTTATTGGCTGCAAAAGAAGCCTTGCTCAGCAACAAACAGCAGACAAAGTTAGTGACTGGCTGGTGAACAGGGCTGAGCATCTAGCAGACACGTCAGATAATGCTCAAAGGAGAAGGTGGAGACCAAATACAGAGCTAGAAGGAGAGGAACTGTTGGACTTGAATTCACCTCGGGCTACAAACATGATTCCAAATTAATGATCATTTAAATACATCGCTCCTGGATGAGTAAACACAAAACTCTTTGCTAATAGTTTTACTAAAACCTATTGGAAAATAATTATGTGCCACTTTTGTGTTGCTGAAAAATTCTGTCAATTTAAGTTCAACAATATTAGGCTTTCATCCATGCAACACTTTTATGCTAGTATTTGTGGTCACCCCCACTCTTGCGCTCTGAGAGGTTGTACTCCAGATATTTAGCCTGCTAATCTAGTCGTAGGAGGCAACATGCCGGCGAACCTCTCGAATCAAGTCTTTGAAGAGTCCACACATACCGACTGGTGACTGCTGATTGAACGCTGATTTGGCTACTATCTGGGGCTTTCGTTAGAGATCTGCAAAGATTTGTCTGCAAGTGAAAAATTGGCTAATAATTATGTGATGTGGACTAGGCATTACCGATCCAGCCGAAAGATCTCAAGTTCAGCATCAAACATCATTTCTCTACTTGCAAAGAGCTCACTCCAGCTGTGGAAAGCAAAAGTCATTGTTAACTCCGACACTTTCTTTGCTAGTATCGAAGTTAGTATGATAACCAGCTAGCCCCTGGCTGGGCTGGCCCATCTTGTCATTTTCCTGTCTGCTCTGAAAATTCAGAGGGTGTATTATTACTTCTTGTCTTGTAAATGCAACAATGACTGTAGTACTTGTAAGTGACCATCACCAGGACCAACAGCGGAGAATTTGCACTTAAAGCACCTTTAACATTGTGCATGGAAGAGGTCCCTGGAGTCAGTGCTCAGTATTGCATGCACCCATGGCTGTACATGTGTAGGTTGATGTTCTCCTCTGTGCTCCACCCTAGGGGGCCTGTGTCTAGAGGGAGGCAGCTCCATACAAACACGTCATGTACATCAAAAGCAGAGCTTGAATTTAAAAACAAATCAGAGGCAGACTGTGAATTGCTTCAGGCAATTTTGATCATGGTTTGTTTTGAGCAACAGTTTTTTTTTTTCCTTATGTTTTACTATTTGCTGTTATTCAGTGTCATCCTCGCCTTGGGCAACAGAATGCAGCTTCTCAGAGAGTGTTCCCTCAGGGCCAATGCAATAATCAAGAATAGGAAAATGAGTTTACTGTTGCAGTGCAAATCCTTTGAGTCACAAAAGTGCATTGAGGATAAGGTGCAGTGTAAACCCTGCCATGGGAAGAATGTGCTCAAATGTCATTAAATCACTGCAAAGTGAACTCCTATAAACTGAATTTACACATCTAATCAGCCAAACTGGGTTTATGTTGTATTGTGTTAGCAGTAGCTGATTAACATAGAGATTTATTGGTTGATCTTTGTTGTGCCAACCCAGAAAAACACAATGTTTAACTGTCCTTACACAGCACAGCTTCACAGACAGTTTATTTACTTTCTTTACTTGGCAGAGCTGGATCAAGACAAGTTGGACTGAATTGAGTTAACTACAATACTTATTATTCAGCTGTTGTAGAATTATATTTCTATTTTGGGCAACACAGAAAAACGAGCGCACAAGTAAAAATGCTCACAGTGGCGTGGGCCACTTGTCCAGTGTGAGCTCCGTGTCAATCCTATTTGCAGAAGTATGAATCAGGCTTAAGGCAACATGTGAATGATAAAACAGCTCCCCAAACGTGAATCAGCTTTATCGCCCCCTGGTGTCTCCTCCACGTTGGCGGATGGGACATGTACCAAACTAAGTAGAGAGTCAAAGAATACGTCAAATAAAAATGTCCAAAAGTTTCTGTCATTTAACTATTTGATGCTATGACAATGGTGTGAAACTTTATGACTGACAGCTTATGACTGTGATTGGTCGAGCACGTGTATCAGTGGGACCTTGATACCGGGGCTCTAAACCGCAGTCATTACTTCACAGATGTCAAAAGAGGCACATGTATCTGCTATATATATTTTCTTTCAATATTGTATAATGAAGTATAAGGAAGTGAAGACACGTCATCCATCTTTATAGTCTATGGTTTGAAAAGGTGCATTCAGCCAGTGTTGGAATGTAGCCTACACAAGTCATTCAGTGCACCGTACTTGCACTTAAATGTATGCATTTTTCTGATCATTTATGCTTCTACTCCCATGCAATATTGTACGTTTATACTCCATTATTCAATTTTTCTCACCAGTTATTTTGCTGGTTAAGAAAAGCAATATAATCAGAAAATGGATTGTGTTGTAATATTACATGTTAAGATGAGACAAATCCCTGGGGAAATTTACAAGCTAACCTTTACTTGCCCGTATATAATAAAATGACACTCACCTTCACCAGCCGTGATATCGGAGGGATGTAGATATTAACGCACTATAATTATAATCCAGTTATTTAATTACATTTTTTCTCAAATGGACTATTTGGCATAATGAGTACTTTTACTTTTGTTACATTGAGTATATTTGAGAATACACAACTTTTAGAGTATTTATGTTTCTATACTGTGTGAATGCCACTTTTACTGAAGTGCTTCTTCCACCACTTCCTACAACTTTCTACATAAAGTTTGTAAGAGTAGTTTTTATATAAAGCTTGAAGACCACTTACTGAAAATGATGCTTGTGTTAATAATTATAACAATGGGACACACACGCCACAACCAGATAGAATGTGCTGCTTTATGAGAGGTCTTGTCGTTACATTGGCCCATTTAAAGGAATCATAAAAACACACCAGCAAACAACATGGTAATTATGAATCCAGAATAACACAGTGCAATGCAGTTGCAGTGTTTAATGGACTTTGGGTGGCATTTTCCTTTCAGCCCTAAGTTTTTTTATTTTTTTTCCATCAGTTTGGGTTCAGTCCATGAGTGGGGCAGTTCTGTATGGGCTGGCACTTCATTGTGAACAGGACATTAGTGAACCCATTAGCGTTATAAAGTCTCATTGTCTCTGTCAGTTGTGCTGATGCGGTCTCGTTCCAGCTCTTTGCTTGTGATGAGTACAGATGGACGGAGCTTGTTCTCTCTGGACAGGGGGGGTGGATCATAGCTCACAGTTAGGCCCCCTATACACTACAGTCACACCTCATTGACCACTATTACAGCAAAGGAAACCAAATCATCGCAGGGGGTTGGCAGCAGAGGACCTACTCTCGACAGTTTGCCCTCTTTGATCATCAGTCCAAGTCATCACCAGCATCACTGTCTCTCCACAGGGATGAGAGATGATTAAAGTCACCTGCAATATGTTCTATTTTTAATATTTATCAGTAGTATTAGTAATAATAGAAAATGCACAGTGAAAAAAACATTTCAGCCAACCGTCTGCTTATATAGATTGTTTTTGGTTATTACAGCAGTGACTTAAATATTCAATTCTGTGTCCCCATCACTCACAAATCCACAGTACACACATGTTGTTACCTCCAGTCCATGTTTCCAAAATCACCTCTTTAACCGAGAGGCACCACGACGTTATCCACATTTTATAGCCGCAGTACATCTGCAATGTGACGTTAAGAACCTGATCCGTTTCGGTAGAATGTGCGGCCTTCCTCAAGCTAAACAGGCCGCGGCGGTCAATGTATTCTACGCCACATCCCGCCGTCCTCCAATATGTTTGCACATTGTGCCGCACAAAGTCAGCAGTCGGGTTGGCAGCCTCTCTGCATTGTTTGGTGATTGGCCGCGAGCTAAGTGGCGGTGACGGATTGTGATGTTGATGTATTTACCTCGTCTGTGCTGACAGGAAGCTGCTCCTCTGTTCTGATTGACTGGGTCTCATCACGGCAGCCGGCGTTGCTTTGTTTAACCCGGTCAGGTTGGGGAGGGTTTGCTTACTCACTCGATGAGACGTCCATGAAGATGAGAGGAAGACCTTCCCTAATCTTGGCTGACATTGGTGGCTTGGCAAGCGGGGCAGCTCACTTATAGGGCTGCAAAAGGATGGAAATGAAGCTACACTTCGTCTGGGATAAAGTTTTCTGTACTGACATGCCGACCATAAGGCCGCTAAACCACATCGGTGCTGATGTAATATTAAATTGTATTTATCCGTATATATTTAACTCTAAAAATGTGTAGTTTAAGTTCCCTCCCCACCGAAAAAAGGTGAAAACAAAACCACTATAAGTTTGATCTAAAATGTCTCCCAGAGGAGCAAATCAGGTCATCACAGTAATAAATGGATTTTTTTTTAATGCCACGTTTTACAGTTGATCTGTCTGCAGTGAATTTGCTGTTGACTAGGTTTTTAAATTTTTTTTTCCATTATTGACTTTCCATGGAGCAACCCCAGGATTTGTCTGCAGATTGTATCATCACCAGACAGTCTGTCTGCTCCTCAACGCAAGAGGAACAGACTCACTGGTTAAAACTGCACATGCTGTCTTTTTCTAATTACTCCTGCTAAAGGGTCCGAGAACATGATATCACAACATGTCCACATGCTGAAGCAGCATGTCTTTTCAATGTAATAAACTGTACTTGAATCGACGGATTGAGGTCAAAAGTGAGATCATATTTTTCATTGTTGTTGATCATTGCTTTCAAATGGATCCCTACATGCGTTAGTGTTAAATTCAACAAACCACATGCGAGACATTTACCACAAGCTTCATCTTTTACAACCCATCTAACATGACATATACTAAACATAATTGTGGCACAAGTATATTTTACCTTTTTTTATTGTGGAAAGAAATTGTGAAACCCTGCACTTGAACCATGCACACATGAAGACACACAGCCACACACGCACACACACACACACACACACACACACACACACACACACACACCTTTGCCTTGTCAGCTAACCCCCTCTAGTGCCGAGCATCCGGCACAGATGCGCACAGTCTCTCTCTGTAGCCGCCGCTTCATCTGCTCCTCTGCTGCATCCCAATCATTCCTCCGTTCACCGCTCACGCGTCTCGCTGCTGCCGCTGCGCACCGGGCCGGACACGGGGAACCGGAGCGGACAGTCCGCGGCACGACCGGGGATTTTCCGAAGTCCGCCTCGAAATCCGCGCGCCACCGCAACGGAGACGCATACGGAGCAATTTCAGCGCGTCTTTGAAACAATGCAATAGCGCCGAGTGAAGTCCACGGGAGATCCCCCAAAGTTGTTCGGAGCCAAGTGTTTGTCATTGCGCGTAAAAAAGAATTTATTTCACTTTAGACAGATATATTTTTTATCCAAATTCTGTGCGTTCCGCGTCGCCGCCGCAGGGAGAAGGATGGATCTCTTGCCCCGTCTTCCAGCAGCTCTCCCCGGCCAGGACCACATGTAAGGACCGGGACCGGCGGATCGGTCGCTTGTGGAGGATCAGTTTTTACCTGTCGGCCAGAAGAACCCGAGGTCAAGGCGCTGATAGATGCCGCTGGAGACATGAGTTGTGGAAAGAGATTCGGGCTTGTTTCTGCCTTTCTGGGAATTGTGCTTGCGCGCTTCAGCCAGTGCAACCAAGGTGAGCAACCCCACTAACGACCCGCACTCATTCACAGCACTTTGTTCAGCCACAGATAGTGACTGTGATGTTTTGCCTCTTCCCCTCAAACACCGTGAAGGTGTGAAGTGTTTGCGATGTGCACGGTGATGCTTTTACTTTAACAGTTAAGTGACCGCGCTAATGAAAATGTGACAACTCACCTCTGAGGAAAGGTCTCAGTAGTGCTAGAGACAACATGGATTCATTCAATGACAGTGAAATAAAAATGTGGCACATAATATGTAGAGAACCTATGGTCACCTTAGATATAAAATACAGTGCAATACCTGCTGTTTTTATTTCCATGCCATTGCTGTTAATCCTTCTAATAATCTCTGATGTTGGCACATAAACGCACCATGAATCAACCCAGAGTCAGATTAGAAGTTTATTATTTTCTAAGTATTGCCTTAGCTCAGTTTTTATTAAAAAAGAAAAAAAGAAGATAACATGTTTTATGGAAATCAGCTGCTGAAGTGACAACCCTGAGGCTTCTTTAATTACACATTCTCCATCCACACACACACACAGACACACACACACACACACACACGGACACAGACACACACACACACTGTCCAGCAACCGAAGATTGAATCATTATGTGGGTGACAGTGTGAGATCGAGCAGACTCACAGATCTGTTTTGTGCCGGAGCTGTTGCAGTGTTTTAGATACAGTAAATGTTCCTGAGCTGCCAGTGATGACTTTATTCACTCTCTCTGTGTGTGTGTGTGTGTGTGTGCGTGTGAGAGAGAGTGTGAGAGAGAGAGAGAGAGAGAGAGCAGTGAAAATGTAAATGTGCTTTTGCTTAAGTGCACATTACTGCATGTGGCATAATGTGAGACTATCTGTGTACGTGGATGTGTGTGATTGTGTAGTACACAGGGCAACACTTGAACTTGTGCATAAGCGTATAGTCCACCTGCCTATAGGATCTGTGTGTGTGTGTGTGTGTACACAAAGAACATAGAGGTGTGTGACCATGTTTTACACACACACACAAACCATCTGAGAGGTTTAAAATAGTCTTATTGATTGTGTGGGGACACAGCAGGATTTGCCCCCCCCCCAGGTTATATTTTATTGTTCTCCAAGTTCAATAAGAGTGATGCTACTCGCTGTTCTCCTGGACAGCTGCTACACAACAGCCTCACTCTGTGTTTCTCTCTGCCACAGATTGAATGATTGAGCTGAGGTCTGCTTTCTATTGTACTCCAGTCCCTCATATCGACTGGTCTGGGACCTCGGCAGCACACTCGCAGTCGTCGGCTGCAGGAAAAACTGATCATAACTCCGATGTAAAAGAAAAGTCACTGGTTAGGTGGCGAGGCGTTAATGTTTCTCACCTTGACACAACACGCTGGCTTCTCAATGTATCGTTTTTCCAATTGGTCAAACTAATGCCAGAGGGTTTGGATCAGCGGATTCACACTTCACTGCTGGTTCCAGTGTTGGGATGTAACTAAGTACATTCACTTTATCAGAGTACATTTCTCATTTACCTTTACTTTACTTAAGTAGATTTATTTTCGGGTACTTTTCTCTTGTACTTCACTACAAATATCAGAAAATATCAGTACTTTTCTGTACTTATTTTTTAAAAGGGACCAATTATATGAGCGGAATCGGTCCACTGATCCAACCAGACCAGGTAGGTAACATTAGACTCCGCCTCCTCCCACAGCAGCAGTATCACTTGTGTAGTAGAGCGTTACATTAAGGAATAGGAGACACTCGATATGTACATTTCCTGTACATTTTTGTCTATTTACTGGTACTTTGATTTGAGTAAAATGTTTGAGTATTTCCTCCACCACTGCCTGGGTTTGCATGGTTATTGGAACAAGCCTAAAAAAAAGTGTCTCACTCAGTTCACGTTCATGTCCGTCCACCTAACGGCTGAGAAAATGAAACACATGTATTTGTGTGTTTCCTGCTCGGCTACAGTCTACACAGTGTGTGTAGGCTGAGGGACAAAACTCAACACCGTTCCTCGGAGGCGTTTCGGTGTCGACTGATGCTTCTGGACACAGACAAACAGGATTCCAAAGATTGGGGGATTTCACACACAAAATTGGAAGATGTCCTCTATTTGGAGAACAATAAAAAACAATCACTTTTTTTTTTTTGCCTCTCGTCTGTGTCTGCCCCCACAGACACAGATCAGACAACCCCCCCCCCCCACACACACACACACACACACACACACACACACACACACACACACACACACACACACACACACACATAAACTCAGCTGGGATTGCAGACAAAGCTCCACTCACTCACTGCCACGTTTGAACGAGCCTTTTGCTTCCCCCATCACTTCATCTCCTCCCGTAATCTTTACTGTTATAAATTTTCCCCCTTTTTCCCATAAAGAAGTGATATTTATCACAGTGAACATCCGCAGATCTCATTAACTAACCTGAATTCTCGAGTCCTTGTAATTTTCCTGAGCAGGAGATTGCTCGGACCCAGTGAATCAAGAGATTGTGTCTTTGTTCCTCACTTCTGACGTTGCCCGGGTCGTTATTTTTTTCCCTGACTGCGCGATTCATGCATGAAAAATCAAGAAAGGAATCCTTGGAAAATGAAAGAGTCACATGAAAGCGCCACGTATGAATGTTTTATTTTATATTGCAGCAAATGCATCTGATTGAGGCTCTGCTGGGTCTTTTGCTTGCAGGAAACTTTTTTAGATGAGGAGGAGCTTACAGTTGTTCAGTGCAAGACTCATAAAATTATCAGGGAAATTATAATTCAAGCTCTTTACACTGATTTGTGTGGATGGCTGATTAAAGCGTGTGATCTCCCTGGCACCCCCCACAGAGGACTGATCTCACCGTCACTGCTGCAGATGAAGGAGAGATTCAGCAGCCGTGTGCTGTCAGAGAAAATCAATCGAGCAGTCAAACCCAGAGCAGCCACAGAAGTGTTAACTCTGCACCTTTGACTCACAGTAACCCACTGTGGATGTTTGTGTGTCGTGTGCATGTTGCACAGCGGTGTCTATTTACAGTTTTATGATTCAGTGAATGTTTCTGGGGTCAATTTGAAACCACACACACGTCACAAACAAACGCACACACAGGTTGACACAGCTGTCTTTATTAGGGCTTTGCGTTGTCCTCCATTCCTTGTGGACAGCTTAACAGTTTTGCATCTTGCATGATACAAAGTCACTATTACACATTGTTCCCAAGATGTACAAATCAATAAGTGCACAAATTCAAGTTTCAAGAAGATTTATTGTCGTTCCAGAACATGAGGTACCTGAGAGGGAACTAAACTAAGAACTGACAAAGCAGAAGCAGCAATAAAATGAAATTAAAACGATAGAATCTCAAACTAAACAAGGAATAAAAACAAATGAGTATTGATAAATATGAGTATAGATATTCAAGTAGTGTTGTCACATGAAAGAGTCTCTGGTGTGTGGGTGTATTGCACATGAACGACTCAAGTGAGTGGCAGAGTTTGTGAGTCTGACAGTCTGGCAATGTTTGTTGCTATTTACGCTGCAACGGCCGGAAGCTCAATGCGTCAAAACGAGCAGCGTCAGCATCTAGGCTGCCAAAATAAAGAAGTAAAAGAACAAATTAGCAGGTTCACCGAGGTGTCATGTTTCCGTCATTGCCGATTAGAGCCTGATTGGATAAAAGCCTGTGTCGGCTGCAGAGTCATTCCACCTGCGAGCGAATGCTGCTCATGAGCCATTCCCATTGCAAACCAAAGCCAGATGTTAGTTTGTGTTTTCTTTTTTTGACCAGTGGAAAAGGGGCTTGATTCATGTCCAACCCAAATGTTAAACACAACCACAATTCACATCATATCCAGAAGCTTACCCAGGACATCTGAAATTATGTTTTGCCTCATTAGGACCGGGCTCATTTAAAATAGTCTTTTTGACACTCACTAGAGATGCATTATTTTCTTCATATACGTCCACAGCTGTACACACACACACACACACACACACACACACACACACACACACACACACACACACACACACACACACACACACACACACAGGTAACAACGTGAGGACTACATGCTGCTACATGTAATGAAAGGTCTTCCCTGTAGGCCCCCTGCAGAGAGAGACGAATATAACTCCAAGCTGCAGACGGTTCATTTTGTCGAGGCTCGGCTTCCTCAAAGTCTTTCCTCGATTAAGATAATGATTGTTGAGTTGCACTGTGTGAAAACTTAATGGCGCCCTAGTGAACAAGATTAACTTCATTGTTGAAATAACTCCTTTAAAATCACAAATGGGATGAGTAAATATGAATGAATGCTGTTTAATTTTCTGTTGTTTGTATGAATAAAGAAGCCATGCTGTTTGTGCTGCTTTCAAAACACAGGGTTTCAGACTGGTGAGACATCCCAGTGCTTTATGAGAGTCAATCTGAAATGTGTTTGAGTTAAGTGCGTTACACACCCGTGGTACAACCACACAGGTGTTTTTGCCTAATTTACAATTTGGAAAAATAACACTTTCACAGATTCAAATCTGAATAAGGCATCAACCTGCTCACTGTTGTGTTTACTGTATTTTTGAAACTAGTGGCGTCCTCCGTAGTTGAAAATTACTTTTGCAAATGAGATTATGTTTTCAATTAAGTTTTTCTGTTAACCGGAAAAAGGAAAAATTACCAAACTGATTTTCTTACAACTTGGTGGAAAGGTATGGTCCAACAAAGAGCCCTTTACATGTTGGCATGGATCTGAAAGAAGCAGACCCAGGAACATTTAAAATCAATTGTTTTAATGTCGCAATGCTTTTTAAATAACATTTTCATTGATTTTCCTTGAATTAATTCATGGATCTTGTTAAAAAGCATATTTAAGGGACTGATATCTAACAGTGTGTGTCATTTGATGATGCTTGGTTGAATTGAAAGGGACTGTTGGGTCTTGTTGGAGGCGTGCCTTCTATTCAGTGCCAGTCTAGTTTATGTAATGCTTTGACAATGGGTTAGTAATCCTATCAGTGTTGTTAAATATCTGCAAGATTAAGTAAATGGAGAAAAATTACATGTTCATGAGTCTGTTGCCATGAGAGCTGTAATTGTGCTTTTCTCCATAATACTGCTATGAAGTATTATTAAAAGCTTATAGCTCATAGAACACTGTTGCACTTT
Organism: Hippoglossus hippoglossus; assembly: GCF_009819705.1. Classification (NCBI taxonomy): domain Eukaryota; kingdom Metazoa; phylum Chordata; class Actinopteri; order Pleuronectiformes; family Pleuronectidae; genus Hippoglossus; species Hippoglossus hippoglossus. Next base: position 8,688,879 of record NC_047171.1, on the reverse strand, counting down.
GTGGTTAGTTGTAGCTTCAGTCTCATGAGTAAAGTCTCTTTGCCTCTGAAGCCAAATGAAAGAATAACACCTGTTGTGACAGAAAGGCAACATGTCACACTTGACCTTGTGCATTACTGCTAATTCCCATTTTATTGGCATGGATTCCCTTCACACATCCCTCATATAAAAATAACTTAGAGCTCATATCACATCTAATCAAGCACATTCAAAGATTTTATTTTGCTGTCAGTGAGCACGTTGTCGACTGGAGTGCGGAGATGTGTGGAAAATGCTGTCATGCCTGTCAAGATTGCTTCTGCCACAGATAATGTCACAGCATATCATCCCCTCATCTGCCCGGCACTTTGTTTACGCCGTTAAATGACAATGTGCGCTCATCACTTAAACACTCACCCAGATCAATGTTCATCAAGTGCTGTTGTTCGTCTTTTAACGAGACAGTTTGCCAGACTAGGTATGTAAAAAGGGCTTCAAATTAAAGGGGTTTGTTTTTGTTAGGAAGTTAAAGAAAAAAATTATAGAAAAAGAGGTGTCATGTTTTCTACAAATATTTTTACCACAACAGAAATGAACACGTATAAAACCTGGTAAGAAAGATTTACTGTCACAACATACTAAAATGTCTAAAAACTTTAATAGCTCTGCAAAAAAATCATATAATTTACCAAATCAGCCTCAATGAATGCTGTAGAATCCAAACTGTGATCTCAACTTTTTATAGTGCAACAAATCGGATGATTGAATGATTCCAGGACCTTTTTAGACCTCTTACCCTAACCAAACTAAAAAACAGCCCCCTGGTGAGAATACCTTCATGCGAGCTTTTCAGCGATTTACACCATGTGAGATACACAATGACTCCATTAGCACCTTGTTTTTTCCAGCCACAAAACATTTTGGTAAGGCTCAGGCAACAAAAGTTGTTGATAAAGAAAAAAGATACTGGTTTGGTTTAAGTTTACCCGCACATAGAAAACAGTCAATGAAGTGGTCCAGGAGAACCCTGAAATCTGCATGTAAGTAGTCCCACTGGAATAGCATTGTTGGGTATGGACATCCCAAAGAAGCATTGTTGCTTTTGTCTGAATACTCAAACTGCTCCAGATTAAAATTTACATGAGCCAACAGTGAACGAGACCAGCTCTGGGTTCTGTTGTGAGCGCGGTAGTTATTTTGGGGTGTTTGCGTGGCCTGCGAGGGCTGTAGGCCAGACAAGAGATGTCTACTTGTGCTCCATATATTTATGAGTTGGTCGGCTCATGTTCTATTTATATCGAACCAGTGGACGTCCCAGAGGACCCTCAGCTCCAGGCAGGGTCTGTGGGTGCCTGGCTGAGAGATGGCTTTATGGAGGGATAGAGAGAGAAAGAAAGGGAGAGAAGATGGATGGATGTGTATCCTACGCAGGCAGTTTTAGAGTTCATGCGTAGGCATGCTAAAAGCAAAGCAAAACACACACACACACACACAAACACAGACACAGATAAAAGTGTACCATTTGTATTGCTATTTATTTGACCTCATTAATCTTTATCTCGATGTCCTTCACTGACCTCTTTGATTGTTGACCTGTGCTTTTCGGCACATATCGTATCGGATGTTGTTCGTGTGAACGGGCCGAGCTGCAAACGAATCGCCCCCTTTGGGATCAATAAAGTTGCCTGAATCTGAATCTGAAAACGCACATGAAAACATGAACAAATGAACGAAAACAAGCCGTGATGAAATATTACAACACGGAAGCAGGAACCTTGTGGATGAGGGACGACCTTCTGTGCACGGCTGCAGGTGTCAGGTCACACCAGTAATTCGTGTAATGTCAGTGTCAGGGTGCCGGAGGTGTTTCATTGCAAAGCAGCTGTCATCATCCACATGCACAGCCTCCGTGATGTTGGGCCTTTTTCTTACAGTTTGGTGCAAAGTTTTGCAAAGGCTGATTCAACACCTCCATAAAACTTTTCCATCTAGATCAGACTATTTTTCTTAGCTCCTACGAAGTTTTGACCCGCTGCTGTTGTGTTCCCTGCTAGATTGCTTCCTCGCTGCCTACTAATGTACATCAGCTGTTCTTTATTTATGGCAAAGCGAGGTGTGAAACCGCTCGCTGCAGTGAGCAACACCGCCAACTCTCAGCAATTAGGCCAATCTCCAGGGACCGTGCTGTCTACCTGCCCACAGTAGCCTAAAGGTGTCCATTAACACTGGTGGCAGTGCCAGCACATCCTCCAGCCTGGCACTGGCACAGACGAGGCACAGACGAGGCACAGACGAGGCACAGACCCCGGTCACGGGTTGAAAAAAGACACACAGGGCGCTGGAATTGATCCAACATGGAGGAAATATCAGACCAAGCTATAGCCAAGTAGAGAGGACAAGATGAGGAGATAAAAAGATCGGCATGGAGCCTTTTCTTGTGAGTGTGTGTTAGAGGATGGTCAATCGATAGAATAATCTGCTACATTTTCATAAATCAATGTTCATTTTCTGCATCTTTTCTCACATTGATGTAACACAACAGGAGTTATTAGGTGCTTTACATGTTCAAAGCTTAAAGTTTCTTGTTAAGTCTTTGCTGTGAAATATGATCTGGTGCTCATGATTTGATGTGCTCTGTGTGTCGGATAGTGGGGAAATAAAGGTTGATGGTATTTATTTATCCTTTATTTACCCGGGAAGGTCCCGATGAGATACAGTTAAGCTTCTGCCAGGGAGTCCTGGTCAAGATGGGCAGCACTGAAGTAAAAAAGTCACGATTCTGTCCCTCTGTGAACTTTAGAAAGACTGGAACTTTTTGATATATATATATATATTTCAGCCTGTCTCTTCCTCTTGCTCCCCCTACAACTGTGTCCGCTAATTTTTGCTGAGTCAGATTTGACCTCTCCTCAGCTGTCCGTCATGTGCAGCATACAGATGACATTTCTATAACGTTGAAATACAGCATATTTTTCTCAGTCATTGAAACCTCACTAATGATCCAGGTTTCAGGATGTTTTTTAATTTATACACTGACACACGAGTTCCCGCTTCATGTCTTCCTTTATCTGTGAATGGACTTTTGCTCGGTGAGACGATGAGTGCGGGTGTGTTTTTCGTTTCATCATTTGAATATTCCATCTCATCATTTTGGTTTTTCCCAACCTAGTCCTCATTAACCATGTTCTAGGCGCTGCAGGGGGATGTCTTTAGCGAAACAGATCTCCCTGTATGCTGTCTGACAAAGTTAGTGAATAGATCCTGAAGAGCACTGAGCAGCTAAAGGGACAGATTTGTCTGTTGGGGCGTCAGTGGAAAACAAAAGGCGCAGAGTGAAATCTTCATTCATAGAAAGGAGTGCTCATGTTGCTCTGCACCCTCGTGGAAACACAGTTAGCTAAGAACTTCCCTGCGTCAGTTTAAAGCAACACCATGTGATCTCTATCAATATGTCAGTGTTGTGTTTACAGCTTGTTTTGCTGCCCCCAAGTGGTTATGATGGCCAATGCTGCTGTAATGCATTCCTTAATTTCAACATTTTGTATTAATATGAATACCTTTTATTTATTTATATTAATATTTCGTTAGTAAGAATATAGCATCAGTAATTCATAATCAAATGGGTTTAAGTTTGAGTATCATGTTCTCCGAAGTATAATGTGAGTGTACAATAACTTTATGGTTCCCTAACATAGAGTTCAATATTTGTAGTTCAGTCTAAAAAGGATGTTTATCTTTTTATAAACACTATATTATGACTTTGACTGACTACTTCTGTTTCCGTTGTGTAGATTCAATATAAATGTGTCTGCTGTACAACCACACCAACATGTTTTTACTTTGCCTGTGTTGTAGTTGTTTACTCTGACAACACTGCGGTTTCATTTTCCTGGATTATTTCCCCTTAACTCTTGAATGTTGTGATACACATGTTGTTTCTGCTTGATCCAAAACGTTGCGGTGCAACATTGTGTCTCTGCAGCGCGTCTTACATTGAGGCAGTTCTCTGGGAGATGAGGGGGAAGTCGAGGAGCGTTTGTGTAGTTGTGTATGACACGCACACATATTCACGAATACAATGAAAACCTCAGTGAGCAGATAGAGGACCATCTCCATCAGACGTGTACCAGCTCATAAACGGAGAAAAAGTGTCCCCTCTTCCTCTCTACGTGCCTTGTTCTCATCAGAGAACATTCACAGAGATATAAATATAAATTTTCATTTTTCTTTGACATTGTATTTTACAAATTGCAATATCACGGAATTGAAGCCACCTGCTTTGGTGTACGTTGGCCTGTATTAAGTAGCCATCCCACAGCAATGATGGTAATGGAGATTTATTCAGGAAAGACTGTCACTGATGGAGATATGTGTAGGTCTAATGAGACCCCCGAGGACCACTTGCAGAGCCCCGAATGGACCTTCACGACTGACTTACACTTAGAACCCTGTCATTATCTAACTAGAAAATATGATTTGTGAGAAATCAGAGTCGGTATTAAACACACAAATATGTGATTTTCAGCGTGACATACAAGATCAGTCAAGGACGAGTTTAAAGATGAAACAGTTCTGCCTTCTGAGGAGCTGATTCTACGTTTCACAGCACGAGGAAGAACATTATTGGCTTTAAACAAGTCTCTCGAGTCTCTAGTGTTGTTTTTTTGTGCCAGCCACCACTCTCTGCCTGAATACCAATAGTTCCCTAACACCTGCTCCACCAGGCAGTGCATCTACATGGAAGTGGGATGAGACTGTATTGTTACACACACTGTGCTTTTGACACACAGTTGACAAGGTGACTGGATGGGCTTCCATGTTATATTTATGGATTTTTGAAAAATTCAACTCTAGTCTCCTGCATATTCCCTAATCTTGTCACAAGTGCAGGTAAATACATCCCCCCCCCCCTAATTTAGTGATGTTATTCTGGCATCACAGTGGAGGTAAATTCAGGAAGCCATTTCTGCTTCTTTTCACTGTAAATGGCTCGACGCCGGGAGAGACTCTCTCCTCCTGAATTATTAAATCCGCTGTCCTTGAGAGCAAGACAAAATATTGTCAAGGATGGCAGAATCTCCCAGGGTAAAATTACATTGTTTAGTTTTTTTTTTTCCTAACACCACCTGGAAGGTTAGAGCAGTCTGACAAAACTATCAGGATATACCAAGATTAAAATCGCTGCATATTAAACTCTGGGGGATTGTAATACCAAAGCTCTAATTTACATGAATTAATACTTGGCATAATGAAACATTTACAAGTATAAAAAAAGGGTTAATCATCCCTGATTATATCTCACGAGCAGCCTCATTCAGAGGCAGCACAGGAGCATATTGTTGTGAGGGAGACTCCAGTGAAGCTGTGGGTGGGAGCACAGGATGTCAGGTAGGGGAATGGACTGTTGACAGCAATCTGACTGCAATCCGTCAGCCTCCAAATTCTTCCGCTCGTAGCAAAACAAAAATGTTGCTCTCTGTGTAAACCCCACCACACTCATACATATTCATCCCACAAACCAATTTCTTCATAGTTAATATAAAAATACCCAAATGAACATGTTTATGACTGATATTTCAATTTCCAACGTGAAAATAGAAGATTTTGAGTGTGTTGACAGTTTGCTAATGATACATTTGCCCCTCTCTTCCTTTTCCCATTTCAGTTGTGCTGCTGGATACAACGTCTGTGCTTGGAGAGCTGGGATGGAAGACATATCCTATAAACGGGGTAAGAAGGACAATTCTTCACCTGATTGTATTTCTTTTGGTGTCACTATTCAGAATGAATGGCATCATGCTGCATCAATGAGATCAATTATATCGATGATAACAGGTCAGAGTGGGTAGTGATCGAAACTCTCCTGGGAAATACTGTGAGTCAGAGACAGATAATGAGCCTCGGTCTCTAAGGAAGCTCCCATTGTATCACTCACTCTTTTAATGTTCTCTTTTAAAGCCAAAGTTCAGGCCAAAGTTACAAAACTAAACACAACATTGCAACACGCCCTGCGCCAGACCATAATAGAATCACCAGGGACTGCAGTACGCTGCAGCCAATGGCTCTGGATCAGGAGGAAAGACCCCAACTGGGCCCCAGGTCAGATCAGCCTGTGGGGGGCCTGCCTGAGCAGAGGGTGTCATGTGATGCTGAAACACCTGATAACACTAAGGAACACAATGGATGATGCATCTGTAACTTCCACTGGTGGTCGCTAATATCTGCTGGTTGGCAAATTAACATCAAGCTAGTGTAGAAGACCTTCAAACATACGAGGGATTATCAGAAATCTATTTTGTAAAAATGCATCATGGAAAATAGTGTACAACCGAAGGTCACTAAGCGAGCAATATCTACAGTACCATCATGATCATCATCATAGCAGCAGAGAGGAGGGAGGGCTGCAGGAACAGCCTGATCTGTCGCAGAAATGTAAATACGAGCAGAGCAGCTCATCACAACTACAAAATGTGACAAACAAGTTTATTTCTACATTTAAAGATGATAATTTAGCTTAAGCTTAGCTTTATAAACGAATAACGAGATGACTGTTTCTTTTTGACTGTGAAGATGTCCATGCAACCAAGTGATAGAACAATAATGAGTAAGACACATTGTTGAGGTGGCAAGTTCACCATCTTAATAAGTCAATTCCAATACCTGTCAATCATCTGCAACCCCTCCTTTTTTGTTTATCCTTGGGAGGGAAAGAGTTAAAAAAATGTACATGTTGCAAAAACCCAATGTTCCAGTTACTAGAGAGGCTGCATGGGCTGTACCTTATGTTGCATTTTTGTCAGTCAGTGACCCAAAAGGGGGTATTTTCATTTTGTTGTGGCAGTAAGTGCCTCCAGCTCCAGTTTTCTGTCTGCCTGGAAATCCGTGAAACAGCAGCGGGTGCCAAACCCGAATGTATATTGGCGTCATAAAATATAGATGTGCTGACAAGAAGCCGTAACATCCTGGGATCGGAAAAACCTTCATGTTTTGATCTCTGTCCTGTCAGAATACCTTCAGGACTGATTGAAAATGTCCTCTTGTTGTATGCGGTAAGCAACAAAAAGCTGAGTTGGCTGACTCGTGCCTCTTTGTTCACATGCACTGTTTCCATGCACATTAAGTACAGCACAGCCCAGTTCAAGATGGAGACTTCTTATAGGGAAAAAGGCAGAGCGGCTCCTTGACTCTGCTGACTGTGTTCGCTCCTTGTTTGTTCATGTTTAATTCTCATTTTGGCAAAAAAAACGAGGGTTAAACAACAGTGGGTTCCTGTCAGGAAAATGCCAGTGGTGTTTAACCTTCTCTTATGCAGCACCTTTCAAAATGTCAACTATTAAGTGCTTTATTTAATGAGGCAAATGCTTGTATTTGCAAGTGTGATCCGTCTCATCGCTCATCAGTTGTGAGCTTTCATGACACAATTCGTTTATTTTGTGTCAGTGGTCCCTGACATCTGATGAGGAGAAGAAAAATATCCATTTAGAATATGATTATAAATATTTCAAGATTCAATTTAAAGTGATGTACACGCTTGTCACGAGCATCTCCGTAGTTACAGCGAGGAATTTCTAGGAACTAATGCGACATGACATTCAATGCTGAAGATTCTCCCACATGTATAATGTAATGTCAATGTCAGATTAATAAATCAGGGTTGGGAAATAGCTACAATTCACTATATCTGAAAATATACAATATATAAATCTAATATTAATCTAACCTGTGCTATAAAGTTTTGGGTATACAGGCAAAATGCCCTCAATGTATTTAAAATTCCTCAAAATATGCATAATACCACAAAATCATAGCATTTCTGAGCAGCTCCCTGTTAAAATAACACATAATATATGGCTGAGACAAGCAGTGACTGAGCCATGAACCTGTAATTCCAAATAACTCAGAGTGCAAAGCCAGCTTCCTCCTGGAAATGTTAGCAAGAGCAGGCTACACGGAAAAATGCAGCCGATACACCCCACCCCCTCCCATTGGCTCTCTCGTCAAAGCTAATGAGCGCTCACTGCCTGAAAACAGCGAGAAGACGACTTTTCTGTGACTCGCTAACTTCTGGCGGCCGTCTCTGCTTCGGCAGTGTACGTCTCTACGGCTGCAGACTCAGGTCATGTGCTGTGAGAGGACGGGCAGGGTGCACGCAGGCAGCCAGGTCGG